>NC_053022.1:181551676-181878751 GCF_003073215.2 Triticum urartu | reverse complement strand
CTTGTACTACCCATATCATCAATATTAATCAAGCAGGACGTAGGGTTTTACCTCCATCAAGAGGGCCCGAACCTGGGTAAAACATCGTGTCCCCTGCCTCTTGTTACCATCCATCCTAGACGCACAGTTCGGGACCCCCTACCCGAGATCCGCCGGTTTTGACATCGACAGTCGCCGTAGTTCAACTTCCATGTACAAGCTGTCGTGTCTACGGACACATGCATTGCATACCGATCACTGGAAGGAGTAGTAGTAGAAAAAGCTAGGGGATAAATAGTTCCGTATAGTCAAGCGGACCCACGCTACTACTTGTTTCAAAGACATGTACACCATCGAAATAGTCCATCTATATCAATATACACAGAGATGTCGCAACAAGCTCTCTGGGCCTTGCAGCTATCTCGAAACTCACACGGGCATCGAGGGCAGCATATTTTATCCGCTCGTACTTCAAGGGATAATTCTCCCATCCAGACGACCTTAATGCTAGTGTCTCATCACCCTTCTGAAGATTTGTTCCAAGCACAAAATTTGCTACATCGAATAGGGATGGTGTCGGTTTATCACAATCTTCTACATGGATCTTTATTTTGGTTTGTACGTCAGCAATGCTTTTCAAATCAAGTTTGTACAGATCCAACTTCTGTTTGTCCCCTGCGATGGCTGCCCCACAGAAGTATATGTTCTCCCGAGACAAGAAATTGTGAAGCTCACCTGGTATGGAGGGCGGGTGTATGATTTGGTACACTTCTACCTATTGAGCACTGCGTTGGATTTCCCCGAACAGGAGAGGATGCTGCAGCAATGTGGCGTAAGTATTTCCCTCAGTTTTTGAGAACCAAGGTATCAATCCAGTAGGAGGCTACGCGCGAGTCCCTCGTACCTACACAAAAACAATAGCTCAACGCAACTAGCACGCTTAGGGGTCGTCAATCCCTTCACGGTCACTTACGAAAGTGAGATCTGATAGAGATGATAAAAAATACTTTTGGTATTTTTGGTAAAGAGATGAAAAGTAAAAAGTAAAAGGCAAAGTAAAAAGCAAAGCAATAATAAAGTTGTGGAGATTGATATGATGAGAAAGAGACCCGGGGGCCATAGGTTTCACTAGTGGCTTCTCTCAAGAGCATAAGTATTCTACGGTGGGTGAACAAATTACTGTTGAGCAATTGACAGAATTGAGCATAGTTATGAGAATATCTAGGTATGATCATGTATATAGGCATCACGTCTGAGACAAGTAGAACGACTCCTGCCTGCATCTACTACTATTACTCCACTCATCGACCGCTAGCCAGCATGCATCTAGAGTATTAAGTTAAAAACAGAGTAACGCCTTAAGCAAGATGAAATGATGTAGAGGCATAGTTTCATGCAATATGATGAAAACCACATCTTGTTATCCTCGATGGCAACGATACAATACGTGCCTTGCCACCCCTTCTGTCACTTGGAAAGGACACTGCAAGAAAAACCAATCTAGTAGGCCAAACCAAACTGATAATTGGAAGAGACTTGCAAAGATAACAAATCATACATAAAAGAATTCAGAGAAGATTCAAATATTATTCATAGATAGACTAGATCATAAACCCACAATTCATCGGTCTCAATAAACACACCGCAAAAAGAAGATTACATCGAATAGATCTCCACGAGAGAGGGGGAGAACATTGTATTGAGATCCAAAAAGAGAGAAGAAGCCATCTAGCTACTAACTATGGACCTGTAGGTTTGAAGTAAACTACTCACACTTCATCGGAGGGGCTTGGATGATGATGTAGAAGCCCTCCGTGATCGATGCCCCCTCCGGCGTAGCTCCAGAACATGCCCCAAGATGGGATCTCGTGGATACAGAAAGTTGCGGTGGTGGAATTAGGTTTTTGGCTCCGTATCTGATCGTTTGGGGATACGTGGATATATATGGGAAGAAGAAGTACGTCAGTGGAGCTTCGAGGGGCCCACGAGGCAGGGGGCGCCCTAGGGGGGTGCCCCCCACCCTCGTGACCGCCTCGTGGCTTTCTTGACGGAGGGTCCAAGTCTCCTGGGTCTTATCTGATGAGAAAATCACGTTTCCGAAGGTTTCATTCCATTTGGACTCCGTTTGATATTCCTTTTCTTCGAAACCCTAAAACAGGCAAAAAAAGCAATTCTGGGTTGGGCCTCCGGTTAATAGGTTAGTCCCAAAAATAATATAAAAGTGGATAATAAAGCCCAATAATGTCCAGAACAATAGATAATATAGCATGGAGCAATCAAAAATTATAGATACGTTGGACACATATCAAGCATCCCCAAGCTTAATTCCTCCTCGTCCTCGAGTAGGTAAATGATAGAAACAGAATTTTTGATGAGGAGTGCTACTTGGCATAATTTTAATGTAATTATTCTTAATTGTGGTATGAATATTCAGATCCGAAAGATTCAAGACATAAGTTCATATTGACATAAAAATGATAATACTTCAAGCATACTAACTAAGCAATTATGTCTTCTCAAAATAACATGGCCAAAGAAAGTTCATCCCTACAAAATCATATAGTTTAGTCATGTTTCATTTTCGTCACACAAGAATGCCCTCATCATGCACAACCCCGATGACAAGCCAAGCAATTGTTTCATACTTTAGTAATCTCAAACCTATAAAATTTCACGCAATATATGAGCGCGAGCCATGGACATAGCACTATAAGTGGAATAGATATAATGAGGGGGGTTATGTGGAGAAGAAAAAAAAGAAGAAAGTCTCACATCAACGAGGCTAATCAATGGGCTATGGAGATGCCCACCGATTGATGTTAATGCAAGGAGTAGGGATTGACATGCAACAGATGCACTAGAGCTATAAATGTATGAAATCTCAACAAAAGAAACTAGTGGATGTGCATCCAACTTGCTTGCTCACGAATACCTAGGGCACTTGAGGAGGCCCATTGTTGGAATATACAAGCCAAGTTCTATAATGAAAAATTCCCACTAGTATATGAAAGTGATAACATGACAGACTCTCTACTATCAAGATCATGGTGCTACTTTGAAGCACAAGTGTGGTAAAAGGATAGTAACATTGTCCCTTCTCTCTTTTTCTCTCATTTTTTGGGCCTTTTCTTTTTTATGGCCTTTCTCTTTTTTGGGGCCTTCCCTTTTTTATGGCCTTTCTATTTTTTTATTTATTCCTCACTAGGGACAATGCTATAATAATGATGATCATCACACTTCTATTTATTTACAACTCAATGATTACAACTCGATACTAGAACAAAGTTGACTCTATATGAATTCCTCCGGCGGTGTACCGGGATATGCAATGAACCAAGAGTGACATGTATGAAAGAATTATGAACGGTGGCTTTGCCACAAATACCATGTCAACTACATGATCATGCTATGGAAATGCCTATGAACGGTGTACTTAGAATGGCTATGGAAATGCCATAATAGGTAGGTATGGTGGCTGTTTTGAGGAAGATATAAGGAGGTATATGTGTGAAAGAGCGTATCATATCACGGGGTTTGGATGCACCGGCGAAGTTTGCACCAACTCTCAATGTGAGAAAGGGCAATGCACGGTACCGAAGAGGCTAGCAAGGATGGAAGGGTGAGAGTGCGTATAATCCGTGGACTCAACATTAGTCATAAAGAACTCACATACTTATTGCAAAAATCTACAAGTCATCAAAAACCTCGGTACTACACGCATGCTCCTAGGGGGATAGATTGGCAGGAAAAGACCATCGCTCGTCCCCGACCGCCACTCATAAGGAAGACAATCAAATAAAACCTCATGTTTCAAATTTGTTGCATAATGTTTACCATACGTGCATGCTACGGGACTTGCAAACTTCAACACAAGTATTTCTCAATTTCACAACTACTCAACTAGCATGACTTTGATATTATTACCTCCATATCTCAAAACAATCATCAAGCATCAAACTTTTCTTAGTATTCAACACACTCATAAGAAAGTTTTATTATTAATCTTGCATACCAAGCATATTAGGATTTTAAGCAAATTACCATGCTAATAAGACTCTAAAAATAATATAAGTGAAGCATGAGAGATCAATAGTTTCTATAAAACAAATACACCACCATGCTCTAAAAGATATAAGTGAAGCACTAGAGCAAAACTATAAAACTCAAAAGATATAAGTGAAGCACTAGAGTAAAACTATAGAGCTCAAAAGATATAAGTGAAGCACATAGAGTATTCTAACAAATTCCAAATCATGTATGGCTATCTCAAAAGGTGTTTACAGCAAGGATGACTGTGGTATAATAACAAGCAAAGACTCAAATCATAAAAGACGCTCCAAGCAAAACACATATCATGTGGTGAATAAAAATATAGCTCCAAGTAAAGTTACCGATAGAAGTAGACGAAAGAGGGGATGCCTTCCGGGGCATCCCCAAGCTTTAGCTTTGAGGTGTCCTTCGATTATCTTGGGGGTTCCATGGGCATACCCAATCTTAGGCTCTTGCCACTCCTTGTTCCATAATCCATCAAACCTTTACCCAAAACTTTAAAACTTCACAACACAAAACTTAAAGTAGAAAATCTTGTGAGCTCTGTTAGCGAAAGAAAACAAAAGACCACTTCAAGGTACTGTAATGAACTCATTCTTTATTTATATTTGTGTTAAACCTACTGTAATCCAACTTATCTATGGATTATAAACTATTTTACAAGCCATAGATTCATCAAAATAAGCAAACAACACATGAAAAACAGAATCTGTCAAAAACAGAACAGTCTGTAGTAATATGTAGCTAGCGCAATATCTGGAACCCCAAAAATTCTAAAATAAATTTCTGGACGTGATAATTTATCTATTAATAATCTTAAAAAATAATTAACTAAATAGAACTTTCCAAATAAAAATGACAGCAGTTCTCGTGAGCGCTAAAGTTTCTGTTTTTTACAGCAAGTTCAACAAGACTTTCCCCAAGTCTTCCCAACGGTTCTACTTGGCACAAAAACTAATTAAACACAAAAAACACAACCAAAACAGAGGCTAAATAATTTATTTATTACTAAACAGGAGAAAAAGCAAGGAATAAAAAAATTGGGTTTGCCTCCCAATAGGCGCTATCGTTTAACGCCCCTAGCTAGGCATAACAAGCAAGAATAGATCTAGGTATTGCCATCTTTGGTGGGCAATCCATCAGTGGCTCTAATGATAGATTCATATGGTAATTTTATTTTCTTTCTAGGGAAGTGTTACATGCCCTTTTAATGGAAATTGAAATCTAATATTCCCTTCCTTCATATCAATAATTGCACCAACCGTTCTAAGGAAAGGTCTACCGAGAATAATAGGGCAAGAAGGATTGCAACAAGGAAATACAATCAATTAAAGAGCAATTTTCATAATTAAATTCCTTGAAAGCCAATATAGTGGGTTTAGCATCATCTAGGGTTTTATTTCTTTTAATCCCACTTTTATCAATTTCACCATCAAGATCTAAATACTCCGAATTTTTAGAACGCCTTCTAGGTAAAGGTGGATCATATTCAGTCCCATCATTATCAAGATTAATATTGCAAAACAAAGATTTAATAGGGGATACATCAATAACTTTTAGATCTTCATCATTATTTCCATAGGAACTAGAAGAACACGCTTTAATAAAGGCATCTTTCATAGCACGCATCCTAGCGGTTCTTTCCTTGCACTCATCAATGGAAATTATCATGGCTTTGAGAGACTCATTGATATCATGCTTAGGAGGATAGATCTAAGCTTTAAAGAATCAACATCAAGAGAAATTCTATCAACGTTCCTAGCCAAATCATCAATCTTAAGCATTTTTTCTTCAATCATAGCATTAAAATTATTTTGCGAAGAAATAAATTCTTTAATATTAGATTCAAAATCATACGGCATCTTATTATAATTTCCATAAGAATTTTTGTAGGAATTACCATAATTATTAGAGGGATTACTAGGATAAGGCCTAGGATTGAAATTTCCTCTATACGCGTTGTTACCAAAATTGTTCCTACCAACAAAATTCACATCCATAGATTCATTATTATTCTCAATCAAAGTAGACAAGGGCATATCATTAGGATCAGAAGAAACACACTTATTAGCAAATAATTTCATAAGTTCATCCATCTTTCCACTCAAAACATTAATTTCTTCTATTGCATGCACCTTTTTATTAGTAGATCTTTCAGTATGCCATTGAGAATAATTAACCATAATATTATCTAGGAGTTTGGTAGCTTCTCCTAAGGTGATTTCCATAAAAGTGCCTCCCGTGGCCGAGTCCAAAAGATTTCTAGAAGAAAAATTCAATCCGGCATAAAATTTTTGTATAATCATCCACAAATTTAAACCATGAGTAGGGCAATTACGTATGAGTAATTTCATTCTCTCCCAAACTTGTGCAACATGTTCATGATCAAGTTACTTAAAATTCATAATATCGTTTCTAAGAGAGATGATCTTAGCGGGAGGAAAATACTTAGAGATAAAAGCATCTTTGCACTTGTTCCATGAATCAATACTAGTTTTAGGCAAAGATGAAAACCAAGCTTTAGCACAATCTCTAAGCGAAAAAGGAAATAGCTTCAAATTAACTATATCATTATCGACATCTTTCTTCTTTTGCATGTCACACAAATCGACGAAGCTATTAAGATGGGTAGCGGCATCTTCACTAGGAAGGTCGGAGAACGGATCTTTCATGACAAGATTCAGCAAAGTGGTATTAATTTCACAAGATTCAGCATCGGTAAGAGGAGCAATCATAGTGCTAAGGAAATCATTATTGTTGGTATTGGTGAAGTCACACAATTTGGTATTATCTTGAGCCATAGCGACAAACAAGCAATCCAACACACAAGCAAACAAAAAGGCAAACGGGCAAAAAGAGGCGAATAGTGAAAGAGAGGGAGGATAGAGAGAGAGAGAGGGCGAATAAATCGGCAAGGGTGATGTGGGGGAGAGGAAAATGAGAGGCAAATGGCAAATAATGTAATGCGGGAGATAGGGATTGGGATGGGTACTTGGTATGTTGACTTTTACGCAGACTCCACGGCAACAGCGCCAGAAATTCCTCTTGCTACCTCTTGAGCACTGCATTGGATTTCCCCGAAGAGGAGAGCATGATGTAGCAAAGTAGCGTAAGTATTTCCCTCAGTTTTTGAGAACCAAGGTATCAATCCAGTAGGAGCCTACGCGCGAGTCCCTCGTACCTACACAAAAACAATAGCTCAACGCAACCAACGCGCTTAGGGGTTGTCAATCCCTTTACGGTCACTTACGAAAGTGAGATCTGATAGAGATGATAAATAATATTTTTGGTATTTTTGCTATAGAGATGCAAAGTAAAAAGTAAAAGGCAAAGTAAAAGCAAAGAAATAATAAAGTGATGGAGATTGATATGATGAGAAAGAGACCCGGGGGCCATAGGTTTCACTAGTGGCTTCTCTCAAGAGCATAAGTATTCTACGCTGGGTGAACAAATTACTGTTGAGCAATTGACAGAATTGAGCATAGTTATGAGAATATATAGGTATGATCATGTATATAGGCATCACGTCCGAGACAAGTAGACCGACTCCTGCCTGCATCTACTACTATTACTCCACTCATCGACCGCTATCCAGCATGCATCTAGAGTATTAAGTTGAAAACAGAGTAACGCCTTAAGCAAGATGACATGATGTAGACTGATAGTGTAACATCCCAATTTTATTAAATTTGGATGTTAATAGAATCATTCAATGCATCTCATATTTCTTGCATTTTGGAGTTTTTGAAATATTGAAATAATAGTTTTCTACTCGAGAAAAACAAATGAGAGGGGATAAGATGACTTCCTCAAAATATAAAAAAAGTGGGAAATTTTATTTTGAATATTACTTTAAGTTTTGGAGTTGTTTGGTATTTATTTTATTTGTAAAAAGTGCATTAGTTGCATTAGGAAAATTATTTTCAAAATGTGTTGTGCTTAAGTTAATGTTCATTAGGCTCTAAATATTACGTTGTTATTTTAGAAATTTATTTGGTGTTTTTAGAAATTCTTTTGAATCAGTTATGAGCACTTTAGTCTCCAGTTAAAAAAACACGCACACACGCACTCACCGCAGCCTGGACCAAAACTGGGTTCGGCCCAGGAGCGCCCCAACCGGCCCAGTTGGCCATTTGGCCCAAGGCCAGCGCCCCAGCGCCCGAAACCTCCCGCACCGGTCGACCGCTCCGCGCCCGCCCTCGCTCGCTACCGCCGCCGCCACTGACTGGTGGGCCCCGCTCCACCTCATCTCCCCCAACCTCCCGCTTGCCCCGCTCGGATGAGCTTGCCGCCGCGCTCCCGCAACCGTCGGGTGAGGCCATCGCGGATAACGCTTATCCGTGGCACCCGCACGCCCTCCCCCCGCCTATAAATGCCTCGGGCTCCCTTCTGTCGATCCCGCCGTCCCGCTTCTTCCCACGCCGCCCCTACCGCCCGCAGTCGCCGCTTGGATCTCGCCGGCCGAACGGACCTCGCCAGGGCATTCCGCTGCCAGTAAACCACCCCGAGCCCTTGTTCCTTCGTCAATCTTGCCAACGTGAACTCGCGCATCTTGTTGACATTTTTTTCTCGCCTAGGTCCCGCCGGAGACGACGCCCCGACGACGCCCGACCTCGCCGGAGCCCACGGAGCGCCGCCGCCTTCGCCTCGCCGACCCCGACGCACCTGAGGAGCCCCGACGCCACCATCCGGACGCCCAAGCCGCGCCGCACCTCCCCGTCTTCTTCCCCGACGCTGAGGACTGCCGTAGCTGCTGCCCCGCCATCACCCAACGTCGCGCCGCCGTCCTCTGCTCGTCGCCGGCCACCACCACCCGCTGTAAGCCGCCGCCCCACCCTCACCCGTTAGATTGGACACCAACGGCCTAGATTAGATTAGGTTAGTTGTTTTTTACTTGAAACGGTACGCGGTTAATCGCAGTTTTTATTTTAAAAACTACCGGTCGATTTCCTTTAGACCGTGCGGTTTTATTTAAACCGAGCGTCCGTTTTTATTTAGTTAGCCGTCGCCGCTGTTTTTCTTATTTGGCGGCCGTTCGCCGTATAGTCTCCGCAGCGGACACTGCTCGGCCAGCCAGGAGCCGCCACATGGCCAGGGACCTGTTTGCAGTAGTTTTCATCACCATTTAGTCCCTGTAAATAGCAGATTAGTCCCTGATCTTAGATTAGCCATAACTTTTTAACCGTAGATCCAAACTTGATGAAACCAGTGGCAAATTCTTCGTATTGTTTAGATCTATCCAGTAGCATAGTTTTTGCAAACTTTTGTTATATTCAAATTTGAATTTATTCCGATTTGAATTCAAACTTCAAATAGCCATATCTCCCAAACCGTAGCTCCGATTAAGTTGATTCCTTTTGCATGTTGTCACCGTAGCAAAGCCCTATCACCTGGACCTTTGTCACAATAATTTTCACAAGCTAGATTCTGCCCTTTAATATTTTTTACTAGTATGCATAGTATGCACTATATTCACATCACTCTTTGAACCATAGGCCTAAGTTGTTTTGCACTTAGAGTATTTCTGTAGTAGCTTAGTGTGTTGTATGTTCGTTTGGTTTTTTCGAGACTTTTTGATATGCATGTTCTTTTGGTCTCTGGATTGTTTCTTATGTTTGTTTATCTTCTTTGCGATAGATTGCCCGGAGTGCGAAGCAGAATATTATCAGTCTTTAGAATTCAACCAGCAGTACCAAGGCAAGTTGCATCTTGATCATGTTTCATTACCTATGTTTTTATTATGCACTTAGTTCTTTGCGGTAGGACTGCATGGTAGGAAACTGGTGCCACATGACTTTGCTTTTCACCCAGTAGTTCATTGAGGTAGGTCTGAACCATATAACTTTGTCACCATCGTTTTACTTTATGTTGCAATGCTAAGTAGATGTGGATTGGGGAGTCATCATTGTGAGAGAAGAGTGACAATGTAGTAGATAAGACCTAAGTTAAATAATGAACTACCTGGGCGGAAACTTGTGGGAATGGTGGCGAAGTACAGTGGGGCGCGCATGGGAAATCCATGGTGGTGCACCACTAGTGGACCGTCCGCTCAGGCTCAAAGAGATCAATCGTATTCTCATGTCTAGAAGCTTACGTGTGCAGCCACAAGCCAATATGGGCTCTGGCTTAGTTGAGTAGTTAGTGTGACCCCTTCCAGGATGGGCTAGAAGATGTAGAATGATGTAGGTGTACCGGCCTATCCGTGGGTTAAGGGGGAACATTTTCGAAAGGCTATGTCTCGATCTTCCGATCATGGAGGTGGTCGAGTCTTGTGGGGAAAAGTGCACAACCTTTGCAGAGTTTTCAACCTAATCGATTAGCCGTGTCCCCGGTTATGGACAACTTGAGCATCTAGTAGTGGAAATGCCGGGAGATCTCCTCACCTTTAATTAAACAGTTGGGTTTTAAATGAAACTTGGGGATGGATGGAGTTGGATTTGCCAACTCATCCTATGCAAATGTGTAGTAGTAGAATAACAATCTTTTCTAATAGGGAAAAACTAGCTTTATGCAAAAAAAACTAAACTTAGAGCTTTCCACCAGCTAAACTGCATGTAAAAGTACGTTCATTACACTATGATGTGACATGCCAGTACATTCAATGTACTGACCCATTTGGCTGCAACTTATCACGTTGCAGATATATCCGACGAGGATTAAGGTGCGATAGGTCGATGTTCTACACTCAACCTTGCTCGTGGAGTTGGACTCATTTACTTCTTTGCTTCCGCAGTATTTGCTTATTGGCTCTATGCCCTATTTTGTAATAAATGTATTACTCCTGGACTATCGATGTAATAATGAGATGTGTGTTATTTCTATTATTCCATCGAGTACTGTGTGTGCTAGCAAGTCGATCCAGGGACTAGCACGATAAGCACAGAGACTTCGACTCTTACCGAGTCGGGTCGCTACAAGATGGTATCAGAGCCAGCTTGACTGTAGGACGCGGCCCATAGAAATGGAGAAAAGCCATAGGACAAAAACTATAGTTTTCATTTTCCATATATATCCTTTGGTCTCGTACCTTCTCTACTTCAATACTAATTTCTTCTCTTTTTCAAAATGTAGATGTTGTCCGCCCTTGTTGAGTTCGAGCAGCCTGATGAGACCATGCCCTTTGGAAGGCAGCTGGTGAAGATCACGAAGCACCTAAAGATTGGGCTTCCCACATTCACTGGAACCTTCACAGCCACCCTGCCCGAGGGGACACGTTGGAGGATCGATGCTCATATCCCCGAACGCATCCTCGGAAACCACACCAAGCCCATTGACTTCCATGTGGATACCGCAACATGGGGCTTGGGCAGGGGTATCGCTGCTCACATTTCTCTCGGACGCATTCGGGAGGTGTATGACGAAGACCTCAAGAGGACCTCCTTCGTGATGTACGAATGCCATGACGCAAATGGAGATGTGGTGCATACCCTGGAGGACGAGACGATAGCATCCCATATCCAGGACATGGAGGAGCATATTCGTATGATGGAGCTGGAGCTGTCCGACAACATGGTCGTCATCAAGAACCTCATGACCCGCAAGGCCGAGCTAGAGGAGGAGCTCCAGGACGCTCGCATCGAGCACGAAGGAGAGCTGGACGCACTGCAGGAGAAGATAGACGATCTGAAGCTTGAGCTCGAGGAGGCCGAGGAGAAGCTGGATGAGGGAGAAAACGTCTAGGAGGATCACTCGTATGGTGCCTATGTCAGCTAGGAGAGAGATCAAAATGATGATCTCGGAGATGACGACACAGAGAGCGATGCAAGGACACCCGATGTCAACATGGTTGACTGGTCCTCATCTGATGAGAGTTAGATTTTATACCACCATGAGAGTTAGATTTTATACCACCATGAGAGTTCAGGAATTCGATTTCGTTATCCGATTAGTTTTATTTCATTTGTAAGACCTTGTCAAATCTTGTGACATGGCTTACCTTATGTTTGATTATTCATGTGAACCTCTTTGTTTGAAATTGAATTGGAGTGATTTGAAGTTTCATTGCTATCATGTGCATATGGGTAGTGTGATTTTACTCGCTAGGCCTTGTTCTATTCTAACTCCTCATCCACTCTGAAACCCATCAGATGCCTCCAAGACGTGACCCCGGATTCAAATTTCTGCCAGAGCTTACGCAATTGATCCAGCAACAGAATGCTCTTATGTAGATGCTCATTCAGAACCAGAACCAGAACCAGAACAACAACAACCCACCACCGCCACCCCCGGTTGACAGTCTTAACCGTTTTCTAAGGCTGAACCCACCCGTGTTCTCCAGCAGCATGGAGCCGATCGTCGCAGATGACTGGCTCCGCAAGATAGGAAGGGAGCTGGCCACGGCAGGATGCAATGATGCGGAGAAGGTGAAGTTTGCTGCCCACCGGCTGGATGGACCGGCAGCTGCTTGGTGGGAGAACTACACCACCACATACCCCATGGAGAATGTGACTTGGGGTCAGTTCCAGCGGGCGTTCCGCACTGCTCATGTTTCAGCTGGAGCCATGAGTCTGAAGAAGAAGGAGTTTCGCAGCTTGCGCCAGGGAGGACGCACGGTATCTCAGTATGTTGATGAGTTCAGTAAGTTGGCACATTACGCCCCAGAGGACGTGGCCACCGATGCAGCCAAGCAGGAGAAGTTTCTAGAGGGACTGAATGATGAGTTGGGAGTTCAGTTGACTGTGGCAACATTTACGGACTATCAGGAGCTGGTTGATAAGGCTATCATTCTTGAAGGCAAGCACCAGCAGATGGAGAATCTTAAGAGGAAGTACGGTCACAGGAAGTATAACTCGGGAGTTCAACAGAAACCTCGCTACAGCCCGTACTGAGGGAGTTCTGGATCAGGCACAAGCAAGTTTGGAGGGAATCACCATAACCATGGGGGCCACATTCATCATGGAGGGAATGGACACAACCACCATGGTCACAAGCAGGGCAATGGTAATGGAGGAAATGGCAATCAGCAGCATTTCAATTCTTCCACACCGATGAAGAAGGACCTGAGTCACATCACTTGCTTCAAGTGCAAGAAGACAGGTCACTACTCCAATGAGTGCCCTGAGGCGCAGAATGGAAATGGAAATGGCAATGGGAATTCTGGAGGCAAGAAGCCCAATCCTTTCACTAAGGGACATGTGAATCATGTCAATGTGGAAGAGGTTTATGAGCAGCCTGACGTAGTGATTGGTAAGTTCTTGGTTAATTCATTTCCAGCACTCATTCTTTTTGACACTGGTGCATCGCATTCATTCATATCAAGGGGATTTGTGGATAAACATAAGTTGCCTACCATAGCTCTTAAGGCACCCATTCTAGTGAGTTCCCCAGGAGCCGAGTCTATGGCTAGTCAGGAATGTTTCCAATTGCCTTTGAACATAGGGGGACATGTTTTTTCCACAGATATGATTATACTAGAATCGCAAGGGTTGGATGTAATCCTAGGGATGGATTGGATGTCCAAGTATGAGGGAAACATTGATTGTGCTAGTAGATCGATTTTTCTCACCACCCCGGAGAAGAAGAGGATCAAGTACGTATCCAGGCTTAAGACTAAGAGGACTCAGGTGAACTCTCTTACGGGAGTTGTCCAGGAAGAAGTACCAGTGGTGAAGGATTATCCCGATGTATTTCTGGATGAGTTACCGGGTATGCCACCAGATCGGGAGATTGAGTTTTTGATTGAGTTGCTGCCAGGCACAGGGCCTATCTCCAAGAGGCCGTATCGAATGCCTGCTAATGATTTGGAGGAAGTCAAGAAACAGATTAAGGAGTTACTAGAGAAAGGGTATATTCGCCCGAGTTCATCACCTTGGGGAGCCCCAGTACTTTTAGTGGAGAAGAAGGATGGAACCTTGAGAATGTGTGTGGATTACCGCTCTTTGAATGAGGTGAGCATCAAGAACAAGTATCCCCTACCGATGATCAATGACTTGTTTGACCAGCTAGAAGGAGCTAGTGTTTTCTCCAAGATCGATCTTCGATCGGGTTATCACTAGTTGAAGATTCGTGAGAAGGATATACCCAAGACAACTTTTACCACAAGGTATGGGCTTTATGAGTATACAGTCATGTCATTTGGTTTGACTAATGCCCCTGCCTATTTTATGAACATGATGAACAAAGTATTCATGGAGTTCCTTGATAAGTTTGTTGTGGTACTCATTGATGACATATTGGTTTACTCCAAGAATGAGGAGGAACACGTTGAACATCTGCGCTTAGTTTTGGAGAAGCTCAGAGAACATCAACTTTATGCCAAGTTCAGCAAGTGTGAGTTTTGGCTGAAGGAAGTCGGATTCCTTGGACATGTAGTGTCAGGTGAAGGGATTGCAGTGGACCCTACCAAGGTAGAGTCAGTCACGGAATGGAATGCACCCACCACAGTTGGCGAGATTTGTAGTTTTCTTGGGCTTGCAGGTTATTACCGGAGATTTATTGAAAATTTCTCCAAGATTTCCAGACCCATGACATCATTGTTGAAAAAGGACACCAAGTTCGTTTGGACGGAAGAGTGTGAAGCCAGCTTTCAAGAGTTGAAGAAGCGTTTGGTTACAGCCCCAGTGTTAGTCCTGCCTGACATACACAAGGACTTTCAGGTGTACTGTGATGCTTCACGTCAGGGACTTGGAGGTGTTCTTATGCAAGAGGGGAAAGTTGTAGCTTATGCTTCACGACAGCTTCGACCCCATGAGTTGAACTATGCCACGCATGATTTGGAGTTGGCAGCTGTAGTGCATGCACTCAAGACATGGAGACACTATCTTATTGGGAATTGTTGTGATGTTTACACGGATCACAAGAGTTTGAAGTATATCTTCACACAGAAAGAGTTGAATCTCAGGCAAAGGAGATGGTTGGAACTTATAAAGGATTATGACATGAGTCTGCATTATCATCCAGGAAAAGCCCACATTGTGGCAGATGCTTTGAGCCGTAAGAGTTATGTTAATACCCTTACAGCAGGAGGTTTACCTCAAGAGTTATGTGATGAGCTTAGAGACCTTCAATTGGAAATAGTTCCAATAGGTTATGTTGCCGCACTCGAGGTGCAGTCCACCTTGTTGGTAAGAATCAGAGAAGCCCAGAAGTTGGACCAAGGTATTGCTGAGATCAAAGAAATGATGAGCAAAGGGAAAGCAGAAGGATTCCGTGAGGATGAACATGGAACCATATGGTTTGAGCAACGGATTTGTGTACCCAATGACCCGGAGATCAGGAAGTTGATTCTTCAGGAGGCTCATGACTCACCATATTCGATACACCCAGGCAATACCAAGATGTATTTGTACTTGAAGGAAAGTTTTTGGTGGGCCGGTATGAAGCGAGAAATTGCCGAGTATGTGGCAATATGTGATGTATGTCAGAGAGTAAAGGCAGAACATCAGAAACCAGCAGGATTACTTCAGCCATTGCCGGTACCTGATTGGAAATGGGATAAACTTGGTATGCACTTTATCACGGGGTTACCCAGGACCCGTTCGGGTTATGATTCCATTTGGGTGATAGTGGATCGTTTGACCAAGGTTGCTCACTTCATTCCAGTGAATACGACCTATACAAGTGCTAAGCTGGCAAAGATATATATGACCAGGATCGTATGTCTGCATGGTGTTCCAAGGAGCATTGTATCGGATAGAGGAACACAGTTTACCTCCAAGTTTTGGAAACAGTTACATGAAACTTTGGGTACCAGGCTAGAGTTCAGTACAGCCTTCCACCCACAGACTGATGGGCAGACAGAGAGAGTCAATCAGATTCTAGAGGACATGTTGAGAGCGTGTGTGCTAGACTATGGGTCTAGTTGGGATGATAACTTACCCTACGCAGAGTTCTCATACAACAACAGCTACCAAGCTAGTTTGCAGATGGCCCCTTTTGAGGCATTGTATGGAAGGAAATGCAGGACACCTTTGATGTGGGATGGAGTTGGAGATCGCAAGTTGTTTGGACCTGATTTGATCAGGGATTCTGAGGAGAAGGTCAAATTGATTCGTGATAGACTTAAGATAGCCCAGTCATGGCAGAAAAGTTATGCTGATGCTAAACGCAAGGAAGGGATCTATGAAGTGGGAGATAGAGCATATCTTCGAGTGTCTCCACTTCGAGGTATTAAAAGATTTGGAGTCAAAGGGAAGTTAGCACCACGATTTTTGGGACCATACAAAGTTCTGGAACGTAGAGGAGAGGTTGCATACCAGTTGGAATTACCAGAGGCTTTGTCGGGATTTCATGATGGGTTTCATGTTTCCCAGCTGAAGAAGTGTCATGTAGAGATGGCGGACATTCCTCTGAGAGATACAGTGCCACTCGAGGCAATTTAGTTGGAGAATGATCTGACTTATGAGGAGAAGCCTATTAAGATTCTTGAGACTGCAGAGAGAATCACTCGCACCAAGATCATCAGGTTCTGCAAGGTTCAGTGGAGTCACCACACCGAGGAGGAAACCACTTGGGAACAAGAGGAAGATCTTAGGCAGGACCATCCGCACCTTTTTGCTGGCCAACCCGAATCTAGAGGACGAGATTCATCTTAAGGGGGGTAGGTTTGTAACATCCCAATTTTATTAAATTTGGATGTTAATAGAATCATTCAATGCATCTCATATTTCTTGCATTTTGGAGTTTTTGAAATATTCAAATAATAGTTTTCCACTCAAGAAAAACAAATGAGAGGGAATAAGATGACTTCCTCAAAATATAAAGAAAAGTGGGAAATTTTATTTTGAATATTACTTTATGTTTTGGAGTTGTTTGGTATTTATTTTATTTGCAAAAAGTGCATTAGTTGCATTAGGAAAATTATTTTCAAAATGTGATGTGCTTAAGTTAATGTTCATTAGGCTCTAAATATTACGTAGTTATTTTAGAAATTTATTTGGTGTTTTTAAAAATTCTTTTGAATCAGTTATGACCACTTTAGTCTCCAGTTAAAAAAACATGCACGCACGCACTCACCACAGCCTGGACCGAAACTGGGTTCGGCCCAGGAGCGCCCCAACCGGCCCAGTTGGCCATTTGGCGCAAGGCCAGCGCCCCAGCGCCCGAAACCTCCCGCACCAGTCGACCGCTCTGCGCCCACCCTCGCTCGATACCGCCGCCGCCACTGACTGGTGGGCCCCGCTCCACCTCATCTCCCCCAACCTCCCGCTTGCCCCGCTCGGATGAGCTCGCCGCCGCACTCCCGCAACCGTCGAGCGACGCCCTTGCGGATAACGCTTATCCACGGCACCCGCACGCCCTCCCCTCGCCTATAAATGCCCCGGGCTCCCCTTTGTCGATCTCGCCGTCCCGCTTCTTCCCACGCCGCCCCTACCGCCCGCAGTCGCCGCTTGGATCTCGCCGGCCGAACGGACCTCGCCGGGGCATTCCGCTGCCAGTAAACCACCCCGAGCCCTTGTTCCTTCGTCAATCTTGCCAACGTGAACTCGCGCATCTTGTTGACATCTTTTTCTCGCCTAGGTCCCGCCGGAGACGACGCCCCGACGACGCCCGACCTTGCCGGAGCCCACAGAGCACTGCCGCCTTCGCCTCGCCGACCCCGACGCACCTGAGGAGCCCCGACGCCACCATCCGGACACCCAAGCCGCGCCGCACCTCCCCGTCTTATTCCCCGACGCCGAGGACCGCCGTAGCCGCTGCCCCGCCATCACCCGACATCGCGACGCCGTCCTCTGCTCGTCGCCGGCCACCACCACCCGCTGTAAGCCGCCGCCCCACCCTCGCCCGTTAGATCGGACACCAACGGCCTAGATTATATTAGGTTTGTTGTTTTTTTAGTTGAACCGGTACGCAGTTAACCACAGTTTTTATTTTAAAAACTATCGGTCGGTTTCCTTTAGACCGTGCGGTTTTATTTAAACCGAGCGTCGGTTTTTATTTAGTTAGCCGTCGCCACTGTTTTTCTTATTTGGCGGACATTTGCCGTATAGTCTCCGCAGCGGACGCTGCTCGGCCAGCCAGGAGCCACCACGTGGCCAGGGACCTATTTGCAGTAGTTTTCTTCACCATTTAGTCCCTATAAATAGCAGATTAGTCCCTGATCTTAGATTAGCCATAACTTTTTAACCGTAGATCCAAACTCGATGAAACCAGCGGCAAATTCTTCGTATTGTTTAGATCTATCCAGTAGCATAGTTTTTGCAAACTTTTGTTAGATTCAAATTTGAATTTATTCAGATTCGAATTCAAACTTCAAATAGCCATATCTCCCAAACCGTAGCTCCGATTAAGTTGATTCCTTTTGCATGTTGTCACTGTAGCAAAGCCCTATCACCTGGACCTTTGTCACAATAATTTTCACACGCTAGATACTGCCCTTTAATATTTTTTTACTAGTATGCATAGTATGCACTATATTTCACATCACCTGCACTATATTTTTTTACTAGTATGCTAGGCCTATGTTGTTTTGCACTTAGAGTATTTCTGTAGTAGCTTAGTGTGTTGTATGTTTGTTTGGTTTTTCCGAGACTTTTTGCTATGCATGTTCTTTTGGTATCTGGATTGTTGCTTATGTTTGTTTATCTTCTTTGCGATAGATTGCCCGGAGTGCGAAGCAGAATATTATCAGTCTTTAGAATTCAACCAGCAGTACCAAGGCAAGTTGCATCTTGATCATGTTTCATTACCTATGTTTTTATTATGCACTTAGTTCTTTGCGGTAGGACTGCATGGTAGGAAACTGGTGCCACATGACTTTGCTTTTCACCCAGTAGTTCATTGAGGTAGGTCTGAACCATATAACTTTGTCACCATCATTTTACTTTATGTTGCTATGCTAAGTAGACGTGGATTGGGGAGTGATCATTGTGAGAGAAGAGTGAGAATGTAGTAAAAAAGACCTAAGTTAAATAATGAACTACCTGGGCGGAAACTTGTGGGAATGGTGGCGAAGTACAGTGGGGCACGCATGGGAAATCCATGGTGGTGCACCACTAGTGGACCGTCCGCTCAGGCTCAAAGAGATCAATCGTATTCTCATGTCTTGAAGCTTACGTGTGCAGCCACAAGCCAATATGGGCTCTGGCTTAGTTGAGTAGTTAGTGTGACCCCTTCCGGGATGGGCTAGCAGATGTAGAATGATGTAGGTGTACCGGCCTATCCGTGGGTTAAGGGGGAACATTTTTGAAAGGCTATGTCTCGATCTTCCGATCATGGAGGTGGTCGAGTCTTGTGGGGAAAAGTGCACAACCTTTGCAGAGTTTTCAACCTAATCGATTAGCCATGTCCCCGGTTACGGACAACTTGAGCATCTAGTAGTGGAAATGCCGGGAGATCTCCTCACCTTTAATTAAACAGTTGGGTTTTAAATGAAACTTGGGGACGGATGGAGTTGGATTTGCCAACTCATCCTATGCAAATGTGTAGTAGTAGAATAAGAATCTTTTCTAATAGGGAAAAAGTAGCTTTATGCAAAAAACTAAACTTAGAACTTTCCACCAGCCAAACTGCATGTAAAAGTAGGTTCATTACACTATGATGTGACTTGCCAGTACATTCAATGTACTGACCCATTTGGCTGCAACTTATCACGTTGCAGATATATCCGACGAGGATTAAGGTGCGATAGGTCGATGTTCTACACTCAACCTTGCTCGTGGAGTTGGACTCATTTACTTCTTTGCTTCCGCGGTATTTGCTTATTGGCTCTATGCCCTATTTTGTAATAAATGTATTGCTCCTGGACTATCGATGTAATAAAGAGATGTGTGTTATTTCTATTATTGCATCGAGTATTGTTTGTGCTAGCAAGTCGATCCAAGGACTAGCACGATAAGCACAGAGACTTCGACTCTTACCGAGTCGGGTCGCTACAGATAGTTTCATGCAATATGATAAAAACCCCATCTTGTTATCCACGATGGCAACGATACAATATGTGCCTTGCTACCCCTTCTGTCATTGGGAAAGGACACCGCAAGATCGAACCCAAAGCTAAGCACTTCTCCCATGGAAAGAAAAACCAATCTAGTAGGCCAAACCAAACTGATAATTCGAAGAGACTTGCAAAGATAACCAATCATACATAAAAGAATTCAGAGAAGATTCAAATATTATTCATAGATAGACTGGATCATAAACCCACAATTCATCGGTCTCAACAAACACACCGCAAAAAGAAGATTACATCGAATAGATCTCCACGAGAGAGGGGGAGAACATTGTATTGATGATGTAGAATTCCTCTGTGATCGATGCCCCTCTGGCGGAGCTCCGGAACAGGCCCCAAGATGGGATCTCGTGGATACAGAAAGTTGCGGCGGTGGAATTAGGTTTTTGGCTCCGTGTCTGATCGTTTGGGGATACGTGGATATATGGGAGGAAGAAGTACGTCGGTGGAGCTTCAAGGGGCCCATGAGGCAGGGGGCGCGCCCTACGGGGGGCTCCCTCCACCCTCGTGACCGCCTCGTGGCTTTCTTGATGGAGGTTCCAAGTCTCCTGGGTCTTATCTGATGAGAAAATCACGTTTCTGAAGGTTTCATTCCGTTTGGACTCTGTTTGATATTCCTTTTCTTCAAAACCCTAAAACAGGCAAAAAACAGCAATTCTGGGTTGGGCCTTCGGTTAATAGGTTAGTCCCAAAAATAATATAACAGTGGATAATAAATCCCAATAATGTCCAAAACAGTAGATAATATAGCATGGAGCAATCAAAAATTATAGATACGTTGGAGATGTATCAACGGGACTACATGACAAGAAGCTTTCCGCAGAAAAGGTGGAGCAAGATGCAAGGATGGAGGAGATTCGGACTTTGTTGGCCAAACGTTCTTCCCCTTCATCATCCTCAAGGCGACGGCAAGCAAGTCAATCATCTTCGGAGCACCCAAGCAATGCAAGCGCAATTCGTCCATGTCCATGTTTGGGAACACGGTATTTCAAAAAATTTACCTACGATCATGCAAGATCTATCTAGTAGATGCATATCAATGAGAGGGGAGAGTGTGTCTACGTACCCTCGTAGACCGAAAGCGGAAGTGTTAAGCAACGCGGTTGATGTAGTTATCAGTAATGTTGTAGTGCTCCCAGAAATGCTGTAGCGCTCCTAGAAATGCATTCCTTTATGCTTTCCATAAAATTCTACATTATTTCTGATGGACAATATGTCATTCGCATATACTTACCAGAAATGCTATAGTGCACCCACTCACTTTCTTGTAAGTACAGGCTTTACCGCAAGTCTGTATAAAACCATATGCTTTGATCACTTTATCAAAGCATATATTCCAACTCTGAGATGCTTGCACCAGTCCATAGATGGATCGCTAGAGCTTGCTCACTTTGTTAGCACCTTTAGGATTGACAAAACCTTCTAGTTTCATCATATACAACTCTTCTATAATAAATCCATTAAGGAATGTAGTTTTGATATCCATTTGCCAGATTTCATAAAATGCGGCAACTGCTAACATGATTCAGACAGACTTTTAAGCATCGATACGCGTGAGAAAATGTCATCGTAGTCAACACCTTGAACTTGTCAAAAACCCTTTTCAACAAGTCGAGCTTTGTAGATAGTGACACTACTAGCAGCGTCTATGTTCCTATTGAAGATCCATTTATTCTCAATGGCTCCTCAATCATCGGGAAAGTCAATCAAAGTCCATACTTTGTTCTCATACATGGATCCCATCTCAGATTTCATGGCCTCAAGCCATTTCGCGGAATATGGGCTCATCATCGCTTCCTTGTAGTTCATAGGTTCGTCATGGTCAAGTAACATGACCTCCAGAACAGGATTACCGTACCACTCTGGTGCCGATCTTGCTCTGGTTGACCTACGAGATTCGGTAGTAACTTGATCAGAAGTTTCATGATCATCATCATTAGCTTCCTCACTAATTGGTGTAGGAATCACTTGAACTGATTTCTGTGATGAACTACTTTCCAATAAGGGAGAAGGTACAGTTACCTCATCAAGTTCTACTTTCCTCCCACTCACTTCTTTCGAAAGAAACTCCTCTACAAAGGATCCATTCTTAGCAATGAATATCTTGCCATCGGATCTGTGATAGAAGGTGTACCCAACAGTTTCCTTTGGGTATCCTATGAAGATGCATTTCTCCGATTTTGGTTCGAGCTTATTAGGTTAAAGCTTTTTCACATAAGCATCGCAGCCCCAAACTTTAAGAAACGAGAGCTTAGGTTTTTAGCTAAACCATAGTTCATACAGTGTCATCTCAACGGTTTTAGATGGTTCCCTATTTAACGTGAATGCAGTTGTCTCTAATGCATAACCCCAAAATGATAGTGCTAAATCGGTAAGAGACATCATAGATCGTACCACATCTAATAAAGTACGGTTATGACGTTCGGACACACCATTACGTTGTGGTGTTCCAGGTGGTGTAAGTTGCGAAACTATTCGACATTGTTTCAACTGAAGGCCAAACTCGCAACTCAAATATTTTGTCTCCGTGATCAGATCATAGAAACCTTATTTTCTTCTTATGACGATTCTCTACTTCACTCTAAAATTCTTTGAACTTTTCAAATTTTTCAGACTTGTGTTTCATTAAGTAGATATACTCATATCTGCTCAAATCATCTGTGAAGGTCAGAAAATAACGGTACCCCCCGTGAGCCTCAACACTCATTGGATCGCATACATCAGTATGTATTATTTCTAATAAGCCTGTTGCTCGCTCCGTTGTTCCGGAGAACGGAGTCTTAGTCATCTTGCCCATGAGGCATGGTTCGCAAGCATCAAGTGATTCCAAAAGTCCATTAGCATGGAGTTTCTTCATGTGCTTTACACCAATATGACCTAAACGGCAGTGCCACAAATAAGTTGCACTATCATTATTAACCTTGCATCTTTTGGCTTTGATATTATGAATATGTGTTTCACTACAATTGAGATTCTATAAACCATTCACCTTGGGTGTATGACCACAGAAGGTTTTATTCATGTAAACGGAATAACAATTATTCTTTGACTTAAATGAATAATTGTATTGCAATAAACATGATCCAATCATATTTATGCTCAACGCAAACACCAAATAATATTTATTTAGGTCTAACACTAATCTCGAAGGTAGAGGGAGTATGCGATGGTGATCTTATCAACCTTGGAATCTCTTCCAACACACATCGTCACTTTTCCCTCAACTAGTCTCTGTTCATTTTCTAACTCCTGTTTTGAGTTATTAATCTGAGCAACTAAACTGGTATCAAATACCTAGGGGTTACTATGAACACTAGTAAAGTACACATCAATAATCTGTATATCAGATATACCTTTGTTCACTTTGCCATCCTTCTTATCCGCCAAATGTCTGGGGTAGTTCCGCTTCCAGTGACCATTTCCTTTGTAGTAGAAGCACTCAGTTTCAGGCTTAGGTCCAGACTTGGGATTCTTCCCAGGAGCAGCAACTTGCTTGCTATTATTCTTGAAGTTCCCCTTCTTCCCTTTGCCCTTTTTATTGAAACTAGTGGTCTTGTTAACCATCAACACTTGATGCTCCTTTTTGATTTCTACCTCCGCAGCCTTTAGCTTTGCGAAGAGCTCGGGAATTGTTTTTTTCATCCCTTGTATATTATAGTTCATAACGAAGTTCCAGTAACTTGGTGATAGTGGCTAGAGAACTCTGTCAATCAATATCTTGGAAGATTAACTCCCACTTGTTTCAAGCCATTGTAGTACTCAGACATTCCGAGCACATGCTCACTGGTTGAGCTATTCTCCTCCATCTTGTAGGCAAAGTACTTGTTAGAGTTCTGATAACTCTCGACTTGGGCATGTGTCTGAAATAGCAATTTCAGCTCTTAGAACATCTTATATGCTCCGTGGCATTCAAAACATTTTTGAAGTCCCGGTTCTAAGCCGTAAAGCATGGCGCACTAAACTATCAAATAGTCATCATACCGAGCTTGCCAAACGTTCATAACGTCTGCATCTGCTCCTGCAATAGGTTCGTCACCAGTGCATCAAGGACATAATTCTTCTGTGCAGCAACAAAGATAATCCTCAGATCACGGACCCAGTCCGCATCATTACTACTATCCTCTTTCAACTTAGTTTTCTCTAGGAACATATCAAAAACATTGGGGAGCTACAACGCGAGTAATTGATCTACAACATAGATATGCAAATACTATGAGGACTAAGTTCATGATAAATTTAAGTTCAATTAATCATATTACTTAAGAACTCCCACTTGGATAGACATCCCTCCAATCATCTAAGTGATCACGTGATCCATATCAACTAAACCATGTCCGATCATCACGTGAGATGGAGAAGTTTTCAATGGTGAACATCACTATGTTGATCATATCTACTATATGGTTCACGCTCGACCTTTCGGTCTCAGTATTCCGAGCCCATATCTGCATATGCTAGGATCGTCAAGTTTAACCCGAGTATTCTGCATGTGCAAAACTGGATTGCACCCGTTGTATGTGAACATAGAGCTTGTCACACCTGATCATCACGTGGTGTCTCGGCACGACGAACTGTAGCAACGGTGCATACTCAGGGAGAACACTTGTACCTTGAAATTTAGTGAGGGATCATATTATAATGATACCGCCATACTAAGCAAAATAAGAAGTATAAAATATAAACATCACATGCAACCAAATTATGTGACATGATATGGCCATTATCATCTTGTGCCCTTGATCTCCATCGCCAAAGTACCGTCATGATATCCATCGTCATCGGCATGACACCATGATCTCCGTCATCTTGATCTCTATCAACATGTTGTAACATGGTCGTCTTGCCAACTATTGCTTTTGCAACTATTGCTATCACATAGCGATAAAGTAAAGCAATTATATGGCGCTTGCATCTTATGCAATAAAGAGACAACCATAAGGCTTCAGCCAGTTGCCGATAACTTTAACAAAACATGATCATCTCATACAACAGTTTATATATCATCACATCTCGACCATATCACATCACAGCAAGACTTGCAAAAACAAGTTAGACGTCCTCTACTTTGTTGTTGCAAGTTTTACGTGGCTGCTACAGGCTTCTAGAAAGAACCATTCTTACCTACGCATCAAAACCACAACGATTTTTTGTCAAGTGTGTTGTTTTAACGTTCAACAAGGACCGGTCGTAGTCAAACTCGATTCAACTAAAGCTGGAGAAACAGACACCCACTAGCCACCTATGTGCGAAGCACGTCGGTAGAACCAGTCTCATGAACGCGGTCATGTAATGTCGGTCTGGGCCGCTTCATCCAACAATACCGCGGAATCAAAGTAAGACATGTTGGTAAGTAGTATGACTATTATTGCCCACAACTCTTTGTGTTCTACTCGTGCATATAACATCTACGCATAGACCTAGCTCGGATGCCACTGTTGGGGAACGCAGTATTTTAAAAAATTTACCTATGATCACGCAACATCTATCTAGGAGATGCATAGCAGTGAGAGGGGAGAGCGTGTCTACATGCCCTCATAGAACGAAAGCGGAAGCGTTAAGCAACACGGTTGATGTAGTCGAACGTCTTTGCGATCCAGCCGATCAAGTATCAAATGTACGGCACCTCCCCGATCTACACTCGTTCATCTCGGTGAAGTCCCTCGAACTCCTGATCCAGCTGAGGTCAAGGGAGAGTTTCGTCAGCACGACGGCGTGGTGACGGTGATGATGAAGTTACCAGTGGAGGGCTTCGCTTAAGCACTGCAACGATATGACCGAGGTGTGTTTCTATGGAGGGGGCACGACACATGGCCAAGAGAAAATTTGGTGTGCCTTTGGGGTGCCCCCCTCCCATGTATATAAAGGGGGGAGGGAGGAGGTGCCCGACCAAGGGGAGGAGGCGCGCCATTGGGGGGGCAATCCTACTCCAAGTAGGATTCGGCCCCCCTTTCCTATTCCAAGAAGGAGAAGGGGAAGGTGAGGGAGGAGAGAAGGAAAGGGGGGCCGGCCCCCCTAGTCCAATTTGGTTTGGGCTAGGGGGGCGCGCGCCCTGCCTTGGGCTGCCTCCTTTCTTCCACCAATAGGCCCATGAGGCCCAATAACCCCCAGGGGATTCCGGTAATGTCCCGGTACTCCGGAAAATACCCGATACACCTCAGAACTATTCTGTTGTCCGAATATAGTCTTCCAGTATATCAATTGTTATATATGGACCATTTTGAGACTCCTTGTCATGTCCGTGATCGTCCGGGACTCCGAACTACCTTCGGCACATCAAAACACATAAACTCATAATGTCAATCGTCATCGAACGTTAAGCGTGCGGACCCTACGGGTTCGAGAACTATGTATACATGACCGAGACTCACCGCCGGTCCATAACCAATAGCGGAACCTAGATGCTCATATTGGTTCCTACATATTCTACGAAGATCTTTATCGGTCAAACCGCATAACAACATACGTTGTTCCCTTTGTCATCGGTATGTTACTTGCCCGAGATTCGATCGTCGGTATCATCATACCTAGTTCAATCTCGTCACCGGCAAGTCTATTTACTCATTCCGTAATGCATCATCCCATGACTAACTCATTGGTCACATTGCTTGCAAAGCTTATAGTGATGTGCATTACCGAGAGGGCCCAGAGATACCTCTCCGACAATCGGAGTGACAAATCCTAATCTCGATCTATGCCAACTCAACAAACACCATCGGAGACACCTCAAGATAATCTTTATAATCACCCAATTACATTGTTATGTTTGATAGAACACAAGGTGTCCCTCCTGTATTCGGGAGTTGCATAATCTCATAGTCATAGGAACATGTATAAGTCATGAAGAAAGCAATAGCAATAAACTAAACGATCATAGTGCTAAGCTAACGGATGGGTCGAGTCTATCACATCATTCTCTAATGATGTGATCCCATTCATCAAATGACAACACATGTCCATGGCTAGGAAACTTAACCATCTTTAATTAACGAGCTAGTCACGTAGAGGCACACTAGGGACACTCTGTTTTGTCTATGTATTCACACGTGTACTAAGTTTCCGGTTAATACAATTCTAGCATGAATAATAAACATTTATCATGATATAAGGAAATATAAATAACAACTTTATTATTGCATCTAGGGCATATTTCCTTCAGTCCACACCTCCATGGCGACCACCATCACGTTCGTGATCCACATCGTCATGAATTGAAAGTCACCTCCAAGCATCATGTGCATGACGACGACGAACGACATCTACTACGAGCTCAAGCACGACAATGGCATCATCAACATGAAGATGCTCGACAAGCGCAAACCTACAAGTACCAACAAGCTCTACATCAAGATATGGCCAAACTCCATGAGCTCAAGAGAAGACCGCGAGACGACCACAACCAAGACGGTGCTACGGCTACAACAACCACTTCAGCATGTTCGCCAAGTGCTATCAAGGCATCTTCGCCTTTGGAAGTACGGCATCTTCACCTACTTCCCACGAGTTTGCCTATATTGACATGTTCGACAACGAGGCGACCACCTACAAGCGAGGGCGACACTTCCATCTTCGGAAGCCCCTCAAGAAAGATGCCGAGCATGGGAAATTCCCTTCGGTCATGGAGACGAGCTACGAGGTGCCACATCATATGGACCTCCAACAACAAGACGGTGACAAGAAGGTCGAGCAAGGGCCATCCCCTTCGACTATGGCGACGAGAACGAACCTCTTCAACAACATGAAGACGACGCCCATATTGGACTCATACTCCGAGTCAAGCTACGCGAGCGCGCATGAGAACCTCCCTTTGGTCTCGGATGAGAGTGATGTTTTTCCACATCCACTGGCATTCATCTTTAGAGTCGTTATGGATGAGGAGGTTGAGCATGGGAATATCCCTTCAACCAAGGCGGCGATAGGAGTTGAGCATGGAGACGTTTGCACCTACATCTCTCTAACACCCATACATGACAAAATGCCTCCAATGCCATGTGAGGAGAGCCACCACCCCATGAGTGAGATGAGTGACTCCACCATATGTGACATTGGGTGCATTTCCTATGAGAGGATGAGTGTGACCACCACTAGCCCCACACATGAACGCATGCCACACACCCTATGTGAGGTTGATAGACATTTGAGTGACTCCACCAACCATACGAGTGAGAGCATCCAAGAGGGAGTGAGTGAGCCACAACACTTAGTGAGTGAGGTAGTTTAGACGGCATGTGAGGCCACTATGATTTATAATGACTTAACCTCTACTCGGAGTGTGTTTTCTTGTTTGGTGCTAGGTCTCCTACATGAATACATGCCCACCCGCGACGAGTCCATACCTCCAACGACGACGATGGCCATGGTGGACGAGGATGCACCCCCACATGGTTCCATCAAGATGAACATGACCATCACTTCGTCTTCGACACCTCACCTACAACAAATGAGTGATGCTCCAAAGGTAACATAGGTGATGGTGCTTCTCTTGTCCCACTAGTGGACTATCTTACCAATGATTGCTTGCATGATGTTGACACACCTAGTACCATGCTTCATGCTAGTGCGACTTCCTCATGTCTAGACTTACCCATTTATGATGAATATGATGATGAGCATGTTGATTTGCCTAGTTGTGATGCTATGCTCCATAGGATATCATGTGAAAATTCTATTGGCCACATCATGTTTGATAATCCTTTAAACTTGTCATATGCTATCAGTGAGATCTCCCATATTGCATCATTTCAATCTCAACATAGTAACTATGCATGCCCCATTAAAATAAATCCCATTTGCACTTATGGCATAGATGACGAGATGACGGTCATTGGCTTTTGTTTTTCATGCGATGATATTGTTATTCTTCCTTTACATGATTTGCGCAATTCATCTACTATGCCATGCCATGATCACATTGTTCCAAATATGCATTGTTTTGTATGTTGTCAATATTATCCATGTGATGTTTCCAGTAATGCTCATGAGGAGACCCCCATAGTTTTCTCATACATATTAGGATATTTTGATACATCCTATCATTTGCATGCTTCCCATAATTGCTTGCACCATATGCATTCCATGAATAACAATGCTCTACATATTTCTCATGATGCATTCCATAATTTGAGTATCCATTATGTCATACATAACAACAAACCTATCATGATGGATGACATGTTTCTATATCACGCATCTCATTTATTTGAGCATTGGATATTTGGTGCTAACCACCACAAGCACGTATGCATCATGATGGATGATGTGTACATATACCACGCACACACAATTTTCCCTTGGTCTTTGTTTTGTGTAGGTACTCACGTATACTCGTCAACCTCTCAATCCCAAGAGTTGACGAAACGAGCTCTTGAGAGCAACGATGATTTGGGATCTCGTGGACTATTCTTACCACCGTCCTCTTCGCGCAACGACTTCACGCATATCTTTTACTTGGATCTCACACGACTATGGGCTATTTACCACTTATCATCCAATGCCCATACTACTGTGTTCACTTTGCATGTTATGCCTCTTTACATGATTTTGCCATGCAATTGTGACATTTGCTTGCATATACCCATGATTCACCATTATGCTACTCCTATGTGTATTTGCATCCTTGGTTGAGATCCTTGTTGCTATTACTATGTTTTCCATGTAGCTCATGCTATTGTTGATTCTTGTATTGGGAGAGTCATGATGTTACATGGCTATTTACATAGGACTTCTTTCCAATACATTGATGATATTTTGCTCATATCTTGCTTCCATGTTTGTGATATGTCATGCGCATTATTCATGCCTACTATTTGCACACATGACATGCTCGCCATGATTACTCCTACTACGTTGTATCTTAGCACTACTAGCTTGCTTGACTTTATCACTATGATTGCTTGCTTTATCGCATCGCCCATGTTCCATTCTTACTCGCTTTTTTGGGTTGATGACATATATGTTCATGCCTCTCACTTGATTTATCTAGCTTATTGTCACTTGTCTCCATTAGTTGCACAACTCACATGCCATTGTAGTGAGTGCACCCATGCTATGCTTATTGATCTTGGTGACTTGCACATATTACTTATGATGCATGCTTGTTTGATTAAGTCTATTGTCTTTGGTTGTAGTTGCATCATATGCTTTCATACCATACCACACCTTGTCCTTTCTCATGATAAGAATGATGAAAACACTTGTTGGGTATCTCACCACTCGAATGATAGGTTTTGCATTTACGCTAACCTCGTTTGTTTTTCCGAGTGTTTGCCATGTTCTTTCATTTTGAGGGATTCACAAGGCGGTGCCGTTATGTGACAACATGGTCATGTGAAGGCATACACGATGCGCAACACCAACATTTTCGACATCCTCGTGAAGGTGAACTCGTTCCCTTTGAGCCATCCTCAAATACGCATATTGGATGGGTCATTCTTTCATTGTTGTTTCCTTCTTGTTGTCTACATGAGACATCTCGCGAACGGAGGAGCAACATTGAAGATGGACCCTTTGGATCTTCAAGTTGAGGAGCATGCGGACTTATGGGATGCACCTTCGTACTTCCACTCATGTTTACTTGATGGACACCTTGTGTGCTCTAACCATTGTATTTCCAAGTGTCATTTGTGTTGGCTCTCCTTGCATGTGTACCACTCCGAAGACACCTTGGAGTACTTGGATTGTGCCACGTCTTCCAGTTCGTCCAACTACAAGTCCGTCCACGACAACCGTTTCCATGGTGATGAGGTTTTCGATCCAAGGTCGGATCTTTCCCGAGGGAGGGGAGATGATGCGGAGCATCCTACGATCATCCCCATGTACACTACGACTACTCAGGAACCAAGGAGACGACCATGGAGATTCTCACAGCATAGGACAAGTCCACTTGGAAGCGGATCAAGAAGTACCTCAAGTGGAGTCACCGCATAGCTACAGCGGCCGGACATCCGGCGCAGCCAACCAGAGGAAGACCAGAGAGACGGACGCAAGGTGACTCTACAGCGGCCGGACATCCAACCGACCCCCGGACATCTGGCGCCCCGCGATGGGCTGAACATCCGGCACACACTTTCCAGAGAGCAGAAGAATTGGGAACTCCAGCTCGGACATCCGGCCAAGGCCTGGACATCCGGCTCTTCGTGAGCCGCCGGACATCTGGCCCCCAGCCCGGACATCTGGCCCCTGCTTGTGCGCAAAGAATGGGCCAAGGGCCCATGTATCCTCTCCCACTTAACCCTTTGTGGCTAAGGCCTATATATACTCCTCCATCTCCTCCTAGAAAGGGTTAGCGTTGTGATAGCTCATATGTGAGATAGAGCCTCGCTCATCCATCCGGATCTACTCCACCAAAAGAGACCATCGCCTCTTCGGAGATGATCCACCTTGGATTCAAGACCCCTAATGGGAAGACCTCAAGACCTCCTCGCGGAGAAGAACTAGTTACCTATGTATCGTCCTTTGTTGGATTTGGATCATGTATCTCTTTGTGTTTCGATGATCTAGCATATGTGTGACCGAATCTTGTTGGTTTGAGTGTTTCTCTTGTGTTTTCCCCCGCGATTTCTCCTCGTGTTCTACGTGTTCATCGGGTATCCGCTCCTTTCACGAAAGATCGTCCATCTAGGGTTCCACCCTACATCACCGACTCCTACCTGCATCTAGTACTATTACTCCACACATCGACCGCTATCCAACATGCATCTAGTGTATTAAGTTCATGGAGAAATGGAGTAATGTGATGACCCACAAGTATATGGGATCGCAACAGTGTTTGAGGGTGGAGTATTCAACCCAAATTTATTGATTCGACACAAGGGGAGCCAAAGAATATTCTTGAGTATTAGCAGCTGAGTTGTCAATTAAACCACACCTGAAATACTTAATATCTGCAGCAAAGTTTTAGTAGCAAAGTAGTATGGAAGTAACGGTAACGGTGGCAAAAGTAATAGTAGCAGTTTTGTAGCAATGGGAATAGTGGCAAGGGAAAAGTAACTTAGCAAAGATCAATATGTGAAAATCTTGTAGGCAATAGATCAATGATGGATAATTATGTCGGATGGCATTCATCATGCAATGGTTATAACATAGGGTGACACAGAACAAGCTCCAGTTCATCAATAGAATGTAGGCATGTATTTCGAATATAGTCATACGTGCTTATGGAAAAGAACTTGCATGACATCTTTTGTCCTACCCTCCCGTGGCAGCGGGGTCCTACTGGAAACTAAGGGATATTAAGGCCTCCTTTTAATAGAGTACCAGACATAAGCATTAGCACTTAGTGAATACATGAACTCCTCAAACTACGGTCATCACCGGGAGTGGTCCCGCCTATTGTCACTCCGGGGTTGCCGGATCATAACACGTAGTAGGTGCTATAACTTGCAATATAGGATCAAGAACACAAATATATTCATGAAAACATAATAGGTTCAGATCTGAAGTCATGGCACTCGGGCCCTAGTGACAAGCATTAGGCATAGCAAAGTCATAGCAACGTTAATCTTAGAACATAGTGGATACTAGGGATCAAACCCTAATAAAACTAACTCGATTACATGGTAAATCTCATCCAACCCATTATGGTCTAGGAAGCCTACGATGGAATTACTCACGCACGGCGGTGAGCATCATGAAATTGGTGATGGAGGATGGTTGATGATGACGATGGCGACGAATTCCCCTCTCCGGAGCCCAAAACCGACTCCAGATCCGCCCTCCCGAGGAAGAATAGGGCTTGGCGGCGGCTCCGTATCATAAAACACTATGAATCCTTCTCCCTGAATTTTTTCTCCCCAAAATACTATATATGGAGTTGGAATTGTGGTCGGTGGAGGTCCAGGGGGCTCACAAGGTCGGAGGGCGCGCCCCCACCCTTGTGGCTAGGGTGTGGGCCCCCTGCTGCTGATTCTTTCGCCAATATATTTTATTAATTCCAAAAGTTATCTCCGTGATGTTTCAAGTCATTCTGAGAACTTTTTATTCTGCAAAAAATTAACACCATGGCAATTCTGCTGAAAGCAGCGTCAGTTCGGATTAGTTCCATTCAAATCATGCAAGTTAGAGTCCAAAACAAGGGCAAAAGAGTTTGGAAAAGTAGATACGACATAGACGTATCATAATGCAATAAGAATGATGACATGATGTAGACAAGATCTATTTATGTAGAAATAGACCCCATCTTGTTATCCTTAATAGCAACGATACATACGTGTCGTTTGCCCATCTGTCACTAGGATCAAGCACCGTAAGATCGAATCCATTACAAAGTACCTCTTCCCATGGCAAGAAAAATCGATCTAGTTGGCCTAACTAAACCAAAGAGTCAAAGAAGAAATATGAGGCTATAAGTAATCATGCGTATAAGAGATCAAAAGACTCAAAGAACTTTCATGGATAAAAATATAGATCTGATCATAAACTCAAAGTTCATCGGATCCCAACAATCACACTGCAAAAAGAGTTACATCAAATAGATCTCCAAGAGACCGTTGTATGAGAATCAAGAGAGAGAGAGAGAGAGGAAGCCATCTAGCTACTAACTATGGACCCGTAGGTCTACAAAGGACTGCTCACATATCATCGGAGAGGCACCAATGAGGATGATGAACCCCTCCGTGATGGTGTTTAGATTGGATCTGTGGTTTCTGGAACTTGCAGCGACTGGAATTGATTTTCATCAACTCCCCTAGGGTTTCTTGAATATTGGGGTATTTATAGAGCAAAGAGGCGGTGCGGGAGCCAACTGAGGTGGGCACAACCCACCTGGGCGCGCCTGGGGGCCCAAGCGCGCCTTGGTGTGTTGTTCTCCTCTCGGGGCACCCCCCAGGTGCTTCTCCGACCCATTGGGTGTCTTCTGTTACATAAAAAATCCACAAAAAGTTTCGCTACATTTGGACTCTGTTTGATATTGATTTCCTGCGATGTAAAAAAAAGCAAAAAATAGCAACTGGCACTATGTCAATAGGTTAGTCCCAAAAAATGATATAAAATGATTGTAAAACATCCAAGAATGATAATTGTTGGGGATATAACTACTGAGTTAACCTGCCTAGGAGGGGCCGAGTTAACTCATGGCGACTCCCAAGACAAAGCACATGAAGGAATCGGAGATGGCGGTTCACGAGGGTGACTTATGAACAGCCCAAAGCTCAAAGGCGGATTAAGGTCCGTAGATGTAAGCCGCCATATGAGTATAGCTTGTATTGTAAGGCATATGTAGTTTGTCACCGAGACGGACACATTGTTTATGAGCCGACAAAGACTTTGTAAGCCACCGGGCGTCAACCTGTGTATATAAAGGGACGACCCGACGGTGACTTAGGGTGGGAGACAAGAGATCGAAAGCTAGGTGAAGCATATTCGCTCCCTGGTAATCGAGACATAAGCAATACCACCTCAAACTGGATTAGGCCTTTACCTTCACCGCAAGGGGCCGAACAATTATAAACTCCCTCTATCTTTTGTTCCGCTTAAACCCTTTAAGATAACCTAGTTGTGATGGCTCCATGACTAAGTCCTCACACTAGGACATCTGTCGTGACAATCCCACGATAGTTGGTGCCCACCGTGGGGCCAGCGCACAGTGGTTTCGAGTTCTTGCAGGGAAACTTCGAAGGGATCAAGGGATACGATGTGGGCCGGATGACAAAGAGTCATCACGGCAAGCTCTACATCGATGACGCGGGCTGGGGCCCCGAGACTGGCTCAATCGAGTACGGGTACCGGTGAGGGAGTCCTGGATGAAGGGGCCCTCGGGCATCCGGCCTGGTATCTATGGGCTGGACTTATGGGTTGTGAAGATATGAAGACCAAAGACGGTACCCGTCCGAATGGGACTCTCCTTGGCGTGGAAGGCAAGCTTGGAGAACAACTATGAAGATTCCATCTTATGTAACCGACTCTATGTAACCCTAGATCCCCCCAGTGTCTATATAAACTGGAGGGTGTAGTCCGGAAAGGATATACTCAATACCATAGTCATACATGCTAGACTTCTAGGGTTTAGCCATTACAATCTCGTGGTAGATCAACTCTTGTAATACTCATATTCATCAAGATCAATCAAGCAGGAAGTAGGGTATTACCTCCATAGAGAGGGCCCGAACTTGGGTAAACATCGTGTCCCCTATCTCCTGTTACCATCAACCTTAGATGCACAGTTCGGGACCCCCTACCCGAGATCCACCGGTTTTGACACCGACATTGGTGCTTTCATTGAGAGTTCCTCTATGGTGTCGCTGAAAGGTTCAATGGCACCTTCAATCGTCAATAATGACGTAGTCTGCGGAGAAACTTTCCTCCCCGGGCAAATCTTCGTGTTTGGCGGCTTCGCACTGTGGGCCAATTCGTTTGGCCATCTGGAGCAGATCAAAAGCTATGCCCCGGACCATCAGGTCAGATTCGGGAGCTTGAACTACATCGCGGACATCCGTGGAGACTTAATCTTCACCGGATTCGATACTGCGATAGCCGCCCCCGGTCACCCTGATGATCATGACCTAAATCTGTCATCGGGCCGCATCCAGGAGATCGCTCCTGTAACCGCTTTGGCCCTAGAGCCGGAGCAGGCCGCGCCATCCAAAGACGGGAGAATTAACCGCACCACGGAGGCCGCAGATTCCACAGCGTTGGACCAGCACATGGACCTGGTCTCACACGATGCCTATGCCACCGGAACACCGGACCCGTCTCCGGCCGTAGGTTCCGAACCGCGTGAGCCCGCAGACGCCGAGCTTGATCATTTATTGATCTTGAAATTCAGCGCCATAGACATCTTCCAACACTCTCCTTTGGGCGGTGTGCTAAACTCATTAAAAAACCTGTCCTTGGCGGAGCACTCTCAGCCGAACAATATCCAGCTCGAACTAGGGGCTGACGATGGAGAATTTTACCTCCCACCCGCCACCCACTTTATAGCCATGATCGAGGATTTAACCGACGAACTTGATTACGACTCTGAGGACATCGATGGTATGGACGACAATGCCGGAGAAGAAGAGGCCCAGAACCCGCCGTTAACCGGACGCTGGACGGCCACGTCCTCGTATGACGTATACATGGTGGATGCACCAAAGGAGAACAACAGCGACGATAAGGAAGACCCAGGTGAGGATAAACCTTCCGAAATACAGTCCAAGCGCCGGAGTCAGCGGCGCCGCTCTAAGTCGCGTCGCAGTAAAGACAGCAACACTGGCACAGGAGAAGATGACACTCCGGAAGGTGCCGAATACAATGAAGACCCCGTCGATAAAGCAAACAAACAAGATGAGCAGGTTAGCCCTATCAAAAAGGCCACATACGAAGATTCGGAGGACTAGAATGACCTTCCGCTCTCCAAAGACGAGGTGAGCCTTGGCACCGAAGATTTCATCGTGCCTGAGGAACCTCTTGAGCAGGAGCGCTTCAAGCGCTAGCTAATAGCCACGGCAAGGAGCCTGAAAAGGAAGAAACAACAGCTTCAAGCTGACCAAGATAGGCTCAAGGATAAATGGACTAATGTCCTAGCAGCCGAAGAATACGGCCTCAAGCGCCCAACCAAAAGCTACCCAAAGCGCAAATTGCTACCTTAGTTCGACGAGGAGGCGCCGGAGCACATACCACCATCGCACAATACGGCCGACCGACCACCACATGGTCGGGACAAAATGACAATTCATGCCGAACATCAGCCCGCCCCGCCTCATCACTCAGGTATAGGTAAATTACCCCACGGCCATACATATGACCTTCGGCACAACCTCAACAATAAAGCAGTACATACCAGATGAATCTACAGACCGCGAGGACGCGCCTCGGCACGTGACAACGGCTACCTATTAGGACGTGACAAACCTAGTCATGTGTGTGCTGAACACCGCAGACGGACTCTATCAGAGCTGCGTCACGATACGGCCCGATATAGAGGCCCCGCACACCCTCATTGCTTCACTGATGAGGTCCTAGATCACGAATTCCCAGAAGGATTCAAGCCCGTGAACATAGAATCGTATGATGGAACCACGGACCCCGCGGTGTGGATCGAGGACTTCATTCTCCACATCCATATGGCACGTGGAGATGACCTCCACGCCATAAAATACCTCCCTCTAAAACTCAAAGGGCCAACACAGCATTGGCTAAACAGTCTGCCTAAAAATTCCATTGGCAGCTGGGAGGACTTGAAAGAAGCTTTCCTCGATAACTTCCAAGGTACATATGTTCGACCTGCGGACGCTGATGACTTAAGCCATATAGTTCAACAGCCCGAGAGTCCGCCAGGAAATTTTGGACAAGGTTCTTAATTAAAAAGAACCAAATTGTCGACTGTCCGGACGCCGAAGCTCTAGCAGCTTTCAAGCGTAGCATACGCGACGAATGCACTACTAGGAAAAGGGCTATAGATAGGATTGACACTAATGGCGCACCAGGGAAGTAGTGCGCCACTACTATATACTAATGGCGCACCAGTTGGTGATGCGCCATTAGTGTGGAAGACACTAATGGCGCACCAGAAAACAGGTGCGCCACTAGTGATAATTTTTTATTATTATTTTTACATACATACTAATGGCGCATCATATGTCTGGTGCGCCATTACTAGTTCTAACTAGTAATGGCGCACCAGACAAGGAGTGCGCCAGTACTGAATTTTTTTATTCTTTTTTTTGCAAAACTACTAATGGCGCACCGCTTCACCGTGCGCCATTAGTAGTTTAAACTACTAATGGCGCACCCTGTAAAAGTGTGCCATTTGTATATATTTTGATATCATCAATATTTTTAAATATCATGGGCACTTTTTGAATTCATGAATATTTTTTCAAATTTGATGATATTTTTTCATATTCAATATGATAAAATATTGAATATTCATGAGGACACTCGATCTCGATCCCCCTCCATCTCGATCTCGATCCCACCCGCGCCTCCTCTCCCCTCTTCATTTTTAAAAAAATAATAATAAAAAAGTGTAGACTACAATTGTTGTTAAACAACTATTATTACTGTTTTTATAAAAAAAATATTACTGTTTCATATTCATATTCATTTTCTAAAAAATTATTACATGCAACAAAAAAATTACTTATGGCGCACCTCTGGCTGGTGCGCCATTAGTAAGATTTCCCCTAGCTAATTCCCTCCTTCTCGCCAGATCCCCTTCATCCCTCTCCCTCGCCCCCCTAGCTAATTCCCCCGCTGCCCTGACCCACGCCGCCGCTGATGACCCCCCGCACCCTCCGCCGCTCCACCGCCGCCGACGACCCACCGCACCCTCCCCCGCTCCACCGCCGCTGCCGACCCCCCGCACCCTCCCCCGCTCCACCGCCGCCGCCGACCCCCTGCACCCTCCCCCGGCCCGCTCCACCGCGGCCGCCGACAACCCGCACCCTCCCCCGCTTTTTGATAATATTTTCAAATAACAAATTTGATGATATTTTCAAATAACAAATTTGATGATATTTTCAATTAAAAATAAAAAACAAATTTGATGATATTAAAAAAACAAATTTGATGATATTTGATGATATATTTTGTTCTAGTCCTCATGAAAATAACAAATTTGATAAAAACAAATTATTAGATGCAACAAGAAATAATGAAAAAAAGAAGTTACTAATGGCGCACCAAAGGAGGGTGCGCCATTGCTATCAGAAAAAAAAGTTACTAATGGCGCACCAGAGAATGGTGCGCCATTGCTATGAGTGTTTTTATGGCGCACCCCTCGACGGTGCGCCATTACTAACATTCCCCCCTCTATAGCTGGATACCCGGCCCTTCGCCCGATACCTCCTTCCCTCTCCCTCGCCAGATCCCCTTCCATCCCTCACCACACCCGCTCAGGCTCCCCCGCGCCGCCGCCCCCCCCCCCCCCCCCCCCCCCCCCCCCCCCCCCCCCCCCCCCCCCCCCCCCCGACCCACGAAGCACGTGGCTACTGGCCTCCCCAAGACCAACCGAGGCGCCCAGGAGGACCGCCGTCGTCTTCCTCTTTGACTACAAGGACACGGACGAGCTCGGACGCCCTCGAGCCACCCCTTCGATGCCGCCGCCAACCCCAACCCCTCCGGTGACTGGCCACGCCCGCCCAGGTACCTCTCCTCCTTCCTCCCTCTCCACCCTTCCTCCCCATTCCCTCCCTCCCTAGTTCTTCTTGCTATATGGATCAGAACATATGGAGCATTACTATTGCTATATGGAGCATTACTATTGTTCTTCTCTGAACCATTACCATTCCCTCCTTCCCTAGTTCTTCCTCCCCATTAATTTGCAGGATCAGAACAAGTTTGTAACATGATGCTCTATAATGTTGATTAGGTGCATTACTATTGCTATATGGAGCAGTAATTTAGTATTGCTATATGCTCTAGTTTGTATCAATGTGATTGTAGTTTTTCTTGTCATCAAGTTTAGTTGATGTTTATTTAAATATAGCTTACATGATCAGCCACTCTATGTATGATTGTGGCTTGAAGGTTCTGGAAGAACGTTTTTCCTTCAAATTCTATCTGGTGGCATTGTCTTAGACTCCCTAGTTGTGTTGTTAATTGTGCTTCTATTAAAAGAATTGGGAGTTACTCACTGTACTAGAACTCTGTAGGTTGAATTTTGGTTAAATAATACTGACATTATGAGAATGTAAGCACCTATTATTGCTACTGATATCATTGGCTCATTGCTGCCTTTGTGCAATGCAGAACTGTTAAGAGTGATTTGGAGGATTCAAGATTCTGTGAAGCTCTTTTGACATTTAGAACTCAGAACTGAAGGTACTTAATAAACTCAAAAGCATTGATGATAACTCTTGTTGCCTAGAAACAGAGGTAGTTTACATATTGCATTGCTGGTGTTTGTTTATGTTCAGAGTTTAAGCATGTGTAGTGTAGTGTAGTGTAGTGAGCTTGTTCTAGTGTAGTGAGGTCTGAACCATTGCACGATGTAGTGTAGTGTAGTGAGCTCTGAACCATGTTTAGTGTTGAGTACTTCAAGTTTACTGAACCTATTCATTTTTGTGGACCTAGTGAACATGATAAGACAAGCCAGATGCTCTATTTTTAATTAACAGTAATCCATGATCAGCAACAGTTTCTTTCACTAATTTTCAGTTAACAGCAATACATGATTTTTTGAAGCTAAAACTATTCATGATTTTTTGTTGGGTGACCTATTAGATCTGGAATGGAAGCTCACATAAGTTGAGCTGATTTTTGTCCATATGAAAGAAGAGGACCATATGGTCTATGGCCTTTTCATCCATATGAAAGTAGAGGCACATTGCGGTGCTAGTTTGCTGGGTTTTGTCTCCGACCATCGTGTCGTGATGATTTTGCAGGTACCCCGAGAGGCCCTTGAGTTTGCCGGAATGTCGATTAACTTCCGTTCCGGAAAATTCGGGTACTCCATATGTCTTATTTTCAGCAAAGGTCATGCTAAAATTTTCCGTGAATTTTAGCATGACTTTGCTAAAAATCAGACATATGGGGTACTTGCTACTAATGCATGGGCCGGGGTATCTTAGTACTTAATTAAGTAGGATCAACTGCCCGCCATTCTTGCTGCATTAATCCATAGGTGGCAATAGAGCCAAGTGATTAGGCCCAACTTAGAATTCTCGTTAGCATCGATAAACCCTAGATGATAAACCCAACATAGGTGGCAATAGAGCCAAGTGATTAGTGCCAAGTGATTAGGCCCAACCTAGGGTGCCTCGGTGTCGATGAGAACCTAAATGATGTACGCTTAGGCTTTTAGGGTGCCTCGGCATCGACAAAACCTAAATGATGAAAGCTTAGGCTTTTAGGGTGCCTCGGTGTCGACAAACCCTAGATGATGTAGTTTTGAATTATGAACGTAGGATATGTCGTCATCATCATCGGACGATGAAAGTCTCCCGACGAAGTGCGACTGGTGCCACGACGATCCAGGTCTGTGCGACATGCCTCACCTGGACGATGATCGGCGCTTCAGCATTAAGCTCGCGGAGACCTTCGAAGTTGAAATAGTACACAACGACGACAAGTGTTATTTTCATAATTAAGCATGACTTCAACTATTTCAACGTGTAATTTTCATCTTTTACAATTCGAGTATAGCTTATCCCATGCCATGCAAGACGCTATGTGTTGGAGAGGATGGATTTTGAGGACCATGAAATTTCTGAAACAAAGAAAATTCACCTAAGGACTCATCACGATGTGGACTTTGAAGTAAATCTATATAATTCTGAGAGCGTAACCCATTTTGGTTGCAAAAATTGGGAAGCATTTTGCAAGATGTATGGTTTTGATGAGGGTATGCTTATCACCATGGATCTTGGTAATCCTGACATCAACCAAGACAATATGGACATTTGGGTCCTTGTTGATATGCCTCCAGTTCTACCGCTATGTGAGTTTCTCAAACATAGTTATTAGCTAATTTATATTGTTTATTTCAAAATAGTTGACAGCTTATTTCCATTGACAGTTTATTTTTATTGTTCAAAGAATGTGTGGGAGATGGTAGACAAACCCCACTACACCGATGGCTCCGAATTAACAACTTACAAGGAGAAAAATCATTTGGTCGGATTTTGTACTGACATTGAGAATTACAATATCTACAATCAAACTCCTCAACATTATGGTAAATACGTGCCACTAGTGCATGTGTTCAACTACGGTAACTACCATGGAGATACCCTGGTAAGATTTTTACTATTACGACATCCGTGCATCTTTTGCATACTTCTAAAACTAGTACATCATTGCTAACTATGAAGTTATTACTATGTTTTTCAACAGATAATCCCAAATAATTGTGTGCCTCATATGATGTATTTGAAAGGTAGTGTTAATGTTTTGAACATACAGCCAGGTCGTCCTACGAATCTCAACTGTCCATACGAGATTTCTAAAAGAAGTGGAGACATGAAAATCAAAGGATGGAAAAAATGTATGGACAGTCGTAAGGAGCTTCTTGGAAGCAAAAGGAAGCGAAGCGCAAGAATTGGAGACAGGATGTTCTCCATTCTCCATAATGGAGAGTCAGGGTCTATATTGTTTTATGCTATTTTAGCTTAAATAGGGTATTTAGGTCCTGCCTAATACTGATGATCATGTGCTAAGAACAATTAAGTAGGGTTGGTTCGAAGACTATCAAGATGATGATCGTATGACTTGTTATGAATAACGAGTAGAAGTTGTATGATGATGATTAGTAGGACTTGTTAGGATTAGTATTACTTCTGACAAACTCGATACTCGCGGTCTTGAGACTTGTAATGTTTTATCTTTGTTCGGTCTTTTGAATTCGGAGACTAATATGATGAATTGTATTCGGAGACTAATCTTCGATTGTATTCAATGAATCTGATGTTGCCGTGTGCTGCTGTCTATATTCTGTCCAATAATATATTTTGTAACCTGTGCAAAAATCAGAAAAGCAAAAAAAAACCTAATATTCATACTAATGGCGCACTACACAAGACACTAATGGCGCACTGTGATCATCACACTAATGGCGCATTAACTGCTGGTGCGCCATTAGAATGCCAAAGCACATGGGTACATATGGCCCCCTGGGAGGCATTCTAATGGCGCACTGCAGGCTATACTAATGGCGCACTACGTGGTGCGCCATTAGAACACGAGATACTAATGGCGCACCGGTGGTGCGCCATTAGAATTTAATTCTAATGGTGTGATGCCAGTGGCGCACCGGTAGTGCGCCATTAGAAGGCAAATTCGGTGCGCCACTAGCATGCATTTTCCTAGTAGTGATGGCTCGCTCGCCACCTCGGCCAAGAAAAGCCAAAATCCATGGCGGCCCTCACGACACTCATGACCCGCTTTTGTGCAGGCGAGGACAGTTGGCTAGCCCGTAGCAAAAACAACGCAAGCGACACTGGCACCCCTGAATTTAAAAAGCAACAAAGACAAGTCTCGACGCAATAGATACAAGCGCCGAAACAATAGTGACAACACCGAGGATACGACGGTCAACGCCGGATTCAGTGGCTCTAAGTCCGGTGAGCGGAAGAAGCCGTTCCAAAAGAACAATTCGGGCCCATCCATCTTGGACCGCATACTTGATCGTCCATGCCAGATTCACGGCACCCCCGACAAGCCTCCTAATCATACAAATAGAGAGTGCTGGGTATTCAACCAGGCTGGCAAATTAAATGCCGAGAATAGGGAAAAGGGATGGCAAAGCGAGGACGATGATGAAGAGCCATGGCAACCGAACACAGGGGGATAGAAGAAGTCTCCCCGTCAGGTCAAAACGGTGAAGATGATCTATGCTACCCACATCCCCAAGAGGGAGCACAAACATGCAATCAGGAACGTCTACGCGATAGAGCAAGTCGCCCAAAAATTCAATCCATGGTCATCATGCCCGATCATTTTTGATCGCTGGGATCAACTGACTAGTATCCGTCACGGAGGCTTACTCGCACTGGTCTTGGACCCAATAATTGATGGGTTCCACCTGACTCTTGTCCTCATGGATGGCGGTAGCAGCCTCAATCTGCTCTATCAGGATATCGTGCGAAAAATGGGCATTAACCCATCAAGGATCAAGCCTACAAAGACCACCTTTAAAGGAGTCATTCTAGACGTAGAGGCCTGTTGTACGGGCTCAATCATATTAGAGGTTGTCTTCGGATCTCCGGACAACTTCCCAAGCGAGGAGTTAGTCTTCGATACCGTCTCGTTCCGCAGCGGCTATCGTGCACTGCTCGGACGAACTGCGTTTGCTCGATTCAACGCAGTGCCACACTATGCTTATCTCAAGCTCAAGATGCCCGGCCCACGTGGCGTCATAACAATCAATAGCAATACGGAACACTCTCTCCGTACAGAAGAGCACACAGCTGCCCTGGCTGCAGAAGTACAAAGCGGCCTCCTCAAGCAGAACCTTCATTCTGCTGCCGAGCCCTCGGACACCCTTAAGAGGGTCCGAAATACTCTGCAGCAGGAGAGCTCGGCTTGTCAGGAGCTCGACCAGCAATATGGCCTCCGTCTCAGTCCCGATCAAGCGGTGGCATACGTGCCGCGCGTACATAACTACGCACTCAAAATTCCATGGGCACCGATGGAGGCATAGCTAGCTTGTGATCCACGGCATGGCTCAACCGACATCGAATACACACATACTTTCACTCTCTTTGTTTTCTTCCAAGTTTTAATCCTAGAGGCCCCATTAGGGGGGTCTGGTTATCGGTCCTCTTGAAGGATAAATACACCAAGATGGTGAGGAGCGCAGACATACGTGGACTTTTTAGGTGATTCCGTTAAAGATAACTCTACCTGTTTTTCAGGACCCACATACAGCTCTTCCCTGGTTTCGGCATGTTCAATAGTCTGCTGCTTATTGCACTACTTGTATCAATGCGCCTTGACGTACTAAATACATTACAATGAAAACAATTTGTAGCTGGGGCTGTAGGACCCCACTTTTTTTTACCTTTACATCTTTTCTACTTTCTTTCTTTCTTTTCCTTTTTTCAGTTTCCCGGTGGATAACCCCATCAGGTAGCACCCGTACACTTTGGTACATTTTGATGTTTGCCAGGGGCTTTATAGCACCCCACATTACGGCAACAAAAGTCCGAACACTTCTTATAAGTATAGCTCGGCACCCCGAATTTAGCATTATATGCATTGGCTCCGAATCATGTCTTTGGTCAATAGTTGGGTTTCCCGACTCCTGTGCTTGCTACCCTATGTTCCGCTACATCGGCTAGGGTAGTAAAGGGAGAACTACTGCGATTGTGCCCTGGTCTAAACCGGATGAGCACCTTAGTAGAGAAAGCCGAAAACTGACTGTCATGATGCGGTGAGAGCCGGTCAGCTGTTCGGAGGTCTCAAATCATTGGAGATTTTTCTGCATTTCGCGAAAGATCGGTACTTCCCTATCAGACGCTAACAGCACTCTGGTTCGTATACCAGGGGCTGCGCCTATGATTTATTATAAAACTGCTATGGCTAAGTGAGGGCGTTCAAGCCGTATAGTCTGGTTGCCTGGTTCGTTGCGCTAAACAACTCCTTCAAGGACCATATAATTGGATCAAGATTGTTTAGATACCATCCCGAACACCTCCGTACTACCTACGTGAGGGCAGGTGCCGACGACTGGCCAACCCTCAGATTTCATACAACACGGCCGCACAGGAGGACACAATCAAAACATAAATTATATTTCAAAGCGGATTTGTTGTCATCATACAAGACAATAATACAAGTGTATTCACTCGAAAATAATGTCCTGGCCACACTGCGTGGGTACAATACGAGACCCCTCTAGGACATCCGCAAAATAGCGCTCGGATGTACAGTGCTCCTTGCTCTTCGGCAGCCCCTTGGTTAGCTCGACGGTGTCCATCTTCGCGCACCACATCATGCAGCGAGCAAAGGCCATTCGGGCACCTTCAATACAGACGGACCGCTTTATGACCTCAAGCCATGGGCAGGCACTAACAAGCCGCTTCACAAGCCCGAAGTAGTTGCTGGGTACCGGCGCGGCAGGCCATAGCCGGACTATCAGGTCCCTCATGGCCAGCTCGGCCGCCTTGTGCAGCTCGACCAACTGTTTCAGCTGGTCGCTGAAGGATACTAGACGTTCCGATACAAGATATTCAGACCAGAATAGCTTCTCCTTCGAACTCCCTTCCTCAGCTTGATAGAATTCAGCAGCATCGGATACGCTACACGGCAAATCCGTAAACACCCCTGTAGAGCACCAAATTTGGGTAAGTACAAGGAGTGTTTCCTAAACAAACTTGCTTTGCATAATGAAAGCCTTACCCGCCACAATATTCTTAGCCGCCTGGAGTTCCTTCAGGGCGCTCTGCGCCATGGCTTGAGCCTCTTGTGCGCTCTGGCGGGCCTTTGCAAGTTCGGACGCCTAGGTCATAGAATCACGCTCAAGGGACTCGTACTTCTTGACAGCATCCTGAAGCTCTTGCTGAACCTCGCTGACTCGGGCCTCGTGCTTTCTGCGTATAGCGTGTTCCTTGGTCGCTTTGCCCTCGCCTCGGCTAATGCCTTCTTGAGGGTCGCCACCTCGTTTGTGGCCCCTAGCATAGTCCATGACACTTTAGTCACCATGAAGTATTCATCCTTCCTAACATACACGCACAGGTTACTGCATACCTTGGCTGTCCTCCAGCTGCTTCTTCACAAGGCTGAGCTCTTCCTCGGCCCGCTCCAAGCTCCGCTTCAGTTCGGAGACCTCCGCAGTATGAGCGGCAGCAGCTAGCAGCGACGCCTCCTGATTTACATAGACATCATATGTTAGACTCCTGCAAAAATTGTTTTGACCCTCTGTTCGGCTTTTTTTCCGAACACGGAACAGAGCATCAGGGGCTACTGTCTATGCTGTGATATTGTTTCTACAATTATTATTACCTCAAAGCCTGTTAAAAGGCTAGTGTAAGCTTCAGTCAGCCCACTTTTGGCAGACTGAACCTTTTCGATCACCATACCCATGAGGACATGGTGCTCATCTACAATGGAAGCACCTCGCAGTGCTTCCAGCAGATCATCCGGCGCCTCTGGTTGGACAGAGGTCACCAGCGGAACAGGCACACCCCTCCTTTCAGGGAAGGCCGTTCGCCAGACTCCAGATCCGTGTAGGTCTCCGGAATGATATCTGGCTGAGGGCCGAATGGAACTCGGCCCCCACCATCAGTCCCCATGGGGGCTTCTTCCCCCATGTTTCCGGCGGTCATGGAGTCATCCTTGGACGCCGCCCTGACGATCTCCGGACCCTTCCCTTGATCGGGAAAGGCCCTTTGGGACACCACCTCGTCATTGCCTTTGGGCGAGGTAGAGTGAACAGGTGGCGGCGACATGCTAGCCATCTCCTTCGAGTCTAGCGAGCCCTCTGTCGAGGATTGTGGAGAACTGTCCCAGGCCGGACTGCAATAGCATAAATTAAACATATTAATATGGAAAAGGCGAAGGGACATACATTTGGACGAGCATAAGGTCTTTGGTACTTACGAAGCGGCCCGAGGCCTGGTCCGGGGCATTCGTTCCGGACTACTATCGGCATCCCACGCGGGGTTATCCGCCAGGGAGCCCTTCCCCCTCTTGGGTGCCTTTGCCTCCAGGTTCATGGACGGCACCCTTTTCTTCCTCCCCCCTTAGGGGGAGTTGTCTTCTTCCTCCTCCTCGTCGTCATCTTCGGTGACCGAAGGGTCAGTCTTGTCTTCGGACCATAGGTCCGAAGTATCCTTTCGACGAAGGACACTCCTGGTCCCCGTGGCCGCCTTCTTGGTCTTCTTCTCTGGCACATTATAAGGCGCTGGGAACAACATCTTCGTCAGGAGTGGGGTCTCTTTGTCTTCGGGTAGCGGGGCTGGACAGTTAATCCGCCGCGCTATGTCGGTCCAGGCTTAAGGAAAAAATTGATAGGAGAGCTTAGACTTCTTTCTCAAAATATGCTAGTAAAGATTATGCCTTGAGAGCATGAAAGAACTTACCGAATTAGCTTGGCGCTTTGAGCTAAGCCCACGATCCTCGGTTGTAGGCGGTGGCGTCTCACCGGCCTTGAAGATCACTTTCCAGATATCGTCCTGCATTGTGTTGAAGAGCTCTAGTAGCGTCTGGTGCTTGGCTGGATCGAATTCCCACAAATAGCAAGTCTGTCGTTGGCACGGGATGATCCGACGGATGTGCATAACCTGGATCAGATTGACAAGCTTGATCTTGTTGGATATCATGTTCCGGACACACGTCTGGAGCCCTGTCAGCTCGCCCGGGGAGCCCAGGTTAGGCCCTTCTCTTGCCTGGAGGTGAGTCGCATCGGAACTCCGGATTGGAATTCGGGGGCCACCATCCAGTTGGTGTCGCGCGGCTCGGTGATGTAGAACCACCCTAATTTCCACCCCTTCACCATTTCCATGAAAGAACCTTCGAGCTAGGTGACATTGGGCATCCTACCCAACATAGCTCCTCCGCACTCTGCCTGTTGGCCGCTCACCACCTTCGGCTTCACATTGAAGGTCTTCAGCCATAGGCCGAAATGAGGTGGGATGCAGAGAAAGGCCTCGCACACAACTATAAATGCCGAGATGTTGAGGATAAAGTTGGGATCTAGATCATGGAAGTCTAGCCCATAATAAAACATTAATCCATGGACAGACGGGTGGAGAGGGAATCCCAGCATGCAGACAAAATGCAAGAGGAACACCACTCTCTCATGAGGCTCGGGGGTGGGGACGATCTGTCCCTTGGCCGGAAGTCGGTGAACGATCTCCTTGGCCAGGTATCCAACCTCTCGGAGCTCCTCTATATCTTTCCTCTTAATGGAGGAGGCCATCCACTTTCCGCCGGCTCCGGATCCGCACATGGTTGGGTGTCTGTTTGAATGGGAAGGAATGAGGACTTGGGCGCTGGAGCTCAAGGATGAAGAGGAAGGAAGAAACCGTGGGAGAAGAAAGGAGAATCTTATCTCCTTATAAGGGCGGTGAATATCGAACGCCCCACCCCATTTGCCTTAAAATTCGCCTGCTCCCAAGGGCTGTGTAAATGGCGCGGTTGGGTTACCCACGCCCGTGTTGATGAGAATCCCATAATAAGAGGACACAATCTCTACTTTGACAAGACGTGCCAATGATAACCGCGTCTGGAAACGTGGGGCGAAAAACTGTTCAAATTATGACCGGACAGGCGTGACATCACATTACTAAAATTGTCAGCAGATTGGACTCGTGAGTTAATAAATTCTCTTTGCGGTTGTGTGCGGTGTGTGTTACAGGTCCGGACACGATCAATTCGTCTGGAGACTATTTGGGAGTTCGGAAGGAGGAACCCACCTTGCAATGCCGAAGATAGCAGTACGCGCCGGATACCTTGTCATTGAAGCCAGGTTCAGGGGCTACTGAGGGTGTCCTGGACAAAGGGGGCCTTGGGCGTCCGGCCTGGTATCTAGGGCCGGACTGATGGGCTGTGAAGATATGAAGACCGAAGGTTGTACCCGTGTCCGGATGGGACTCTCCTTGGTGTGGAAGGCAAGCTTGGCGAACAACTATGAAGATTCCTTCTTATGTAACCGACTCTATGTAACCCTAGATCCCCCCGGTGTCTATATAAAACAGAGGGTGTAGTCTGGAAAGGATATACTCAATACCGTAGTCATACAGGCTAGACTTCTAGGGTTTAGCCATTACAATCTCGTGGTAGATCAACTCTTGTAATACTCATATTCATCAAGATCAATCAAGCAGGAAGTAGGGTATTACCTCCATAGAAAGGGCCCGAACCTGGGTAAACATCGTGTCCCCTCTCTCATATTACCATCAACCTTAGATGCACAGTTCGGGACCCCCCACCCGAGATCCACCGGTTTTGACACCCACAATCGGGTCCCCTTCGGCGGAATCCACGTCTTCATCGGCAAGATCGGCGAGCCGGGCCCTGAGCCGGACATCTGCACCGACATCATCGAGATGGCTCAGCGTGTGAGACCCACCCGAGTTCAGCCCGCCATGAAGCGTGCCTTTGTGGGATTCATCCATGGAGCGGAACCTGAGGATAGATCCGTGTCTGGCGGTGATACAGTCGTTTACTCGGATGGTGAGTCATCTGGTGAAACTGAATCGATGTACCAACTGCACAATGGATGGCTCGGGGGTTGTTCCGATGGCGACAGTATTCTGGACCCCTATGAGCCGCCGAACAGAGCTGCGATTTTTGTCGCCGGTACACAACCAGTGCCAAATTCTTCGACTGCGGCAACAATAATCTCCGGGTCAGTAGCGGTAACGGCTGCCGGGACAGGAGGCCCTGTGCGCCTGCCGGCTCAAATCATAACCGACCTGCTGGATAAACTGACAACATTGTTAACAGCGGTGGTTAACCCCGCAGATCAGGATCAGCATAATGCGGAAGTTGCGAAATTGCGTGATGAGATAGCAAAGGCCAAGGTGGAGCTGAACGAAGAGAATACTAGGATGGCCGTGGAGCGGGCCACTTTAGATGCTCAGGTGCAGCAGATTCAATCGGAGTCTTTCCGGCTGATGATGGATCAGAAAGCTTCAAATGAAGTCATGCCGAGGAGGCATACGACTCGTCTGCCTTTGGTTTACGAGGCGAGAAATCTCTTTAACACACCTGGAGCAGGACCTAGTAACCCGGTAGAGGGAAACCGGGGTGAAGCGCCTAGGATGGGAGCACTAGTTCAGCCGTGTACGACAGAGCCATCACGTCTGAATACAGCTCCGCCTCAGCACATGCCGACGCTGCCGGGTCATTATTCTACCCCTTTGGATAATATGATTGCTACGGCGACATGACTGGCCGCTCTACCAGTTGAGGGTCAGTCGCCGGTGGAAATTGAAATACGACGGGCTAGAGAATTACTTCAGACGGCTTTGACCCAATAGGCAGCTTATTCTTACAGTCGTGAGAGGATCCATTCAACACCTAGCCCAAGTCGAAGTTATAGCAGGCATATCGAGGAGCTGGTTGTGTCAAGCAGTGGGCGGTATCGCAACCCACCCCATGGACATAACCCGGCAGGCAGTGGGGCTAATGCCCAGAACGTAGTGGATCAAGGAAGAGCGCGTTGGGAGACTGAGCTGGCGGCTCAGTATGCGGCTCATCGGCATTCTCCGGTTTGTCCGACAACTTCGGTGGAGATGGGTGTGACTTTCATGACTTTGGGTGTGCCGCGTTTGATGTCGGCTATGCGTAATGAGAGTTTGCCCAAGGACTTCAAGGGCCCTCGCAAAGTACCTAACTATACGGCCGATTTACTCCCTGAGGCATGGGTCCAGAGATATGAGATGGCCATGGAACTGCTGAATGTTAGTGATGTTGCGCGTGCTAAATATTTCACCGTGATGTTGGACGGGACAACCCGCACTTGGTTGAAGGGGTTACCGGCTAACTCCATTGGGTCATGGGCCGAGTTAAAGGCCCGTTTTATTCAGAATTTTAAAGATACATGCAAGCAGCCTATGTCAATTGTGGATCTGGATGCCTGCGTCCAGGAAGAGGGCGAGTCAACAACCCATTGGGTGCGACAAGTCTCAACCATCTTGCATTCCTCGGATCACATCAACGCCGGTTCAACAGTCTTGATGTTGGAGAAGAATTGTCCTTTTTTGCCCCTCAAACAAAAGCTGGGGAGGCTCAAGCGCCATCGCAGTAATATGGGGGAACTGATGGCAGCTCTGGTTAAGTATGTTGACTCAAATGGTACCAAGGACACTGAGTCTGATGATGAAAAGCCGGGAAAGGGAAAGAAGAATAGCAACACCAGAGGGCATCAACATAACCCGTCGAGTCAGGGAGGCAACGGTAAGCGCAAAGCTAATAAAAATTTGGACTTTGTGGCTAACACCAATGCGCAGAATAATGGTCAGCGTCGTAAGGGTAAGCCGCCCCACGGCTTGGGGGATCAGGCTTCAATCTTGAGAAAATGTTGAATCAACCCTGCCCGAGGCATGGTACACGTGAAAGGTCGTCCACTCACCTTTGGAAGGATTGCTTCATCAAGAAGGATTACAAAAATTCCAATCTTTTTCAAGACAATCATGGGCCAGGTGGCGGCTCAGGATCCGGCTCTCATGGTCCGGGTTATGGTGGTGGCGGTACTAACTCTGGATTCCAAGGTAATCAAGGCAGTCACGGAAATCAGGGCGGTTTTCATCAAGAGTCCGGCCAGGGCAACCAGCAGCAGCATGAGTCCGATTATCGGAATAACACGAAGCAGCTGAATAGTGGGCAATACCACGTCTTCACTATTAGTTTATGCAAGCAGGACCAGAAGCTCCATAAAAGGGCTATGAATGCCGTTGAGCCGGCGATTCCCCGTTACTTACGATGGTCTGGGCAACCCATTGTGTGGAGTCGAGAGGATCACCCGCCCCTGGTTGATAATCCGGGTCATCTTCCTTTGGTTGTGGCACCTCAGGTTGGAGGGTACAAGTTCACTAAGGTACTCATGGATGGGGGTAGCAGCATTAATATCCTTTATTATGATACTTTCCATCGTATGGGGTTGACTGATAAAAATGTTAAGCCATCCAATACTGTTTTCCATGCAGTGGTGCCTGGTAAGTCGGCATATCCTGTAGGAAAGATTGCTTTGGAGGTCGCCTTTGGGTATGAATATGATTCCCGGGCTGACACAATAAACTTTGAGGTGGTTAAGATTCAAATCTCGTATCATGCTCTGTTTGGATGGCCGGCTTATGCGAAGTTCATGGCACGGCCTTGTTATGTTTATCTGCAACTCAAGATCCTGGGTTACAAGGGAACTATCACAGTGCATGGAAGCCGAAAGATAACTTTGGAGTGTGAAGAAGGGGACGCAGCTTATGCAGAGTCCGTTTGTGCCACAGAGGAATTGAAGTTCTAAAAGGACAATGTTGACCCGGCTGACATGACATCTCTGAAAACGCCAACTACAGAGCATGACCCGGCCTTGAAGTTTAAATCGGCAGATGACACCAAGTAAGTTGACTTCGTTCCTGGTGATTCGTCTAAGCAGTTCAGCATCAGTGCTAATCTGGATCCGAAATCGGAAAGCGTGCTCATCGAGTTCATCCGTGAGAATCGGGACGTCTTTGCATGGAAGCCTTCTGATATGCCAGGTGTACTGAGGGATCTCGCTGAGCACAGTCTTAATATTGATCCAAAGTTCAAACTGGTGAAGTAGTTTCTCCACCATTTTAATGAAGAGAGGCGAAAGGCCATTGGTGGAGAAGTAGCCTGGCTCTTGGCGGCCGGGTTCATTGTTGAACTTTTTCATCCTGAGTGGTTGGCTAACCCGGTGCTAGTACTTAAGAAGAATGACACTTGGCATATGTGTGTGGATTACACGGATTTAAACAAGGCTTGTCCAGCTGATCCTTTTGCTCTCCCTCGTATTTGATCAAATTATTGATGCTACGGCGGGTTGTGAGCGTTTGAGTTTTTTGGATTCTTATTCTGGTTATCATTAGATCAAGATGGCTATTAAGGACCAGGAGAAAATAGCTTTTCTCACTCCCTTTGGAGCTTTCTGTTATGTGTCTATGCCTTTTGGGCTCAAGAGTGCCTAGGCGACTTACCAGTGATGTATGCAGAATTGTCTTCATAATCAGATTGGGCACAATGTTCATGCATATGTGGATGATATTGTGGTGAAATCCAGAAAGAAGGAAACATTGATAGACGATTTGAAGGAGACCTTTGATAATCTTCGGGTTTATAAGATGATGCTTAATCCAGCCAAATGCGTTTTTGGTGTGCCGGCAGGCAAGCTCTTGGGTTTTCTGTTTTCTAACAGAGGCATGGAAGCTAATCCAGAGAAGATCAAAGCCATTACTTCTTTGGCCAAGCCGGCGTGTATCAATGATGTTCAATGTCTGGCGGGTCGTATTGCAGCTCTAAGCCGGTTCATAAGCTGGTTGGGAGAGAAGGCTATCCCTCTGTATCAGATGATGAAAAAGATAGATAATTTTGTCTGGAGTGATGCCGCTAATGCAGCCTTTGAGGATTTGGAAAAGCAGCTGGCTGAGTCGCTCGTTTTTGCTGCTTCTATTGCTAAAGAGTCGTTGTTGTTGTATGTGGCTGCTAATGCCCGGGCTGTCAGCGTAGCTATTGTGGTGGAACGAAAGGAGGCAGGTGTCAGTGTCAAAACTGGCAGATCTCGGGTAGGGGGTCCCGAACTGTGCGTCTAAGGTTGATGGTAACAGGAGACAGGGGACACGATGTTTACCCAGGTTCGGACCCTCTCTATGGAGGTAATACCCTACTTCCTGCTTGATTGATCTTGATGAATATGAGTATTACAAGAGTTGATCTACCACGAAATCGTAATGGCTAAACCTTAGAAGTCTAGCTTATATGACTACGGTATTGAGTATATCCTTTCCGGACTACACCCTCCGGTTTATATAGACACCGGGGGGATCTAGGGTTACATAGAGTCGGTTACATAAGATGGAATCCTCATAGTTGTTCGCCAAGCTTGCCTTCCATGCCAAGGAGAGTCTTATCCGGACATGGGTACATTCTTCGGTCTTCATATCTTCACATCCCATCAGTCCAGCCCATAGATAATAGGCCGGACGCCCGAGGACCCCTTAGTCCAGGACTCCCTCAGTAGCTCCTGAACCTGGCTTCAATGACAAGGTATCCGGCGTCTAGTCCTGTCTTCGTCATTGCAAGGCGGGTTCCTCATTCCAAACCCCCGAATAGTCTCCCAGCGAATTGATCGTGTCCGGACCTGTAACACACACCATACACAACCGTAGAGAGAATATAACAACACACGAGATCAATCTACTGACAACTTTAGTAAAGTGACGCCACGCCTGTCCGGTCATAATTTTGAACCGTTTTTCACCCCACGTTTCGAGATGCGGTTGTCGTTGGCATGTCTCATCAAAGCAGAGGTCGTGTCCCCTTATTACGCGATTCTCATCAACACGGTCGTGGGTAACCCAAATGTGCCGTTTACATAGCCCTTGGGAGCAGGCGAATTTTAAGGCGAATGGGGGAGCGTTCGATATTCACCACCCTTATAAGGATATAAGATTATCCTTTCTTCTCCCACGCTTTCTTCCTGCCTCTCTGTCCTTGAGCTCCAGCGCGCAAGTCCTCATTCATTCCCATTCAAACAAACAACCAACCATGTCTGGATCCGGAGCCGGTGGCAAGTGGATGGCCTCCTCCGTTAAGAGGAAAGATATAGAGGAGCTCCGAGAGGCCAGATACCTGGCAAAGGAGATCGTTCATCGACTTCCGGCCAAGGGACAGATCGTCCCCACCCCCAAGCCTCATGAGAGAGTGGTGCTCCTCACGCAATTTGTACGCGGGCTGGGATTCCCTCTCCATCCGTATGTCCGCGGATTAATGTTTTATTATGGGGTAGACTTTCATGATATAGCCCCCAACTTTATCCTCAAATCTCGGCATTTATAGTGGTGAGCGAGGCCTTTCTCCGCATCCCACCTCATTTCGGCCTGTGGCTGAAGACCTTCAATGTGAAGCCGAAGGTGGTGAGCGGTCAACTGGCAGAGTGTGGAGGAGCTATGTTGGCTAGGATGCCCAACGTCACCTGGCTTGATGGTTCTTTCGTGGAAATGGTGAAGGGGTGGCAATCACGGTGGTTCTACATCACCGAGCTGCGCGACACCAACTGGATAGTGGCCCCGAATTCCGATTCGGAGTTCCAATGCGGCTCACCTCCTGGCAAGAGAAGGGCCTAACTTGGGGCTCTCCGGGCGAGCTGACAGGGCTCCAGACGTGTGTCCAGAACATGATATCCAACAAGATCAAGCTTGTCAATGTGATCCAGGTTATGCTCGTCCGCCGAATCCTCCCGTGCCAACGCCAGACTTGCTATTTGTGGGAATTCAATCCGGCCAAGCACAAGACGCTGCTAGAGCTCTTCGGCACAACGCACGAGGATATCTGGAAAGTACTCTTCAAGGTCGGCGAGACGCCACCGCCTATAACCGAGGATCGTGGGCTTAGCTCAAAGCGCCAAGCTAATTCAGTATGTTCTTACATGCTCTCAAGGCATAGTCTTTACTAGCGTATTGTGAGAAAGAAGTCTAAGCTCTCCTATCGATTTTTTCCTTAGGCCTGGACCGACATAGCGGGGCGGATTAACTGTCCAGCTCCGCTATCCGAAGACAAAGAGACCCCACTCCTGACGAAGATGTTGTTCCCAATGCCTTATAATGTGCCAGAGAAGAAGACCAAGAAGGCGGCCAAGGGGACTAGGAGTGGCCTTCATCGAAAGGATACTTCGGACCTGTCGTTCGAAGACGAGACTGACCCTTCGGTCGCCGAAGATGATGACGAGGAGGAGGAAGAAGACAACTCCCACCTGAGGGGGGGAGGAAGAAAAGGGTGGCCTCCCCGAACCTAGAGGCGAAGGCACCCAAGAGGGTGAAGGGCTCCCTCGCGGATGACTCCGCGTGGGATGCCGATAGTAGTACAGAACGAATGCCTCGGACCAAGCCTCGGGCCGCTTTGTAAGTACCAAAGACCTTATGCTCGTCCAAATGTTTGGCCCTTCCCCTTTGCCATATTAATATGTTTAATTTATGCTACTGCAGTCCGGCCCGCGACAGCTCTCCGAAATCCTCGACAAAGGGCTCGCTAGACTCAAAGGAGATGGCTAGCATGTCGCCGCCACCTGCTCACTCTACCTCACCCAAAGGCGATGACGAGGTGGTGTCCCAAAGGGCCTTTCCCGATCAAGGGGAGGCTCCGGAGATCGTCAGGGCGGTGTCCAAGGATGACTCCACGACCGCCGAACACATGGGGGAAGAAGCCCCCATGGGGACTGATGGTGGGGGCCGAGTTCCATTCGGCCCTCAGCCGGATATCATTCCGGAGACCTGCACGGCTCTAGAATCCGGCGAACAACCTTCCCTGAAAGGAGGGGGTGTGCCTGTTCCGCTAGTGACCTCTGTCCATCTAGAGGCGCCGGATGATCTGCTGGAAGCACTGCGAGGCTCTTCCACTTTAGATGAGCACCGTGTCCTCATGGATACGGTTATCAAAAAGGTTCAGTCTGCCAAAAGTGGGTTGAATAAAGCTTGCACTAGCCTTTTAACAAGCTTTTGAGGTAATAATAATTGTAGAAAGAATATCACATCGTAGACAGTAGCCCCTGATGCTCTGTTCGGTGTTCGGAAAGAAAAGCCAAACAGAGGATCAAAACAATTTTCGCAGGAGTCTAACATATGATATCTATGTAAATAAGAAGGCGTCGCTGCTGGCTGCTGCCGCTCATACCGCGGAGGTCTCTGAACTAAAGCGGAGCCTGGAGCTGGCTGACGAAGAGCTCAGCCTTGTGAAGAAGCAACTGGAGGACAGCCAAGGCATGCAGTAACCAGTGCGTGTTCGTTAGGAATATGAATACTTCGTGCTGACTAAAGTGTCATGGACTATGCTAGGGGCCACGACCGAGGTGGTAACCCTCAAGAAGGCATTAGCCGAGGTCGAGGACAAAGCGGCCAAGGAACACGTTGTACGCGAAAAGCACGAGGCCCAGGTCCGCGAGGTCCAGCAAGAGCTTCAGGATGCCGTCAAGAAGTATGAGTCCCCGGAGCGTGATTCTAAGACGCAAGCGTCCGAACTTGTGAAGGCCCGCCAAAGCACACAAGGGGCTCGAGCCGAGGCTCAGAGCGCCCTTCAGGAACTCTAGGCGGCTAAGATGATTGCGATGGGTAAGGCTTTCATTATGGAAAGCAAGTCTGTGAAGGGAACGCTCCTTGTACTTACCCAAATTTGGTGCTCTACAGGGGCGTTTACGGATTTGCCGTGCAGCGTATCCGATGTTGCTGAATTCTATCGAGCTGAGGAAGGGAGTTCGACGGAGAAGCTATTATGGTCTCAATATCTTGGACCTGAACATCCGGTAACCTTTAGCGACCAACTGAAACAGTTGGTTGAGCTGCACAAGGCGGCGAGCTGGCTATGAGGGACCTGATAGTCCGGCTATGGCCTGCCGTGCCGGTACCCAGTAGCTACTTCGGCTTGTGAAGCGGCTTGTTAGTGCCTGCCCACGGCTTGAGGTCATAAAGCAGTCGGTCTGCATTGAAGTTTCCTGGATTGCCTTTGCTCGCTGCAAGATGTGGTGGGCGAAGATGGACACCGTCGAGCTGACCAAGGGGCCGCGGAAGGGCAAGGAGCACCATACCCCCGAGCGCTATTTTGAGGATGTCCTAGAGGGGTCTCGTATTGTAGCCACGCAGTGCAGGCACGACGTTATTTTCGAGTGAATACACTCGTTTTTTGTCTTGTATGCTGACAACAAATCCGCTTTGTCATATAATTTATGTTTTGGTTGTGTCCTCCTGTGCGGACGTGTTGTATGAAATCTGAGGGTTGGCCAGTTGTCGGCTTCTACCCTCATGTAGGTAGTACGGAGGTGTTCGGGATAGTATCAAAACAATCTTGATCCAATTATATGGTCCTTGAAGGAGTTGTTTAGCGCAACGAACCAGGCAACCAGACTATACAGCTTGAATGCCCTCACTTAGCCATAGGAGTTTTATAATAAAACATAGGCGCATCCCCTGGTATATGAACCGGAGTGCTGTCAGCGTCTGATTGGGAAGTACCAATCCTTCGCGTAATGCGGAAAAATCTCCAACGATTTGAGACCTCCGAACAGCTGACCGGCTCTTGTCGCATCATGACAGTATGTTTTCGGCTTTCTCTACTGAGGTGTTCATCCGGTTTAGACCAGGGCACAATCGTAGTAGTTCTCCCTTTACTACCCAAGCCGATGTAGCGGACCATAGGGTAGCAAGCATAGGAACTGGGCAACCCAACTATTGACCAAAGACATGATTCGGAGCCAATGCATATAATGCTAAATTCGGGGTGCCGAATTATACTTATAAGAAGTGTTCAGACTTTTGTTGCCCGTGGGGTTACCTGATGGGGTTATCCATAGGGTAGCGCGGGTGCTACCTGATGGGGTTATCCCCTAGCAAACATCAAAAATACCAAAGTGTACGGGTGCTACCTGATGGGGTTATCAACAGGGAAACTGAAAAAAGGAAAAGAGAGAAAGAAAACAGAAAAGACGTAAAGGTAAAAAAATTGTTTTCATTGTAATGTAATTACTACATCAAGCGCATTGATACAAGTAGTGCAATAAGCAATAGGCTATTTAACATGCCAAAACTAGGGGAGAGGTGCATGTGGGTCCTGGAAAACAGGTAGAGTTATCGTTAATGGAATCACCTAAAAAGTCCCTGTATGTCTGCGCTCCTCGCCATCTTGGTGTATTTATCCTTCAAGAGGACCGATAACCAGACCCCCCCCCCGATGGGGCCTGTAGGATTAAAACCTGAAAGAAAACAAACAGAGTGAAAGTATGTGTGTATCCAATGTCGGTTGAGCCGTGCCGTGGATCACAAGCTAGTTATCCCTCCGTCGATGCCCATGGAATTTTGAGTGCGTAGTTATTTACGCGCGGCATGTATGCCACCATTTGATCGGGACTGAGACAGAGGCCGGATTGCTAGTCGAGCTCCTGACGAGCCGAGCTCTCGTGCTGCAGAGTAGTTGGGACCCTCTTAAGGGTGTCCGAGGGCTCGACAGCCGAATGAAGTTTCTGCTTGAGAAGGCCGCTTTGTACTTCTGCTGCTAGGGCAGCTGTGTGCTCTTCTGTATGGAGAGAGCGTTCTGTATTGCCATTGACTGTTATGACGCCGCGTGGGCCGGGCATCTTGAGCTTCAGATAAGCATCGTGTGGTACTGCGTTGAATCGAGCAAACGCAGTTCATCCAGTAGTGCATGATAACCGTTGCGAAATGGGACGATATCGAAGACTAACTCCTCGCTTCGGAAGTTGTCCGGAGATCCGAAGACAACCTCTAGTGTGATTGAGCCCATACAATGGGCCTCTACGCCTCGAATGACTCCTTTAAAGGTGGTCTTTGTAGGCTTGATCCTTGATAGGTTAATGCCCATTTTTTGCACCGTCTGATGATAGAGCAGATTGAGGCTGCTACCGCCGTCCATAAGGACCTGAGTCAGGTGGAACCCATCAATTATTGGGTCTAAGACCAGTGTGGCTGAGCCTCCATGACGGATACTGGTCGGGTGATCCCAGCGATCAAAAGTGATCGAGCATGACGACCATGGATTGAATTTTGGGGCGACTGGCTCTATCGCGTAGACGTCCCTGAGCGCACGCTTGCGCTCCCTCTTGGGGATGTGGGTAGCATATATCGTGTTCACTATTTTGACCTGAGGGGGAAACTTCTTCGGTCCCCCTGTGTTCGGTTGTCGTGGCTCTTCGTCATCATCCTCTCTTTGCGATCCCTTTTCCCTATTCTCGGCATTTAATTTGCCGGCCTATTTAAAAACCCAGCACTCTCTATTTGTACGATTAGGAGGCTTGTCGGGGGTGCCGTGAATCTGGCATGTACGATCAAGTATGCGGTCCAAGCTGGATGGGCCCGAATTGTTCTTTTGGAATGGCTTCTTCCGCTGACCGGACTTAGAGCCACTGAATTTGGCATTGACCGACGTATCCTCGGTGTTGTCACTGTTGTTTCGGTGCTTGTCGGTGTTCTGGGAATGCGGGTCCCCAGACTTGCCTGCATGCGGCCCACGGCGTGGCTAAGCCAGCAGGCCATACGGCCCATCTTCATCAACAAGGCATCCAAGACCCTCGCAAGGGGCCAAGCCTCGTGAGGCGGATGACACGAGACCTCCTCTGGAGTGGCCCAGTCGGGCAGGCTCACAAGGAGCAGAGATATCACGGTGAGGCAAACCTCACGAGGCTCTCGTGATGTGAGCCATGATGATCAACACCAGGCAGACGCCAGCGCGTGTAGCATCCTTCTTTCCTCTTTGGTGCTAAGGAGCCCAGCACAGGCGAGGAGTACGGAGGCATCAGGCAAAGGTTGCCATATCGATGCAACAAGACCAAGCCCAGAAGGACCGCAGGACGGAGGTCATCGTGGAGCCCAAGACGGCGTCACCACCAGAGCCTTTCGCAGGCGGAGACCACCTTTGTCAGAATGGCTTTTACTAGCTGCCCCCCTTAAAATTTGCCCGCCGTTGTTGGCTCCCTTCCCGCTCAATATTTGGGAAGAGGACCAGGGCCTATATAAGTAGAGCTAGCCACCACCGCGCAGAGAGGACGACGACGGACAGGAACAAGGGATGAGAGCAGAAGGACGGAGAGAGACCACTCTCACCCACACAAGTTAGGAAAGCACAAGAACACCTCAACCTGAGGAGGCTGTTCTTCCCCTTGTATTGTTCATCATCAGCCCAAGAGGCAATCCACCACCACAACACTGGAGTAGGGTATTACACCACAACGGTGGCCCGAACCAGCATAAATCTTGTGTCTTTCTGTGTTAAGAGTTCATCGAGTTCGTCTGGGAGATTTTAGCGAGTTAGGGCATAGATCGGTGGGAGGAAAAGACTTCGCGCGCACCCCATTGTTCGAACCTTAAGGGTTTGCCGGAACCCCACATCTGACATTTGGCGCGCCAGGTAGGGGTGCGCTGTAGCTTCCCTTCCATCAGTTCGTCGCTCCCTCGCTCCATCATCTCCATGGCCAGCTGGTTCCCCACGGCCCTCGCCGGCGAGCCGCGTGCCTGGCTGCTCGGCATCCCTGGATCCACGGTGCCCCCCTGGGGGAAACTCCGCGACCTCTTCGCCGCTCGCTACGCGGTGCCGGCGCACCACGCAGTCGCGGCCCTGCTGGGCAGCTCTCAAGCACCACCATCAGACCGCCACACCAAGCCGTTCCTCCGTCAGATCGGGGCCACCTCTACGCTCCCGTGGGCTCCGCCGGTTGGGCTGCACCAGAGGCCGACCTCACCTTCGGCTCAGAAGATCACCCCGACTCCACCGCCGGCTCCGGAATGCTCCCGATGCTCTGCATGCCCACCATCTACAACGTGGCCGTCACCAAGACCCTCATCGACGGCGGTGCTGGCCTCAACCTGCTCTCCGTAGAAGCCTTCAGCCTCCTCCACATGCCACTCGAGCGTCTCGACCTCAGCAAGCCCTTCTCGGGAGTGGGTGGTGGAGCTTCCCACTCTCTGGGGCAGATCCGCCTCCCTGTCACCTTCGGCACATGCGACAACTACCGCACCGAGCTGGTGGACTTCGACATTGCTCGCATCGGTCTGCCGTACAACGCCATCCTCGGGTATCCGGCTCTTGCTTAGTTCATGGCGGCGGCTCACCCGGCTTATAACCTCATGAAGATGCTAGGGAGCAAGGGCATCCTCAGCATCAATGGGGACACTAAGGAGGCCAAGATGGCGCTCAGGCTCGCCTTCAAGACCGCGACAGTAGCACAACCCGCCGACGCCGGTACCCCCGCGGCCAGGAAGGCCGCGCCCACCAAGAAGAAGCAGCTGTTCACCCAAGACAAGGTGGAAACCAAGCAGGTGCCGGTCAGCGAGGACGGGTCTTCAGGAGCCACCTTTACCATAGGGGCCGGCCTTGACCCGGAACAAAAAGAAGCCCTGGTGAGGTTCTTGCGCGCGAAGAAGGAGATATTCGCGTGGGAGCCCAATCAGCTGGTAGGGGTCCCGAGGGAGGTGATCCAGCATCATCTAAGGATATGCCCCAACATCCATCCCATGAAGCAGCGAGCAAGACGGCATTCCACTGAGAAGGAGGCCTTCATTGTCAAAGAGACATGCAAGCTGAAGCGGCAGATGCCATTCGAGAGGTCCGATGCTCCGAATGGCTGGCGAACCCTGTCGTAGTGCCGAAAAAAGGCTGGAAGGAACGGTTGTGCGTCGACTTCACCAATCTTAACAAAGCTTGCGCCCAAGATCCGTTCCCACTCCCACGCATCGATTAGATTGTCGACTCCACCGCCGAGTGTGACCTGCTGTGCTTCCTGGATGCGTTCTCAGGGTATCATCAAATCAAGATGGTGGTGGAAGATGTGGAGAAGACAGCCTTCCTGACACCATGTGGGGCGTACTGCTACACATGCATGCCCTTTGGGCTGCGCAACGCGGGCGCGACCTTTCAGCAGTTGATGCACATCGCTCTGGGGCGGCAGCTCGGGAGAAACACAGAGGCCTACGTCGATGACATAGTGGTCAAGTCTCGCGAGGCGAGGACATTGATTCAAGACTTGGAGGAGACCTTCGAGAGCCTGCGCCAGGTGAACTTGAGGCTCTACCCGGAGAAGTGCGTGTTCGGCGTCCCCTCCGGCAAGTTGCTGGGATTACTCGTATCCCACAAAGGGATCGAGGCTAACCCAGAGAAGATCAAGGCCATCGAGGACATGAGTCCACCACAGAACCTCAAAGAGATGCAGAAGCTAGCGGGGCGGGTGACCGCGTTACGGCGTTTCATCTCCAAACTGGGAGAGCGTGACTTACCTTTCTTCAAGCTCATGAAGAAGAAGGGCCCGTTCGAGTGGAACCCGGAGGCCGGCCAGGCCTTCCAAGACCTCAAGAAATACCTTTCTAGCCCCCCAGTGATGGTGGAACCACGACCCTTGAGCCTCTGGTACTCTACCTTGCTGCCACCCCGTACTCCGCCAGCGCGGCGTTGGTGGCGGTTCGGGAAGAGCGCCAAGCCAAGGGCGCGCCGCGCCAAGCCAGGGCTGAAGTTGCGCGGGGTCAGGAAGGCGCAACAAAGGCATCAGCGGTGGAAGGCCAAGCTCAGCAGGGCGGCATCGTAGAAGCCCATGAGGACAATCGGGTCTTAGGGATCCTTCCACCTCAGGATATGCCCCGATCTCCGCAGGACTCGAGCCTCGGCAGTGTGCCAGCCCTCGTCAAACACCCGGTGTACTTTGCCAGCACCATACTACAGGACGCAAGAGCACGCTACCCCATGCCCCAGAAAATCCTGCTCGCACTCCTGGTGGCCTCGCGCAAGCTGCGACACTACTTCCATGGCCAACCCATCAAGGTCGTCTTAGCCTACCCATTGGAGAGGGTACTTAGGATCCCTAACTCAGCCGGAAGGGTCGCTGAGTGGAACATCGAGTTGCATGCATTCCAGTTGGAGTTCAGCACTACCAGGGTCATCAAGGGGGCCGCACTCGCTGACTTTGTGGCGGAATGGATGAATGCCCCGACACTTGTGGAAGGAGAAGAACGGTCCACATCCCGAGGAAGTGAGGCTCCGGACGGCTGGGTCATGTATTTCGATGGCGCCTTCGCGCACCAGGGCGCGGGGGCTGGAGCAGTGCTCATCTTGCCCACCCAGGACAAGCTCTACTACGCTTTGCAACTCTGCTTTCAGCACGGCGAGAAGGTCTCCAACAATATCGCAGAATAAGAAGGCCTCATAGCTGGCATGAAGGCTGCGGCAGCTCTAGGGGTGAAGCGCCTCACCGTTAGAGGCGACTCACAACTCCTCGTCAACTTCTCCAACAAGGTGTATGAGCCAAAGGACGAGCATATGGAGGCCTACTTCGCGGAGGTGCGCAAGATGGAGAAGCAGTTCTCGGGCCTGGAGCTACAGCACGTGCCCCGGGGCACCAACAAGGAAGCCGACGACATTGCCAGGAGAGCATCCAAGCGGCAACCGCAAGATCCAGGCATCTTTGAGGAGCGGCTCTTCAAGCCATCAGCTGCGCCACCTCTTTCAAGCATGACTCAACCTCGGGAGGAGCTCTCCCAGCCTCCGGCCACAGGAGCCCCAGCCTGTGGCCCGACCTCAGGAGCTCGGCTACTCTTGGCGCTCGAGCCCCAGGAGGAATCCTGGACCAAGAAATTCAAGGAGTACTTAACGCACGGGACTCTGCCGGAGAAGGAAGAGGAGGCGGAGCACGTGGCCCGGCAAGCCACGGCATACTGTATCCAAGACGGCGAGTTATACAGGAAACGACCGAACGATGTCACACTGCGCTGCATATCCAGCGATCGAGGAAGGGAGTTGCTAATTAACATACACGGCGGGGACTGCGGACACCACTCGTCGTCACGGACCCTCGTCGGCAAGGTGTTCCGCAGTGGATTCTACTGGCGTACAACACTCAACGACGCGGCCGAGCTGGTGAAATCCTGTGAAGCTTGCCAATTCCATGCAAAGCAAATCCATCAGCCAGCTCAGGGCCTTCAAACTATCCCACTCACATGGCTGTTTGCGGTCTGGGGGCTGGATATCCTAGGCCCGTTACCTCGGGCGCCAGGGGGGCTACCGCTACCTCTACGTCGCCATCGACAATTTCACCAAGTGGGCGGAAGTGGAAGCCATCCGTACCATCCTAGTCGGCTCTGTTGTCAAGTTCATCAAGGGCCTCATAAGCCGCTTCAGGGTCCCCAACCGCATCATCACAGATAACAGTTTGCAGTTTACTAGCAACCTCTTCAAAACCTACTGTGCTAATCTTGGAACGCAGATCTGCTACGCTTTGGTGGCCCACCCCAGGAGTAATGGTCAGGCCGAACGTGCTAGCGCGGAGGTCCTGAGGGGCCTCAAGACCAGGACCTTCAAGAAGAAGCCGGAGGCCTGTGGCAGGGGTTGGCATGACAAGCTCCAGTCCGTACTGTGGTCCATCCGAACCACCGCCACCAAGCCAACGGGAGAGACTCCATTCTTCCTCATCTATGGAGCTGAAGCGGTCCTCCCTCACGAGGTCAAGCATCGCTCCGCACGGGTCCTGCCGTTCGATGAAACGCAGCAGGACGCCACGCGGGGGGTGGACCTCGTGCTGGGGGAGGAACGTCACTGCGAAGTTGCGCTACGGGGGGCAAGGTACCAGCAAGCACTGCGGCGATACCACTGCGGCAACATCTGCTCTAGGACACTCGAGACGGGCTACCTAGTCCTGAGGCGGGTCCTCTCCAGGGAAGGGCTGCATAAGTTTTCACCAATGTGGGAGGGCCCGTTTAAGGTCGTCCACATCTCCAGGCCTGGCGCCATGCACCTGGAGACACAAAACGTGGTACCAATCCAAAACACCTGGAACATCCAACACCTTAGGAAGTTCTACCCTTGAAGCAGGTCCCAGAGCCTGTGAGGCAAGGCCCAGAGCCTATGAAGCAAGGCCCAAAGCCTGTGAAGAAAGGCCCAAAGCCTGTGAAGAGAGGCCCAGAACCTGTGAAGAAGGCCCGGTGCCTGTGAAGAATCGCCGCCCGTGACACTCTCACATAATAATGAGTTGGGGCTGTACACGCCCCGGAGTCTCAGGAGTGCCGGCCTCAAGCCCTGGGGCTCCAGCCCACGCCTAGTGGCAGCACTTAGCTCTGCGCTGGTGAGAAGACTTGAAGACTATATTAGGTGCCGGGCGCGGCTTTTCATTTGCTTTCCGCAGTTGGCTCACTTTTCCTTAATCGAAGTTTGCTTTTGGCATTCCTTGCTGATCTAACCCCCTCACCTCTCACTGCATTTTTCCAGCTCGGATTTTCTCGTGTTCTCTCTCTCACATGCCTCGCGAGGGGGCTAGGCAGGTGCCCTCGCGAGTATTTTTCTCCCTTCTCTGCCTTCTCGCGAGCTACCCTCGTTCGAGCCCAAAAGCTGGCGTGCTTCTCCTAGTCCGTGCCCCTCGGGTACCGCGATACAAAGTGCCAGGTCAGGGCCAGGGTGAACGACGGATCTTTTAACGCACCTCCTGGCGAGTTTTTGCAGTTCCCGTGTGAATGCAGGCCACCAAGGCAAGATGGACACGAGGAAATGAGTGCCTCGTGAGGAAGAGGGTGTCCCGAATATACTAGGTTAAGTTATCTTTGCACGAAATAATGACACAACACGGGAACAACACGCATAGTGCAACAACCGAGGAACTATAGTTCGATACACGCCCCCTGGGCCCATACTGGTTTCGTTTTTTATGTAGGAGAAAGAGTAAAACAAAAGTAGCGTTGCAGCAATCCGCGGAGGCAGACCCGTAGCGGCACCCCGAGCCTAGTCGGATCCTTCTTCGCGCTTCATGGAGGCGCGGCGACGAGATGACCCACTGCTGCCTTCAAAGCAGGCGCGGCGGCTAGTCGTAGCCACCACTGCTGGAGCTGTCGCCGGAGGAAGAGCCGCCGTAGCTGGACAAGACACGGCCGCCCCTGAGGGCGGGCTCGCCCTCATCCTCGTCGCGACCTTCCCCAAGACCGAGCACCTCCTCACCATCGTTCGCCTCAGGGTAGCACCCGGCGCGGCGACCATCTTCCCCAAACACCCTCACATAGAGGGTCGATCCACCATCGTACTTGAAGTGGAGGGCGCACCGCCTGCCCAAGCCGCGCGCGCGGGCGAACGTCTGCCAGCTGCGGGCCAGGGCTATGTTGCCCGCGGTGGAAGTCGCGACTGCAACCCAAGAGGCCTTGCTACAGCAACCATCCGCCTACAGCCAGAGTCCGCCTGGACCGGAGGCCGGCAGCTCGTCGGCGAAGAAGCGCGAAAGTTGGAGCCAGTTGCCGGCCGGATTCTCCGACCAGATGACAAAGTCTGGCGACACTTCCACCATGTGGAAGCGCGAATGGGGGGGCCGCATTACCAAAGCATGCCTCCCCTTGTCAACTGGATCGCCATGGCTGGGACGACCCCCTCCGCGTGCCGCGGTGCCGCTCCGACGGTGGGCCGCGGTAGGGGATCCGGCGTGCTTGCGCGGACGGCTACGTCCGCGCTTGGGCGCCGGGGAGCCAGGTCCCTCGCAAGGGGCCTTTCCCTTCTTGGCGGCGGAGAAGTTCCTTCATGGCGCCATTGGTGGCACTACAAGCAATTGAGCGAAGAAGAAGCAAGCATGCGAGGAAGAGATGGGAGACGGGGGCGCCGCCCCCCCCTCCCCTTTTATAGCAAGAGAAGGCCAAGCGGCACATCCCACGATTGCAGGTAATGATGGTTTTCCTTGCATGTCGCAGGGGCTTGTCAAGTCGTGCAGTTGCCGAGGTGGCGTGGGGAAGCGGAGACGCCCACGTCCAATCAACCGCCACAGGTCAATTGAGGCCGTAGGCTTTTAGGGCCCGCGGTGCTCCGTAATTGACCCTTGGCTCCACCGCGAAGCCAAGCCCGAGCGCACCTTGGGCCCGGGGGCTACTGTCGACGTTATGGGAATGGGGCTCCCCAGACTTGCCTACCTACGGACCACGGCGTGGCTAAGCTAGCAGGCCGTACGGCCCATCTTCATTAACAAGGCATCCAAGACCCTCGCGAGGCGGATGACACGAGACCTCCTCTGGAGTGTCCTAGTCGGGCAGGCTCATGAGGAGCGGAAATATCAAGGCGAGGCAAACCTCATGAGGCTCTCGTGACGTGAGCCATGACAATCGACACCAGGCGGGCACCAGGCGGGCACCAGCGCGCGCGGCGTCCTTGTTTCCTCTTTGGTGCTAAGGAGGCCAGCGCAGGCGAGGAGTACTGAGGCATCAGGCAAAGGTTGCCATGTCGGTGCAACAAGACCAAGACCAAAAGGACAGCAGGACGGAGGTCATCATTGAGCCCAAGACGTCGTCTCCACCAGAGCCTTTCGTAAGCGGAGACCACCTTTGTCAGGATGGCTTGTACTAGCTGTCCCCCTTAAAATTTGTGCACTGTTGTTGGCTCCCTTCCCGCTCAATATTTGGGAATAGGACCAGGGCCTATATAAGTAGAGCTAGCCACTACCGCGCAGAGAGGACGACGACGGACTGGAACAAGGGACGAGAGCAGAAGGACGGAGAGAGACCACTCTCACCCGCACAAGTTAGCCAAGCACAAGAACACCTCAACCTGAGGAGGTTGTTCTTCCCCTTGTATTGTTCATCATCAGCCCAAGAGGCAATCCACCACCACCACACTGGAGTAGAGTATTACACCACAACGGTGGCCTGAACCAGTATAAATCTAGTGTCTTTCTTTGTTGCGAGTTCATCGAGTTCGGCCACGAGATCTTAGCAAGTTAGGGCATAGATCGGTGGGAGGAAAAGACTTCGCGCGCACCCCAGCGTTCAAACCTTAAGGGTTTGGTGGAACCCTACATCCAACAGCGCTTGTATCTATTGCGTCGAGACTTGTCTTTGTTGCTTTTAACTTCAGGGGTGCCGGCGTCGCTTGCATTGTTTATGCTACGGGCCAGCCAATTTTCCTCGCCTGCACAAAAGCGGGTCATGAGTGTCGTGAGGGCCGCCATGGATTTTGGCTTTTCTTGGCCAAGGTGGCAAGTGAGCCATTCATCGCGGATTCTATGCTTGAAAGCTGCTAGAGCTTCGGCGTCTGGACAGTCGAAAATTTGGTTCTTTTCAGGAGGTCAAACATATGTACCTTGGAAGTTATCGAGGAAAGCCTCTTCCAAGTCCTCCCAACTGCCAATGGAATTTTTAGGAAGATTGTTTAGCCAATGCCGAGCTGGCCCTTTGAGTTTTAGGGGGAGGTATTTTATGGCGTGGAGGTCATCTCCGCGGGCCATATGGATGTGGAGAATGAAGTCCTTGATCCACACCATGGGGTCCATGGTTCCATCATATGATTCTATGTTTACGGGCTTGAATCCTTTCGCAGAATTCTTGATCCAGGACCTCGTCAGTGAAGCAATGAGGATGTGCGGGGCCTCTATATCGGGTCGTATCGTGACGCGGCTCTGATGGAGTCCGTCTGCGGTGTTCAGCCCGCGCATGAATGGGTTTGTCACGTCCGAATAGGTGGCCGTTGTCACGTGTTGAGGCTCGTCCTCGCGATCTGTAGATTGATCTGGTATGTCCTGCTTTATTGTTCAGGTTCTGCCAGAGGTCATATGTATGGCCGTATGCTAATTTACCTCTGCCTAAGTGATGAGGCGGGGCGGGCTGATGTTCAGAATGAATTGTCGTTTTGTCCCGACCATGTGGTGGTCGGTCGGCCGTATTATGCGATGGTTGTATGTACTCCGGCGCCTCCTCATCGAACTGAAGTAGCAATTTGCGCTTTGGGTAGCTTTTGGTTGGGCACTTGAGGTCGTATTCTCCGGCTGCTAGGACATCAGTCCATTTATCCTTGAGCAGATCTTGGTCAGCTTGAAGCTGCTGCTGCTTCTTTTTCAGGCTCCTTGCCGTGGCTATTAGCTGGCGCTTGAAGCACTCTTGCTCAAGAGCGGAAGGTTTACCTCTAAGCACTCAGCACGATCAAATCTTCGGTGCCGAGGCTCACCTCGTCTTCGGAGAGCGAAAGGTAATTACCGTCCTCCGAATCTTCGTGTGAGGCCTGTTTAACAGGGCTAACCTGCTCATCTTCCTGTTCATCTTGTTTGTTTGCTTTATTGACGGGGTCTTCGTTGTCTTTGGCACCTTCTAGAGTGTCATCTTCTCCTGTGCCGTTGTTGATGTCTTTATAGCGGCATGACTTAGAACGGCGCCGCTGACGCCGGTGCTTGGACTATATTTCGGAAGGTTTATCCTCAACTGGGTCTTCCATATCGTCGACGCTATTCTCCTTTGGTGCATCCATCATGCATATGTTGTACGAGGAAGTGGCCATCCAGCGTTCGGTGAACGGCGGGTTCTGGGCCTCTTCTTCTCCGGCATCGTCGTCCATACCATCGATGTCCTCAGAGTCGTAATCAAGTTCGTCGGTCAAATCCTCAATCATGGCTATAAAGTGGGTGGCGGGTGGGAACTAAAATTCTATATTGTCAGCCCCTAGTTCGAGCCGGATATAGTTCGGCTGAGAGTCCTCCGCCAAGGACAAGTTTTTTAATGAGTTTAGCACATCGCCCAAAGGCGAGTGCTGGAAGATGTCTACGATGCTGAATTTGAAGATCGATAAACGATCAAGCTCACATCCGCGGGCTCGCGTGGTTCCGAACCTACGGCCGGAGACCAGCCTGGCATTCCGGTGGCATAGGCATCGTGTGAGGCCAGGTTCATGTGCGGCTCCAACACCATGGAATATGCGGTCTCCGTGGTGGGGTTAATTCTCCCGTCTTTGGATGGCGCGGCCTGCTCCGGCTCTAGGGCCAGAGCGGTTACAGGAGCGATCTCCTGGATGCGGCCCGATGACAGATTTAGGTCATCACCATCGGGGTGATCGAGAGCGGCTACCGTAGTATTGAATACGGCGGAGATTAAGTCTCCCCGGATGTCCGCGATGTAGTTCAAGCTCTCGAATCTGACGTGATGGCCAGGGGCGTAGCTTTCGATCTGCTCCAGATGGCCAAACAAGTTGGCTCACAGTGCGAAGCCGCCGAACATGAAGATCTGCTCGGGGAGGAAAGTTTCTCTGCAAAAAGCGTCGTTATTGATGACTATAGGGGCCATCAAACCTTTCAGCGATAGCACAGAGGCACTCTCAATGAAAGCACCAATGTCGGTGTCAAAACCGGCGGATCTTAGGTAGGGGGTCCCGAACTGTGTGTCTAAGGTTGATGGTAAGAGGAGACAGGGGACACAATGTTTACCTAGGTTCGGGCCCTCTCTATGGAGGTAATACCCTACTTCCTGCTTGATTGATCTTGATGAATATGAGTATTACAAGAGTTGATCTACCACGAGATGGTAATGGCTAAACCCTAGAAGTCTAGCCTGTATGACTACGGTATTGTTTATATCCTTTCCGGACTACACCCTCTGGTTTATATAGACACCGGGGGGATCTAGGGTTACATAAGATGGAATCTTCATAGTTGTTCGCCAACCTTGCCTTCCACGCCAAGGAGAGTCTTATCCGGACATGGGTACAGTCTTCGGTCTTCATATCTTCATAGCCCATCAGTCCGGCCCATAGATAACAGGCTGGACGCCCGAGGACCCCTTAGTCCAGGACTCCCTCAGCAGGCAAGGAATATCTGGTTCAAAGGCCGGTCTACTATATCAATGAGGTACTTATTGAATCCGTGTAGAGGTATCCACACTGGCAAAAGCTTGTATATGGAGTGTTCATGGCCAGTCCGAAGCTTAAGCAATATTTTTTAGGTCCTCCCATCACTGTGGTTAGTTCTGCTCCCTTAGGGGATGTTATTCAAAACAAAGATGCCACGGGCCGGATAGCCAAGTGGGCCATTGAGCTTGGACCTGATGGTTTGAAGTATGTGGCTCGCACTGCCATCATGTCTCAAGCACTAGTGGATTTCATCAATGACTGGACAGAGCTGCAGATGCTTGAAGAAAAGCCAGATAACACGTATTGGACTATTCACTTTGACGGGTCTAGGCCATTGGAGGGCTCAGGGGCTAGAGTTGTGCTAGCTTCCCCTCGAGGTGATAAATTTTGTTATGTTCTTCGGTTGATGTTCCCTTGCACTAATAATGCAGCTGTATATGAGGCCTTGCTCCATGGCCTTCAGATGGCTAAGGATATGAACGTAAGCCGGGTGAGGTACTTTGGAGACGCAGACTTGGTGGCTCAACAAGTTTCTGGTACTTGGGATTCTAAAGATCCACTCATGGCGGCTTATCTTCGAGAGGTTGACGCTATTGTGGGTCACTTCAAGGGTTATTAGGTTGAGCATATTAATCGAAGGAAGTACGAGGCGGCTGATGCTTTAAGCCGGCTAGGCTCTCAGCGTAAGCCGGTGCCACCTAATACTTTTTAGATTTTTTGTATAACCCCTGAGTCAAGTTGCCTATACAGGAAGATCTTGCTATTCCTGACCCAAAAGCACAGTTGGTCGCAGCTCTTCATGTAATTCCTGACTAGACAGTTCCAGATTTGGCATATATGACCCGGTGCGAGTTACCTGAGGATGAAACCTTGGTCAGGGTGATAACCCGGCGGTCCAAATCAATGACCATTGTCAATGGAGGGCTACATCATCGCAGTGTCACAGGGGCGTTTCAACGTTGTGTCTCACCCGAAGAAGGCCGTGAGATTCTGCGAGAGATTCATGAAGGAGATTGTGGTCATCATGCCTGTTCTAAATCTCTGGTGGCTAAGGCTTTTCGTCAAGGATTTTATTGGCTGACGGCTCATGCTAATGCTGAAGACTTGGTCAGTAAGTGTGATGGATGTCAGAAATTTTCACGACGAGCCCATGTGTCGACTCAAGAATTGAGGATGATTCCAATTACTTGGCCAATTGCAGTCTAGGGGCTTGATATGGTTGGACCTTTCGAAAGGTCCAAGGATAAAAAAACACACCTCCTGGTGGTAGTTGATAAGTTCGCAAAGTGGGTTGAGGCAGAGCCGGTTAGTAAATGTGATGCGGCAACGGCGGTTCAATTCATTAAAAAGGTGATTTTCCGTTTTGGCTTTGTAACACCCACAATGCGGCTATATCTCCGACGTGTTGGGGCACGACTTAGAGGCATAGCCGCATGGTAGGCATGTCGCAAGAGGGGTAATCTTTACACATCCCATGTACTGAATAAGGCAGGGATAAAGAGTCAGCTTACAATCGCCTCTTCACACAATACATAAATAATCCATACATCATCCAAGGTACAATCAAAGGTCTGACTACAGAACCAAAATAAAGAAAGACAGCCCCAAATGCTAGATCCCCGATCGCCCCAACTGGGCTCCTCTACTGATCATCCAGAAAAGAAACATAGTAATGACCCGAATCCTCGTCGAACTCCCACTTGAGTTCGGTAGCGTCCCCTGCACTGGCATCGTCGGCACCTGCATCTGTTTGGAAGTATCTGTGAGTCATGGAGACTCAGCAATCTCACATCCTCGTGATCAAGACTATTTAAGCTTAAAGGTAGGAAAGGGGTAGTGAGGTGGAGCTGCAGCAAAGCACTAAGCATATATGGTGGCTAACTTATGCAAAAGAGAGCGAGAAGAGAAGTATCGCACGGTCGAGAAGCTAAAAGTGATCAAGAAGTGATCCTGAAGCTACTTATGCTCAAGCATAACACAAGGCCATGTTCACTTCCTGGACTCCACCAAAAAGATACCATCACGGCTATACACGAGGTTGATTCATTTTAATTAAGTTAAGTGTCAAGTTCTCTATAACCGGATATTAACAAATCACCATCTGCCCATAACCGCGGGCATGGCTTTCGAAAGTTCAAACCCTGCAGGGGTGTCCCAACTTAGCCCATCACAAGCTCTCACCGTCAACAAAGGATATTCCTTCTCCTGAGAAGACCCGGTTAGTCTCAGAATCCCAGTTACAAGACATTTCGTCAATGGTAAAACAATACCAGCAAAGCCGCCCGATGTGCCGACAATTCCCGATAGGTGTCGAATGTATCTCGTTCTCAGGGCACACCAGATAGGTCAAGCTATGAGTAAAACCAACCCTCGAGTTGCCCCGATGTAGCCCCTCAGGCAGCCCGTTTCGGACCAACACTTAGAGGAGCACTGGCCCGGGGGGGTTAAAATAAAGATGACCCTTGAGTCTGCAGAACCCAAGGGAAAGGTATATGGTGGTAGGTATGCAAATTGTAAACCAAGGTTGGGCCTTGCTGGAGGAGTTTTATTCAAGGCGAACTGTCAAGGGGTTCCGTAACACCCAACCGCGTAAGGAACGCAAAATCAAGGAACATAACACCGGTATGACGGAAACTAGGGCGGCAAGAGTGGAACAAAACACTAGGCATAAGGCCGAGCCTTCCACCCTTTACCAAGTATATAGATGCATCTTGTTTTGCCAATGATCTTGAAAGGACCCATGTCTCAAGGGGCAAGCTTCCCTTTGATACCGAAGCGACGAGTACCTTTCATTGGAGAGACGCGGAGGTAGACATGGTCTCTGATCTCGAAAGCCAAGTTACGGTGCTGGCTATCATAGTAACTCTTCTGGCGCGATTGCGCGGCTTTGTGATTTTCACGGATGATTTTGCACATTTCTTCAGCTTCTGTGATTAAGTCATTGCCAAGAAGTTGGCGTTCACCAGTAGAGAATTTCGAATGGGGCCTTTCCCAAACTCGCTTGGAAGCTATTGTTGTAGGAGAACTCGGCATATGGAAGTCAATCTTCCCACTTCATACCGAAGGAAATGACACAAGCCCTGAGCATATCTTCAAGGATTTGGTTGACTCGCTCGACTTGGCCACTAGTTTGAGGATGGAAAGTTGTGCTGAAGCGAATGTTGGTGCCCATGGCCTTCTGGAAGGAGTCCCGGAACTTGGAGGTGAAAATGCTTCCATGATCTGAAGATATCAATTGTGGAATGCCGTGCAAGGAGACAATCCTGGAAGTGTATAGCTCAGCCAGCTGAGCTGCTGTGATGGATTCTTTGATTGGAAGGAAATGAGCCACTTTAGTAAGCTTGTCGATGACAACGAAGATAGCATCATTTCCACGCTTGGACTTGGGAAATCTAGTCACAAAGTCCATCTCAATATGGTCAAACTTCCATTCTGGAATGGCAATAGGTTGGAGGAGACCAGCTGGCCGTTGGTGTTCTGATTTCACTCTTCTGCATACATCACATTCATTCACGAACTGAGCAATTTCCCGCTTCATTCGAGTCCACCAATACGACTACTTGAGGTCATGGTACATCTTTGCACTTCCAGGATGAATGGATAGAAGGGAATTGTGCGCCTTGTTCATAATGATTTTCCGTAGATCACCTTTAGGAACCACAATTCGATCCTCGAAGAATAGAGTGTATTTGTCATCAATGCAATAGCACTTGTATTTGGGTTGGCTCTTGGCAATCCCAATTTTCACCTTCTTCACCATGGAATCTAGGAGTTGTGCCTCACGAATTGGATCTTCCAAAGTAGGAGAGACTTGGAGGTTGCCAAGAAAGCCTTGAGGAACAACTTGGAGGTTCAGTTTGCGGAAAGCTTCACAAAGGTCCGGTTGGAAGGGCTTGAGAATTAAGCTGTTGTAGTAAGCCTTCCTACTCAAAGCATCTGCAATGACATTGGCCTTGCCTGGAGTATATTCAATACTCGGATTGTATTCTTGAATCATTTCGACCCAACGAGTCTGCTTGAGGTTGAGGTTGGGTTGAGTGAAGATGTACTTGAGGCTCTTATGATCAGTGAAAATGTCCACTTTCCTTCCCAACAATAGATGTCTCCACGTTAATAATGCATGGAAAACTGCCGCCAACTCGAGATCATGAGTGGAGTAATTCCTTTCGTTGGGCTTCAACTGACGAGAGGTATAGGCCACAAATTTCTTCTCTTGCATTAACACAGCACCGAGACCTTGTAAGGTGGCATCGCAGAAAACTTCAAATGGCTTGGATTCATCAGGAGGAGTCAAGACAGGATCTGTTACTAACTTCTCTTTGAGGGTGTTGTAAGCAACGTCACATTCAGGCGTCCAGACATACTTGACATGATTCTGGAGGAGGTTGGAAAGAGGCTTTGCAATCTTAGAGAAATTCTCAACGAATCTTTGACAATAGCTTGCAAGCCCAAGAAAACTGCGGAGCTGCTTGACATTCTGAGGAGGTTCCCAATTCACAATTGCAGACACCTTCTCGGGATTAATAGCGATACCCTTGGCGGAGATGATATGACCAAGGTAAAGAACTTCGTCAAGGAAGAACTCACACTTGGAAAAATTCGCATAGAATTGATGCTCTCTGAATTTGTCCAGTACCAATCTCAAATGCTTGGCATGATCCTCCTTATTCTTGGAAAAGACCAAAATATCATCGAGATACACCAAGACGAAATCATTTGTGCAAGGGTTGAAGATGAAGTTCATCATGCGAGAGAACATTGAGGAGCTTTGACAAGGATGAAAGACATGACAGTATATTCATAAGAACCATTGCGGATATCTTGGGGATATCTTGTTCGTGAATGCGAATCTGATGATAACCCATGCGGAGGTCAAGCTTGGAGAATACTTGGGCACCTTTAAGTTGCTCGAAAAGCTCATTGATGTTGGTAAGTGGATACTTGTTCTTTATTGTTGTTTTGTTCAATGGACGGTAGTCGACACAGAGTCGTTCCGTTCCATCCTTCTTCTTGACAAAAAGAACACCACAACCCCATGGAGATGAACTCGGTCTGATCAGACCCATACGCTCTTGTTCATCCAGTTGTTTCTTCAACTCCTTCAACTCTTCTGGTACAAGCTTGTAAGGACATTTGCAAACAGGTTCCATGCCAGGATCAAGATCGATAACTAATTCAACTGGCTGGTGAGGAGGCATTCCCAGAAGCTATTCTGGAAAGACGTCTTGATATTCACAAACGACTGGAATTTGAGAGATGGCATTCAACTCGCCCTTCTCATTGAGAGAAAATAGCCGAATGGTTTCATCCCGAGCGGCAAAGATGATCACATCCTTAGAAGAGTGTGTCAATTGAATCTGCCTGGCAGCACAATCAAGCTAAGCTTTGTGCTTAGAAAGCCAGTCCATGCCGAGAATTAGATCAATATCCGAGTCACCAAGAACCATTGGAGAAGACAAAAATCTATAGTCTCTCATCTTGATGGAAACATATGGAACCACCAAACTGGCACTCAACCATTTACCCGGAGAAACGATATCCATGGGTTTACCCAAATGAGAAGAAGTGAATTCATGCTTGGCAAAAAACGGTCTTGACATGAAACAATGCGATGCACCATTATCAAAAAGAACTTTTGCAGGAATAGAGTTAACTAGAAGGTTACCCATGATCACTTTTGAAGAATCCTCTGCCTGAGCTGCGTCCATCATGTTGACCTTAACATGCTTGGGATTATGCTTGACCATTGCATTGCTGGCAGATCTCAGAGGAGGAGGCGGAAGGCGCCTTTGGTTGAAGCATTTGTTTGCATAGTGCCCTTTCTACTGACACTTGTTGCAAGTAACCTCTGAGAGCGGACGGTGATAAGGAGCACTTGACCTTGGAGTATGAGACTGAGCTTTATTCTGATAGCTTGGGTTGGGTGGGTGGGAAGATCCATTGCCACCTTTGCTCTTCTGCTGATAAGGCTGACAAAACGGAGGAGGAGGAGGCAACCAAAACTTCTGTTGCTTAGCTGCCACTTGAGTTGAAGAAGAAGATTGAACTGCATCCCTGACTCTCTTCTTAGATGCCTCACACTTGAGCTGAGTAGCTTCTTGCATTAGTGCCATGTTGTAAAATTGATCAAACTCAGTCGGCTCAAGAAGCACTAGAGCTAATTGCAGATCTTCTCTGAGGCCACCTCTGAATTGATAAATCATGCTCTTTTCATCAGGGACGTCTTGTTTAGTGAAGCGAGCAAGTTTCTAAAAATGGATATTGTATTGATACACAGACATGCTGCCTTGCTTGAGATTGCGGAACTCTTCATGCTTGCTCTCAGCAACGCTTGGTGGGATGTGATGAGCTTTGAAGTCTTGGTAGAAATCATTCCAGGTAATCACACGACCTCCTCTGGAATCTCTATATTGTTGATACCACTCATCATATTGGTCTTTGAGTTGAAACGAACCAAACTTGACAAAGTCCTCAGGCCTGACATTGCTACATTCAAAATGTTTGCAGATATCCACGAGCCAGTCATCAGCGTTTGTGGCCTCGACACAGTTCCTGAAGGACTTTGGCTGGTTTGCGGGGAACTGGTTGAGGGTAGCAAACTAAGGCTGATTGTTGCCTTGGCCTTGATTTCCTTGGTTGCGCTCTTGCAAGAGTTGCAAAAACATCTGAGTGTTGGTGTTGGTGGCTGCCATGACAACTTGCCATGCCTCCGAAGGTGGAGGTGGTGGAAGAGGGTTCGACTGTTCCCCATCATTGCGGTCCGGATTCTGGCGCGTTGGAGGAGTCATCCTGGAGAGGTTGACATCCGTTAGCATCTTGAAAGACATATATTCAAGCTGAATCAATGGATCGAAATTGCAACATAAAGCCTTAACATTCGAACAAGAATGAATGAATGAATTCCAAAGTAAATGATCACACTTCCATTAAGGTTGAGAAGACACTTAGATAAAGGTAGATGAGTAAAGCAACAAGGTACGGATATGAACAAATAAGTGGTAATGATTACCCAATCATAAACCAAATATCTGCGGGAAGAAATACTAGAGCTATATGAATTCCCACCTATAAAACTCCAGAAACTTTCTGGTTATGCAATCAGGTGTTGGGGATACAGGGGAAGCATAATATCTCACCCAAAACAACAAAATCCTACATCTAGTTGTATCCATCCTTCAACACATAACCAAGAAACCTTCGGAAATCATGCACCTCAACCTTCGAAAAGAATCCGTTATACGAGTTATGGCCATACTCCCGAACTCCCGCCCCAGTACTAGGTGGCGTCGAGGTTATCTCACCAACAACTGCATAAAAGAGATTTTCGATGTTGGCGAACTTAGGTATTCCAGAACTGCAATGATAAAATTGTGATGACAACACCTCGGAGCTCAACTCCCCGGGACACTGCCACAACCCCTAAATGTCAGGAGGCACCAAGAACATTGTTCTCGTCACAAAACCATCGGAACGATTCCAAGATACTCGCGTGATCCTAATTTTTTTTGTGAAATTTGAGGAGAGAAGAGTCAAAACTCTACATCAGGAGGCCTCACCAGAGCGACGAAGGGACTAAGGAGTAAAAAGAATCCTACTCTTCGATATATAATCCTAAGACTCAAAACATTTTGTTCGAGACTCAACAACGTCAGCGATTCGATCAAGCAGGGGGCTCCTAAGTTGGGGAAGGCTCTGATTACCAACTTGTAGCACCTACAATGCGGCTATATCTCCCACGTGTCGGGGCACGACTTAGAGGCATAGCTGCATGGTAGGCATGTCGCAAAAGGGGTAATCTTTACGCATCCCATGTACTGAATAAGGAAGGGATAAAGAGTCGGCTTACAATCGCCACTTCACAAAATACATAAATAATCCATACATCATCCAAGGTACAATCAAAGGTCTGACTACGGAACCAAAATAAAGAAAGACAACCCCAAATGCTAGATCCCCGATCGCCCCAACTGGACTCCTCTATAGATCATCCGGGAAAGAAATATAGTAACGACCCGAATCCTCGTCGAACTCCCACTTGAGTTCGGTAGCGTCCCTTGCACTGGCATCGTCGGCACCTGCATCTGTTTGGAAGTATCTGTGAGTCATGGGGACTCAGCAATCTCACACCCTCACGATCAAGACTATTTAAGCTTAAAGGTAGGAAAGGGGTAGTGCGGTGGAGCTGCAGCAAAGCACTAAGCATATATGGTGGCTAACTTACGCAAATGAGAGCGAGAAGAGAAGCAACGCATGGTTAAGAAGCTAAAAGTGATAAAGAAGTGATCCTGAAGCTATTTACGCTCAAGCATAACACAAGGCCATGTTCAGTTCCCGGACTCCGCTGAAAAGAGACCATCACGGCTACACACACGGTTGATTCATTTTAATTAAGTTAAACGCCAAGTTCTACACAACTGGATATTAACAAATTCCCATCTGCCCATAACCATGGGCACGGCTTTCGAAATTTCAAACCCTGCAGGGGTGTCCCAACTTAGCCCATCACAAGCTCTCACGGTCAACGAAGGATATTCCTTCTCTCGGGAAGACCCGATCAGTCTCGGAATCCCGGTTACAAGACATTTCGACAATGGTAAAACAAGACCAGCAAAGCCGCCCGATGTGCCGAAAAATCCCGATAGGAGTCGCACGTATCTCGTTCTCAGGGCACACCGGATAGGTAAAGCTACGAGTAAAACCAACCCCTCGAGTTGCCCCGAGGTGGCCCCGTAGGCTGCTCGTTCCGGACCAACACTCAGAGGAGCACTGGCCCGGGTGGGGTTTAAAATAAAGATGACCCTTGAGTCTGCAGAACCCAAGGGAAAGGTATATGGTGGTAGGTACGCAAATGGTAAAACCAAGGTTGGGCCTTGCTCCAAAACTCGGTATGGTCCTACAAATCTCAGGGCTAACTGTCCCTTAACTCCAAATCATTTAACTCCTCGCAGAGGGGACGAAGACATGTTCTGTCTCCAATCTCATAGACTACCTCCTTGAGTTTTTGAGTCTGCATAACTCTCCTGCTTGGACTGAGCTGCCTTCAGTCTATCTCGAATCAACTTGACATTCTCTTATGACTCCTTGATCACATTTGGTCCAAACAACTGGCGGTCTCCACTTCATCCCACATACTCTTGGGGCATCACACATATCGAGACAAAACTCGTATTCATTTTGTCCGAAATCCACTTAGTGGAGTATCCTTATCTTTTCCAGGGGTCAAGGGTTCTTACAGGGTACTACCACCCTTAAAATGCACAAATCTTCCATAGAACATATTTCTCATATCCTCAAAAAAATGGTCAAAATCCTTCTTCATAGAGTAACAACTCATAAAATCCATATCAGAACCAACGATGCTAACTTTATTCATTCTCAAGTGATTACAATCTCTCACTTTTCCATTACATGTCTCAACTCAACACCTCAATATAAAAGAAAATGTTCTCACTTCTACTACTCCATTTCTTTTGTTGCAAACTCAACTATCTAGCACAAGTTTCCTTCTCCTTGGGGCATTCTCTGGCAAAGTGCCCTGCTCCATTACAACTAAAACATATTACTTCTGAAAAATATCGAGGTTTCCTTTTTGGGAAACTTTTGAGGTAGTGCCCTGACTCCTTGCACCTATAACATGTGATATGACTCAGATCCTTCTTGGAATCCACTCTACTTCTCTTTCTGGACTTTTCCATTGCAATCAGGGCTTCTATTTCCTGTGGGTCATACTCTATTTCCTCCGTCGGGAATTCTACTAGATCCCCATTCATACAATTCTGGGAGATGTGTCCTTCTTCTCCACATGAATAGCAAGACTTAGTGTAGGGTTTTCTCGGGTCTTCTTTAGGTGTGTCCTCCATCTCTTCCTTCATCACAGCTTCTTCTAAAATTTCCATGAGGGCTCCTTTCTTTACTTCTTTATTCTGCTGTACGGTTCTTCGCACCATGGAGTAAATGTGACACTGAGTAGGATAGTGGGTAGTCCCTTCACACAAGAAACAAGTAATCTGCCTAGTTGGGCATTCTTCAAATGGGTGACTTCCTGCACAATTAGGGCATTCATCCTTGTGTTCTTTATGGGTGTGTCCTATTTCTCCACCAAGTAGCCGTACCTCTTTCAAAGCACTGAAGAGCATGATGGGTCATATCCTTTCCGACTATAGGGTTATTCTCCATGTGATCTTCCATGTTCTAAATCCATCGGTCTGTCTCCAACTGACTCATCGGTCCAGAAAATACAAGCTCATCTCCATTCATCCTCTATTGGGTCCATGTGGGTTTGGGGTAAGATAAGAGAGAGGGAGAGGGATACACCCAATACAAACAAAAGTTTTGAAAAGACAGATTTTATTGTGGTTGTCGGAAAAACATCAAACAAATGACAGCTCACAATCGTCGCATCTAACATAGGTATAAAACAGGGGTTTGGTCTTCTAAGCGTCAATAAATCTTCAAAATCGCCAACTCTTCAAGTCTTGTTTATGTCTCCGGTGGCTTCTTCCCATCGTGCTTGTCCTTCTCAAGTTCTTTTGCCAGATCATCTCCGTTGACGTGAAATCTCTCGTGACATCCTTTAATATTCCAGAGTTGCATTTCAAACTTCTAGGTTTCAACATCCTTGGCATGAACCATGGTCTAGTTCCTGACAAATCTCCGGTTTCTCGAGGTTTTGTTCCTCCAATTTGGCTACTTCAACTTCTGGGTCCTGAGTTCTTCACGAAATGTTTCCTTATCAAATACTGCTTCCTGCAGGTCCATCTTAAAATTCCTGATGTAATTCTCCAGATCCTGGTGATACACCAGCTAAGGTTAAAACTGCATCCTTTGCTGATAGATGCTCCATCAGCCTTCTTCCATCAAATCCATTCTGAAGAAATGCATCCTTAAGTCAGCACGGTGACAATAGCATCAGTGGGCGATGACATCACGGATAACCGTGTTTTTGCTCTTGTCATTCCCATGAGCTATCATTCCATAGTTGATATCTCCTACCTTAGGGTTTTCTTGACAAAACTTTGAGTTCTCAACTCTCCATGTTTTGGTCTTTCTCCAAAACACCTTGATCTCGGGTATTGACAACTTCCATAATCTGTCAAGTTCCATAAGGGTAGCCTTCCTAGGTCATACAAACCTGGGAATTCTTCAGAGCCTTCAAATTCTCCTAGTCTTCGGAGTCTTCAACCGTTGTAGTTTCCATTATTCAGATGCACAGTAAAATCCTATTCATTCCGAAGCGGTCTTAGTTGTCCAATATCTTGTACATCTTGGAGTGGTCTCATTAGTTGAATCTTCGTGTGGTCAAAAGGGGAAAGGGGTATGGTCTCACTAAAGGGAATTTTTGAATAAGCTCAGAAGAGAAGAGAGGTAAAATGTCCTTTTGAAAGGGAAAGTTGTAGAGAAAAATCTTTGCTATGGGCTTGCCAGTTTCTAGGGTCACGTCCTACAGTCAACATGTTCTCTGATACCATCTTGTAGCAACCTGACCCAAATGGATCAAGTCTCTATGCTTAAGTGTCATCCCTGGATCGGTATGCTGACAAACACAGTACTCGAGGATTTATAGCAGAGGTAAATCACATGTAAAAGTAACGTAAATACTATTACCTCAAATCCAAAATAGCGGAAGTAACAAGGTTGTGGATTCCCATCAACACCAACGGCAAAGTTGAGTGTAGAAATCGTAACCCTAATGTATCACTTACTCGTCGTAAGATAATCCTGCAACATGAGACGTTGCAGCCACACAGGGTCAGTACATTGAATGTACTGGCAAATTCACACCATAGAGAATGATGAAAAATGGCTATCACTACATGCATATATGGCTGGTGGAAAAGCTCTATGGTTATTGCAGCACAAAGGGTCAGTACATTGAATGTACTGGCAAATTCACACCATAGAGAATGATGAAAAAGCTATCACTACATGCATATATGGCTGGTGGAAAAGCTCTATGGTTATAAGGTTTTTGCGAAAAGCCAATTTTTCCCTACTGCAAAGGAATAAATTTATTTAACTATCATGGTGGTTGTTAAACATTGAGAATGGTTGACAGCATTCTCAATCCCAATTAAACATCATCATTAAAACCCACAATATTATTTAAAGTAACGTGATGAGATCAACATGGATAAATCCAAACTAGATACTCAAGATGTCCATAACCGGGGACCACGGCTAATCAATGATTAGTTTTAACACTCTGCAGAGGTTTGCGCACTTTTCCCCACAAGACTCGATCGCCTCGTTGGATTTCTCGGCACTACATGGTGTTTTGAGAAACGGATGACCGAGACACAGTCTTTTCAGAAAGCGCCTAGCACCTTACGATGGATAGACCGTACAACCTACTTTCCCCTACATCTGCTAGTCTACCCTGTAAGAGTTCGCACGACTTAATCAACTATGCCAAGCCATAATGGCTTGTGGCTGCACACGGAAAGTTCTAGTGAAAAAATCTCATGATCCCTTTGAGCCTGGGTGGCGTCCAAAAGAAAAACAGGCAATCCTGGAATACCCAGGTAACCTCAATCCACCCAGATGTGTGTTTAAGTTGCCACTTAGATAAACCATTAATTAACAATCTCACATCTGTCATGAATATCACTCACAACCCAATCCACGTCTACTAGCATAGGCATGGCTAAATAAGCAAACGTAGAAGTAACTCCCAAAGGTTTGATAATAAACAGGTAATAGGTACTACCTCATCTACTTCCCATCCCACAATTTAATTAGATCCTAATCATGCAATGTGTGAGGATTGATCTAATGCAATAAAACTGGGTTGTAGAAAAGGTATGATCAAAGTGTGAACTTGCCTGCAATGTTGATGAAGATGATTCGCACTCAAAACTCTTGATAGCTCTACTCGTCACACTCCGGTCAATCTATCGTAAGCAAGCAATAGTAACCACACATAAGCAATCACTCAAAAGATCAGAAAGAACGAAGAAGACGATTCAGAAACATCAAAACCAAGCAAATAACTCTTGCAACATAAAACAATTTCTAACAGTACCAAAATTATGTGAATTTGGCCTTATCAGAAAGTTTAGGTCAAGAGCTTCGATTTGCAAAAAGAATCAACTCAAACGGAGCTACGAAACTCAAGTTATGATCGAAGTTTGAATTCAAATCTGATCTAATTCAAATTTTAAACTTTTCAAAAACATGTTTGGGTTGGATTACTGGATAGAGGAGATCGTAACGAAGAAGTGGGCGTCGGTTTCGTTGGATTTGGACTAACGAGTAAAAAGTTGTGATCGTTTGAAGAACAGGGGCCAATCTATAAATAAAATATTCACAAACGGGTCCCTGGCAGAAAACTAAAAATAAAAAGAAAAAGACAAAATAGCGGACGTTCGTTACCGAACACTAACGAACGAAAACCGTTCACTACAAACCCTAAACTAGCGAGCGCTCTCTATATAACTAAACCTAAAAAACAGATCTAGGTTTTCTAAATAAAACCGAAAACGAATAAAAAAATAAACCGGAGAGGTTCGCGGTTTATACCGGTTGGGTTTTCGTCGAAAACCGGTGGTTTTCGACTGCTAATTGAGTCCGGCGAGTCGGCGCGGCTCCGGCGAGGGTGGCGCGCTCCGGCGCGGCAGCGGCAGCGGCGCAGGGCGGCGGAGGCAGCAGCGATGCGGGGCGGCGAGGGGCTAGGCGAGGCGCGGCTACGGCGGAGGGGCGGAGTGCGACGCGCGGCGCGGAGCAGCGAGCAGCGAGGCGGCGGCGACGGCAACCAATGGCGGCGGCGAGTGCGGCAGAGGGCGGCGGCGCTGGCGCATGCGGCGGCGACGAGAAGCGGGGAGGAGGAGGCGGCGGGGCTTTAAAGGGGGTCAAGGGGCCTCGGGAGGCGTGGGGAAGGGGCGACGGCGGCGTGTCCGCCTCGGACACGGCAACGGCCAGCGGCATACGGGCGAGGGACTCCGCGCGGGGTCGGTGGCGACGGTGCGGATGGGCTGGGCCGCGGCCTGGCTGGGAGCTGGGCCGGCCCTGTCGGCGAAGAGGAGAAAGTTTTTTTAAAACATTATTTTCCAGACAACGAAAATAACAAAACCAAAATAAATAAAAATATTATATAGGCATATAATATATCAAAAATTTTAGAAAAAGATTTTCTACAAGCTGAACATTTTTATAATGCCAAATAAAATCCACACAAATTTAGATAATTCAAAGAGTGCTACTGGTCTAATAAAATCCAATAAAAATCATTTAAAAAAAAATATCAAAATGATTTCAAATTTATTTCTCTCCAATTTTCTGTTGTAGGGAATCATGTTACCCTAATTTCCATATATTTTATTTTTGGAGAAAAATAATTTGAATAAAACTCAGATAACTCCAAATTGAAAATAAATTCAAAAGAACTTTGAATTTAATTCTTTGAACTCCCAACTCATATTTCATATAATTTGGAGAAGTCATTTTATCTTCTCTCATGAAAATCATTGAGCTGCATGAAGTTTATGAATTGAAATATTTCGAAATGAAATTCAATTATTTTCAAATACCCTTTCATTTAATTTTAAATGGAAGAAGTCATATCATCTTCGCTCAAGGGTTTTGTATTTGAAAAGAATTTTAATTCATGGAGATCAAAAAGCAAATATGAAAGTTTGGGAAAGTCCTTTTATTCCCTCTCATTTAACTTTCAAAAGTTTCGAATTCACTCACTTTCAGACAATCAATCAAACAATCAAATCTATCTATTTATTATAACATTCCAAAACTTAGAATTTTGGGATGTTACAAACCTACCACCCTTAAAATGAATCTCGTCCTCGAGATTCGGAGAGGCTAGCAAGAGAAGGTTAGGGTTTGGGGGTCTCCTCAAAATTCATCGATCATCACACGGGGTCTGGGGTGCTACCACCCTTAGAAGCATGGTTATGGTTCTATCAAAACTCATATACTTCATCCATATTGTTAATAGTGTCGGTCTTCTCAGATTTTTAGGATAATTCCTTATCTGGGCTCTTTCGGTAGTGGCATAACCTTTTCCTCAATTCTTCTGTCTTTCATCTTGGTAAGGTTCTTCTATGACTGGGTCTTATTAGTTGACGGGTCTGGCACCAATACTAAACAACTATCGATATCTCATGGTGGTCAACCATTTATGGTTTCTCCTGCAGGAAATAGGTCCGGGTTGATCCTCGCCGTATAACCTACGGTTGGCAAAAACTGCCTTGTACAAGGGAAAGATACCTATACCATTCTAAGGTTTAAACAAGGTTTGATCGTCGTCTCTCTACTATAGGTAAGTCACTTAGATTTACCATCCCATATAGCAAAGCGAATAATAAGAGTAAGTCGGTATGGTGATCAATCCAACCCGCACCCAAATCATTACCTTGTATATGGTTTAGCGAATCTCGCATTCTAACACTCGGTCATCCTCACAAGCATTGTAGAATTTCTCTTGTCAACGAACCAAGGTTCGGATAAATCCATTGATTCTGCAAGCCAAACATCTATCGTTCCTTCACAACTCTCAGGTTTTGCGTAACTCCTATAAGATCGTCTGTCGATAAAATCGTAACTTCTTTCAGGGTTTTTCCTTCAGCAAGAATGTGCTTGCTTCTTGGCAGGTCCTGGGGCCTGTGGGTTATGGCCCATCTCATCACTTGTAGTCCTTGAACTTATCATCGGGCAACTGATCATTGTTCCAACTTCCTAGTATTCTTAAATCCATCCAATTTTACTGTCTTCCTTCCTTCTATTGGCACCCAACCAAGACGTGAGTACTAAGACTTGTCATGGGGTTGCCATTTCTCCATATTACCAACATCATACCTCCTTTATATCCAATAGTACCTCATCTCTTCATCCTCGTGGGATATCCCACATACCGAGATAAAAACTTATACTTGTGGAGTCCATATTCCACTTCGTGGAACATCATTATCCTTTCCAAGGTCAAGCGTCCTTACAGGGGAATATTGGCCATCTCTGCATGGCACTTCTTCAACTGGGAAACGTGAAACACATCATGAACTCCTGACAGTCCTTCGGGTGACTCCAACTTGTTGGCCACTTCTCCCATACGCTCCAAAACTCGGTATGGTCCTACAAATCTCGGGGCTAGCTGTCCCTTAACTCCAAATCATTTAACTCCTCGCAGAGGGGACGAAGACATGTTCTGTCTCCAATCTCATAGACTACCTCCTTGAGTTTTTGAGTCTGCATAACTCTCCTGCTTGGACTGAGCTACCTTCAGTCTATCTCAAATCAACTTGACATTCTCTTATGACTCCTTGATCACATTTGGTCCAAACAACTGGCGGTCTCCACTTCATCCCACATACTCTTGGGGCATCACACATATCGAGACAAAACTCGTATTCATTTTGTCCAAAATCCACTTAGTGGAGTATCCTTATCTTTTCCAGGGGTCAAGGGTTCTTACAGGGTACTACCACCCTTAAAATGCACAAATCTTCCATAGAACATATTTCTCATATCCTCAAAAAAAATGGTCAAAATCCTTCTTCATAGAGTAACAACTCATAAAATCCATATTAGTACCAACGATGCTAACTTTATTCATTCTCAAGTGATTACAATCTCTCACTTTTCCATTACATGTCTCAACTCAACACCTCAATATAAAAGAAAATGTTCTCACTTCTACTACTCCATTTCTTTTGTTGCAAACTCAACTATCTAGCACAAGTTTCCTTCTCCTTGGGGCATTCTCTGGCAAAGTGCCCTGCTCTATTACAACTAAAACATATTACTTCTGAAAATTTGAGGTAGTGCCCTGACTCCTTGCACCTATAACATGTGATATGAGTCAGATCCTTCTTGGAATCCACTCTACTTCTCTTTCTGGACTTTTCCATTCCAATCAGGGCTTCTATTTCCTGTGGGTCATACTCTATTTCCTCCGTCGGGAATTCTACTAGATCCCCATTCATACAATTCTGGGAGATGTGTCCTTCTTCTCCACATGAATAGCAAGACTTAGTGTAGGGTTTTCTCGGGTCTTCTTTAGGTGTGTCCACCATCTCTTCCTTCATCACAGCTTCTTCTAAAATTTCCATGAGGGCTCCTTTCTTTACTTCTTTGTTCTGCTGTACGGTTCTTCGTACCATGGGGTAAATGTGACACTAAATAGGATAGTGGGTAGTCCCTTCACACAAGAAACAAGTAATCTGCCTAGTTGGGCATTCTTCAACTGGGTGACTTCCTTCACAATTAGGGCATTCATCCTTGTGTTCTTTATGGGTGTGTCCTATTTCTCCACCAAGTAGCAGCACCTCTTTCAAAGCACTGAAGAGCATGCTGGGTCATATCTTTTCCGACTATAGGGTTATTCTCCATGTGATCTTCCATGTTCTAAATCCCTCGGTCTGTCTCCAACTGACTCATCGGTCCAGAAAATACAAGCTCATCTGCATTCATCCTCTATTGGGTCCATGTGGGTTTGGGGTAAGATAAGAGAGAGGGAGAGGGATACACCCAATACAAACAAAAGTTTTGAAAAGACAGATTTTATTGTGGCTGTCGGAAAAACATCAAACAAATGACAGCTCACAATCATCGCATCTAACGTAGGTATAAAACAGGGGTTTGGTCTTCTAAGGGTCAATAAATCTTCAAAATCGCCAACTCTTCAAGTCTTGTTTATGTCTCCGATGGCTTCTTCCCATCGTGCTTGTCCTTCTCAAGTTCTTTTGCCAGATCATCTCCGTTGACGTGAAATCTCTCGTGACATCCTTTAATATTCCAGAGTTGCATTTCAAACTTCTAGGTTTCAACATCCTTGGCATGAACCATGGTCTAGTTCCTGACAAATCTCCGGTTTCTCGAGGTTTTGTTCCTCCAATTTGGCTACTTCAACTTCTGGGTCCTGAGTTCTTCACGAAATGTTTCCTTATCAAATACTGCTTCCTGCAGGTCCATCTTAAAATTCCTGATGTAATTCTCCAGATCCTGGTGATACACCAGCTAAGGTTAAAACTGCATCCTTTGCTGATAGATGCTCCCTCAGCCTTCCTCCATCAAATCCATTCTGAAGAAATGCATCCTTAACTCAGCACGGTGACAATAGCATCAGCGGGCGATGACATCACGGATAACCGTGTTTCTGCTCTTGTCATTCCCATGAGCTATCATTCCATAGTTGATATCTCCTGCCTTAGGGTTTTCTTGACAAAACTTTGAGTTGTCAACTCTCCATGTTTTGGTCTTTCTCCAATACACCTTGATCTCGGGTATTGACAACTTCCATAATCTGTCAAGTTCCATAAGGGTAGCCTTCCTAGGTCATACAAACCTGGGAATTCTTCAGAGCCTTCAAATTCTCCTAGTCTTCGGAGTCTTCAACCGTTGTAGTTTCCATTATTCAGATGCACAGTAAAATCCTATTCATTCCGAAGCGGTCTTAGTTGTCCAATATCTTGTACATCTTGGAGTGGTCTCATTAGTTGAATCTTCGTGTGGTCAAAAGGGGAAAGGGGTATGGTCTCACTAAAGGGAATTTTTGAATAAGCTCAGAAGAGAAGAGAGGTAAAATGTCCTTTTGAAAGGGAAAGTTGTAGAGAAAAATCTTTGCTATGGGCTTGCCAGTTTCTAGGGTCACGTCCTACAGTCAACATGTTCTCTGATACCATCTTGTAGCAACCTGACCCAAATGGATCAAGTCTCTGTGCTTAAGTGTCATCCCTGGATCGGTATGCTGACACACACAGTACTCGAGGATTTATAGCAGAGGTAAATCACATGTAAAAGTAACGTAAATACTATTACCTCAAATCCAAAATAGCGGAAGTAACAAGGTTGTGGATTCCCATCAACACCAACGGCAAAGTTGAGTGTAGAAATCGTAACCCTAATGTATCACTTACTCGTCATAAGATAATCCTACAACATGAGACGTTGCAGCCACACAGGGTCAGTACATTGAATGTACTGGCAAATTCACACCATAGAGAATGATGAAAAATGGCTATCACTACATGCATATATGGCTGGTGGAAAAGCTCTATGGTTATAATGTTTTTGCGAAAAGCCATTTTTTCCCTACTGCAAAGGAATAAATTTATTTAACTATCATGGTGGTTGTTAAACATTGAGAATGGTTGACAGCATTCTCAATCCCAATTAAGCATCATCATTAAAACCCAACAAAGTTAATTAAAGTAACGTGATGAGATCAACAGGATAATCCAAGAATTAGATACTCAAGATGTCCATAACCGGGGACACGGCTAATCATGATTAGTTTGTACACTCTGCAGAGGTTTGCACACTTTTCCCCACAAGACTCGATCGCCTCCGTTGGATTTCTCGCACTACATGGTGTTTGAGAAACGGATGACCGAGACACAGTCTTTCAGAAGCGCTAGCACCTTATGATGGATAGACCGGTACACCTACTTTCCCCTACATCTGCTAGTCTACCCTGTAAGAGTTCGCACGACTTAATCAACTATGCCAGAGCCCATAATGGTTTGTGGCTGCACATGGAAGTTTCTAGTTTGAAAAATCTCATGATCCCTTTGAGCTTGGGTGGCGGTCCAAAAGAAAACAGGCAAGTCCTGGAATACCCAGGTGCCTCAATCCACCCAGATGTGTGTTTAAGTTGCCACCTTAGATAAACCATTAATTATCAATCTCACATCTGTCATGGATATCACTCACCCAATCCACGTCTACTAGCATAGCATGGCATAATAAGCAAATGTAGAAGTAACTCCCAAAGGTTTGATAATAAACAGGTAATAGGTACTACCTCATCTACTTCCCATCCCATAATTTAATTAGATCCTAATCATGCAATGTGTGAGGATTGATCTAATGCAATAAAACTGGGTCGTAGAAAAGGTATGATCAAAGTGTGAACTTGCCTGCAATGTTGATGAAGATGATTCGCACTCAAAACTATTGATAGATCTACTCGTCACACTCCGGTCAATCTATCGTAAGAAAGCAATAGTAACCACACATAAGCAATCACTCAAAAGATCAGAAAGAACGAAGAAGACGATTCGGAAACATCAAAACCAAGCAAATAACTCTTGCAACATAAAACAATTTCTAACAGTACCAAAATTATGTGAATTTGGCCTTATCAGAAAGTTTAGGTCAAGAGCTTCGATTTGCAAAAACAATCAACTCAAACGGAGCTACGAAACTCAAGTTATGATCAAACGAAGTTTGAATTCAAATCTGATCTAATTCAAATTTTAAACTTTTCAAAAACATGTTTGGGTTGGATTACTGGATAGAGGAGATCGTAAAGAAGAAGTGGGCGTCGGTTCGTTGGATTTGGACTAACGAGTAAAAGTTGTGATCGTTTGAAGAACAGGGGCCAATCTATAAATAAAATATTCACAAACGGGTACCTGGCAGAAAACTAAAAATAAAAAGAAAAAGACTAAATAGCGGACGTTCGTTACCGAACGCTAACGAACGAAAACCGTTCACTACAAACCCTAAACTAGCGAGCATTCTCTATATAACTAAACCTAAAAAACAGATCTAGGTTTTCTGAATAAAACCGAAAACGAATAAAAAAATAAACCGGAGAGGTTCGCGGACGTTCGTTGAAAACCAGCGGTTTTCGGCGGCGGATCGAGTCCGGCGAGTCGGCGCGGCTCCGGCGAGGGCAGCGCGCTCCCGCGCGGCGGCGGCAGCGGCGCAGGGCGGCGGAGGCAGCAGTGATGCGGGGCGGCGAGGGGCTAGGCGAGGCGCGGCTACGGCGGAGGGGCGGAGTGCGACGCGCGGCGCGGAGCAGCGAGCAGCGAGGCGGCGGTGACGGCAACCAATGGCGGCGGTGAGTGCGGCAGAGGGCGGCGACGCTGGCGCATGCGGCGGCGACGAGAAGCGGGGAGGAGGAGGCGGCGGGGCTTTAAAGGGGGTCAAGGGGCCTCGGGAGGCGTGGGGAAGGGGCGACGGCGGCGTGTCCGCCTCGGACACGGCAATGGCCAGCGGTGTACGGGCGAGGGACTCCGCCCGGGGTCGGTGGCGACGGTGCGGATGGGCTGGGCCGCGGCCTGGCTGGGAGCTGGGCCGGCCCAGTCGGTGAAGAGGAGAAAGTTTTTTTTTAACATTATTTTCCAGACAACGAAAATAACAAAACCAAAATAAATAAAAATATTATATAGGCATATAATATATCAAAATTTTCAGAAAAAGATTTTCTACAAGTTGAACATTTTTATAATGCCAAATAAAATCCACACAAATTTAGATAATTCAAAGAGTGCTACTGGTCTAATAAAATCCAATAAAAATCATTTTAAAAAAATATCAAAATGATTTCAAATTTATTTCTCTCCAATTTTCTGTTGTAGGGAATCGTGTTACCCTAATTTCCATATATTTTATTTTTGGAGAAAAATAATTTGAATAAAACTCAAATAACTCCAAATTGAAAATAAATTCAAAAGAACTTAGAATTTAATTCTTTGAACTCCCAACTCATATTTCATATAATTTGAAGAAGTCATTTTATCTTCTCTCATGAAAATCATTGAGCTGCATGAAGTTTATGAATTGAAATATTTCCAAATGAAATTCAATTATTTTCAAATACCCTTTCATTTAATTTTAAATGGAAGAAGTCATATCATCTTTGCTCAAGGGTTTTGTATTTGAAAAGAATTTGAATTCATGGAGATCAGAAAGCAAATATGAAAGTTTGGGAAAGTCCTTTTATTCCCTCTCATTTAACTTTCAAAAGTTTTGAATTCACTCACTTTCAGACAATCAATCAAACAATCAAATCTATCTATTTACTATAATATTCCAAAATTTAGAATTCTGGTATGTTACAAGTTTTATTCAAGGCGAACTATCATGGGGTTCCCATAACACCCAACCACGTAAGGAACGCAAAATCAAGGAACATAACACCGGTATGACAGAAACTAGGGCGACAAGAGTAGAACAAAACACCTGGCATAAGGCCGAGCCTTCCACCCTTTACCAAGTATATAGATGCATTAAAGTAAATAAGATATAATAATGATATCCCAACAATATCCATGTTCCAACATGGGACAAAACTTCATCTTCACCTGCAACTAGCAACGCTATAAGAGGGGGCTGAGCAAAAGTAGTAACATAGCCAAACAACGGTTTGCTAGGAAAAGGTGGGTTATAGGCTTGACATGGCAATATGGGAGGCATGTTATAGCAAGTGGTAGGTAGCACGACATAGCAATAGAGCGTACAACTAGCAAAGCAAAAATAGAAGTGATTTCGAGGGTATGGTCATCTTGCCTGCAAAGTTCTCCGAGTTGTCGAATGCTTGATCCTCGTTAGCATACTCAACAGGTTCCTCGATCACGTACTCGTCTCCCGGCTCTAACCAAAGCAAGAACACAAGGAAGGGACCAACAATCAATCACGGTGCAATGCACAAGCCACATGATGCAAAACATGGCATGTTATGCAAGACATGATATGCAATGCATATGCGTGCTTCGAAAGGGAATGAATGAACAAGGAATCAACTTGGCAAACCAAGTGTGCCGCTGGAAAGATGAGATGATTTCGGTCGAAATCGATATAAAGATCACCGGAAACGGACGCACGGTTAGCAAATGGCAAGAAAAACAACAATGGCATAATTCTGCGATTAACAGCACGATGCCACTTAGCATGCAACAAGAGACTAAGCTACTGCACCCCAACATAACAATAAAGCATATGGAAGTGATGCACAAGTGATGCTTGACAAAACATGAACACAGAGCTACGGCTAAATCACACAAGAGTAGGTTCAAACAAGCATGAAAAAATTGCAAAAGATATCAGCTTCACAGACTGATAAATTACTAACATTTAAAAAACAACATCAGGAAGAAATGTTTAGAGCTAGAAAACAACATTCTACAAGAACATATCATAGCAAACCAAGACATGGAATGAATCTACTAAATGCATAGAACAAAAGTCTCTTACTGAACATGAGCGAAAAGGGCACAGAAGATATGATGGCACCCATGTAAACATAGCAAGTTTTATTAATAGTTTCAGACTTAGCAGAAATCAGAGCATGGCATAAACATAATTATGAGGGCAACTTTGCGAGCTCAAATCACTCACCACAAAGCTTTGCATGACGAAACAAGCATAGAGTCAACAAGATGACATGTTCATGAAGCTAACCATGGCAAGAGAATGCATGGAGCACTAGCAACAACCATAGCAAAATTGATTAACATGTAAACAATCATCCAGGAACATTTTATAGCAAAAAAAATCAAGAACAAAACATGCTAGGTCACTCCATAATTGCCAAGAGGGGCATGGATTCATAGAGCATAACCATATGTCCAAAACACACTTACTGAAGATACTCAAAACAAGCATGGATCTCACTGTAGCATCATGTTTACATGGCATCAAAATAACAGCAGGCAAAAGACTTAGCAAAATCCTAAGTCCCTGAAAATAGCAATATCGCGAAGGCTACTTTGCATGCTCGTGCTATTCACCCCATTGATCACAAAAATGGTAGACAAACTCCACTATAGAGATGGCATGTCGCAGATCAAAACACATGTAGAGATCGTGCCCATATGAAGCACACATCAAATGTGACAAAAATGACAAATCATCATAAACTGATAAGTAGCAGCAGAAAACATTTTATAGCACTATTGGATCAAAGATTATGGCATTAATATGAACTCAAACAAGCATGCCACAATGGAATGAAATGAAGAGCATCTCACAGTGAACATTTCTGTATCTCATATACATGAAACTAAGCTACGGTCATGGAGTTACAAAGCGATGAACATGGCATAAAATTAACAGGGGAAAAGACTTAGAAAAAAATCAACCTCTGAATGGATCTAGGGTTTGACGAGAAATTCGGGGAAGAAGACATATTTATAGGTAGGAGGAGGTAGGAGTGTCCAAATGGAGTATAGTTTTCGCCCACATGATCATGATCCGATGACGGAGGACATGGAAATGGTTTAGATGGGTTATTGGGACGTTTTTGGGGGGGGTGTTGGGTTGCAACACACAAAAGGCCTTCACGGTTAACCGGTTAACCATTGGAGTATCAAACGGACTCCAAATGGAACGAAATTTGACAGGCGGTCTACCGGTGGTGTACCAAGGCCACTTGGCAAATCTCGGTCCATTCCAAGAAATTTTAACACCCGCTCACAAAAAGAGACAAGAGGGGTGCGTCGGTGCATGTAGGAGTGTCGGATTGCAAAATGGACGACGGGGAAAATGCTCGGATGCATGAGACGAACATGAATACAAATGTGATGCACATGACGACATGATATGAAATGCATGACATGAACAAAATGCAAAACGAAGACAAAAACCCAACCACGAAGGGAATCTCATAACTTAAACCAAAAATGGCAAGAGTCGGAGTTACAAATATAGTAAGTTACAACCAGGGTGTTACAGGCTTCCTCCACAGTATTATAACTGATAATGACACTAATCTATCCAAGGGTGCTATGAAAGAATTTTGTCAATGTGAGCATATCTGGCTTGACGTGTCATCAGTGGCTCACCCCAAATCTGATGGTCAAGCCGAGAGAGCCAATCATGAAATTTTGAGAGGCATCAAGCCCCGGCTTATGGTTCCTTTGCAGAGGACACAGGGGTGTTGGGTGGAGGAGTTACCATCAGATATATGGAGTATCAATACTACCCCCAACAGGTCTATGGGTTACACGCCTTTCTTCATGGTTTATGGAGCAGAAGCAGTTCTCCCCAGTGACATCCATCACGACTCGCCTCGCATGGCAGCTTATGTTGAAGATGATAATGAAAAAGCACGTCAGGATGCACTTGACCTGCTGGATGAGGAGCGTGACCTTGCGATGGCTTGTTCGGAGATTTACCAACAAGATTTGTGCCGCTATCACAGCCGCCGGGTTAAGACCAGAACCTTTCAGGAAGGTGATTTGGTGCTTCGGCTTATCCAGGATCAAACTGATATGCACAAGCTATCCCCGCCTTGGGAAGGACCTTTTGTGGTTAGCAAGAATCTGAAAAATGGGTCATACTACCTTATCGATGTTCGAGATCACAAGGACTCACGCACGTCGGAGGAGGAGACCCGCCGACCGTGGAATATTGCTCATCTTCGGCCTTACTATACCTGAGCCACAGGCTCTTCTGATGTATATTTTGACAATGTATATATTATGATAAATATAATAAAGCCAGCATCCCTGATAAAGCAGGGCCTATGTCGTTTTGTTTTTAATAATAATGAGTCTATGGAAATTTCATGTGGTCACGTGGGGGCTTCCGGCTTATTGAGCGAAGCTATCATTCCCCTTTGATCTGGCTTATATGCCATGTTTATAAATACACTTGGGGGCTTGCTACCCAGATTAAAGGGACCAAAGAGAGTCTGTTGCAAAGCACAACTCAAACATAGGTGCCCATTGAGCACAGCTCAAAAATATTACTCAGGGGATCTTTGTTCAACGGACAAGAGTTTTTGTGACCCTTGTAATAGGCTTAAAAGCCAGGCTTGGAAGCCGGGTGTATTCACCTAAAAATCCGGGTAACCCTGCCTTTTTAAGTCTGCCACTCCGCCCAGGTAATCCTGGAATGACCCGCCGTACTTTTGACAACTCAATCTGATACAGACCCTAAACTTGTTAGAGTTAAAATGACGATTGGGTATGTGAGGTCTGACTTATAAGGTTTGTATGAAGGTTTGACTCAGTGGTTGTGCGGCCCTTGAAAGCACTTGATCTTTAGGCCTGGCAGCCTATGAAATGCCTTGTTTTTCTTTTGTTTTCTATTGGCAGTTTTTTGAGGATTATCTTCTATGACATGTTAAACACCAATGAGGTTTCTAATATTGCAAATATCTGGTGTTTCTTAAACCGACCTGGCTTTGGACTATAAGTCGCCAGTATATGATTAGAAAATATCCGGTGTTTATTAATCTGGGCTGGCTTTGGACTATAAGTCGCTAGTAGACGATGATATTAAAATTCCTTGGAAGCTTTGTGCTTTAAGGTTTGGGATATTACCCCTTCCAGCTTATAACATTATAAGCCGGCAATATATGACAATTGAGAAAGAACATTGTGTGTTCAAATTTTTGGGTTATCACCCTTACTTCATTGGTATGATAAGCCGGAAGTATAATCAAATATCAAAGGTATGATATATTTTGTTATGATTATATATGATTATGGTTAAAATGGCCCTGGTTATGAACTGTTTTTAGTCACCAGTGGTTTTATATTGGGCATTATGACCCGTCCAGCGGTAAACCGTCAAGATAATTGCAATTTGTTTGTATGCAAGAATATATTCAAATTGCTAATATCATAAGCACAAGTGGCAGATCTTAAATTGGGGGATCCATAATGTCATGCAAAGCAACATATGCATGATGGAATAGCAGATCTAGAGTTTAAGCTAGCCTATTACAAGGCATCTGATGGCCCAATAAGAATAAGTATTCATCGAAGTTATCGGTACAGTCAAGTATTCTGATAAGTATACCGGCTTATGATTGTTGGCGCGTTGAAGCTTCAGGATCTTCTTGCACCTTTTCTTCATCCTCAACTCCTTGCTTATCCATCGGCTGGAAGTCAGGCGTCGCCTAGTTGATACCAGTCAATGCTCTAAACACAGCCTCATCATCAATAAGATTGGATGGATCAATGTCAGGGGCAAAGGTGTGCTTACAAATTGGAGGAATAAGATATGTTGGCTCATGAACCGGCACGCCAATCTTCTTGTTGTCGGCATCATAAGCCGCTTAGTACGAGGATAAGCTGGTTTCATCAACTAGTTTGCGTGCTAATGGACGCATAGCTCTTGCTTTTTCTGCGAAGTAATCTGCTCTGAAGTCCGATCCATCTTCTTTCACACTGGGGCAGCCATTGGCCAAATCCTCCGGGTCAAGATCGGCCTGCCATGCTTTGGCCCAGCTTAAAGCAGTTAACGCGCCAACTCTAGCGGCTCCCCATTTTAAGTCCTCAGTTCTCCTGGGCAGCACTGATAATTGATTCACAGTGTCTTGGATAAGTGTTGAAGGAGTCTTCTTATGCATTATCGCAACGATGGTTCGTTGGGCACTAGTATATAACTGCTCTACAAGAGTGTAGACCGCTTTAAGCCGGATGCGCATATTTGAGCCCAACTTAGCGCTCCGAGAACCTGTATCAGTAAAGTTATGGATAAGCCGCTAGACATTTCTAATATGATTCATACAGTACAAGGGGGATATGTTCTTACCAAAGATGGCTGCTGACATCATATTAATCTGCTGCTTTAGACCGGATAACTCCCCAGTTACCGGCTTAATCGCAGCCTCAACATCTTCAGCTCTTTTCAGCAGGGCTGACCTTTCTGTATCCCAACATGTTTCTTTAGCCTTCAAGCTTTCCTTCCACTTCTCCATCACTGTTAAAACATTGGTCACTTCATCCTTGGCTTTGGAGGCTTTTGCTTGTTGAGACTTGATATTTTCTCGATGGTCAGCAATTTGGGATTCTTTACTGTTTAGCTCAGACTGCAAGCGACAAACAATTGGTGAGATAGCAATGAATTTATGCAAAGTCCCAATCACAATAGAAGTATTATATTTGGCACTTGTGGGCTAATGTCTATCGCTTCTTCAAATACTGTGAAGTCCCAAGCACAGTACAAGTATTATCCTTAGCACTTGGGGGCTAATGCATACTGCTCTTGTCAAAAGATAAGCATATTGGTTGACCCGGACAAGGGGTAATAGTCCGGCTTGTGAATACTATGAATAGCATTATGCAATTGCTACAAAATAAGTCCTAACTTAACATAATTGTTAAGCCGACCCTTGGGGCCTACAAATGCAGAATTGAAATACTAAGTCCCGGTTCATATTCAAAATACAAACCGTCCCTTGGGGGCTACTAGTTTGCATCTATGCAACTATCAAAATTCACAGCACATTCTATTCTATCATGTCCAATAAACTTGGCGGCTAAGGGAAATATACTTATATGAAAGGGATTGCCGTGTTTACCTCATAGCGTTCCTTCATCAAGTTAACTAAGCCGGCCTCGAAGTCATGGCTGGTATACAGACGATTCAGTTAGCCAGAATGGAGGTCTTGAGCACTGAAATGAGTGTAACTCTCGAAGTCTACTTTCCACTTGCCTTTATCTTCAGCAGAAATTTCTTCTTTGGTGTTGTGCCTAGATAAGACAGTAGGACGACCCGGTGTTGTGAAACCATGACCAGTAATGGTTACATCATCATCTTTTTCATCTACCGACTTTAACAAGACTGGTTGTTCTGATAGGACTTGGTGGATTGATGTCAGACAGATTAGCATTCATTGGATCGATATCAACATTATGCTCTTGTGGTGGCAAATCATCAACAATATCTTTAGCAGTTGGGTGATAAAGTTCTGGTTGTTGTTTTTCTGGCTCCGATGGATTGGAGTCATTATCCGTCTTATTTAGCCTGGCCCTCTTGCTGGGCTTAGCTTGGGCTCTGAAAAAATAAACAATAAAGGGAAGTCAAGAGGATGATCAAGTATGCAAGTCGGAATAAATGGAAATGAACTTACCCAGGTACAGTCTTGAAAGCCGGAATTTGTGTTCCTGTTGACTCACCAGAAGAGGAATGAGAAGTCCCCTGATAGTTTGAATCAGACGGGTTAAGAGGTTGTCGAAAATAACCTGCCTTGGGGTAATGTATGTTAGAAATGTGTAAGACCTCTCGACGGCATTTGCGAGGTGGAGTGTTTGGTAAGACGGAGAACGTGATCATGTTGCCGCTATGCCGAGTTGTGCGGCGAGCTTCATGCTGTTGTTTCTTCAAAATAAAGTTTGGATCCAAGTAAGCTAGAGAGTGAGAAAATCTTACTTTCAGGCTTGCTTGACGGGTTTTCTGTGTTGGCAGAGGTTCTGAGCCGGAGGAAAGGATAATTACCTCAGCGTCACCTACCCAGCTAGCCTCTGCGTCGTCCTGATAACAATTATTGTCAATGAGATGTATGAAAAAGGAGCCAAGTGAATCAAGTTCTACCTCTGACTCAAGATTATCATCGTCATCATAAATGTTTAACTCGGAAGACTCGGCAGTTTCCTTTTTGGTAGGCTTCTTGTTGACCTTGTGCTTGACATGAGGTGCTTTGGCCGGCTTATCCTGCGGTTTCCTCTTCCAAAATGGATCGTCATCCTGTTAAAAATTAGAAAGATTATAAGAGGATATGAAGAATGTGGATTAAGTACGAGTCTGGAAATTCTTACTGCTGGTGGCTGGTTGACGGTGCAGAAGGGACTAAGTCCAGTTTTGTTGCACTCTTTTACAGGTTCATTCAACAACTTTTTGGTGGCTTTAGTTACCTCTGCCTCAGATACCTGAATATCACAATGGCGCTGAGGATGTTTAACATCATCAAAATAATCACACATTAAGCCGGGGCGACGGCTTAATGGAAACATACTCCAAGACAGCTAACACCGGAAAAAATCGAAGCCAGTTAAGCCGTTGGCCATAAAGGCTCTGAGTTTTGAGAAAACACGTGCACACTTGCCCATTCCTTTGCATCAAGACGTTGGGGAAGTGGATGGTTGTTGTTAAGCCGGTGTTCGCGGTAACCCAACAAAGGATTCTCACCAGCTAGGGATATGTCTCTAACATAGAACCACGTCTGGTTCCAATCCTTGGGGTGGCTATGTAGCTTGGCATGAGGAAAACTGACATCTTTCCTCTTCTGAATAATTACTCCACCAAGTTCTTGGCACGACCCGTCAACAAATTCAGTTTGGCGGTTTAAATAATAGAATTCCCTAAATAGGTCAACCATGGGTTCCTCTTCAAGATAGGCTTCACAAAATACTTGAAAATTGCAGAGGTTAGACACGGAGTTGGGTCCGATGTCTTTAGGGTGCAGTTGCAGGAAATAAAGCGCATCACGAAAAAAATTGAGCCGGGTGGGCTGAACCCTCGATCCAGGTGATCAGTAAAAACAATTACTTCTCCATCTTTAGATTGAGGAAGGACTTCATCACCAGGAGCTCTCCATTGGATATCCTCCTTTTTGGCTAAGGCGCCTGTCGTGGAGTTGACACAGCAGATGTCCTAGAGCAAGGACTTAGTCGTAGTTCCATCGCACTAGGAAGCTTAAAGGGGTTAATCGGGACAAAGGACACGAGAGAGTTTTATACTAGTTCGGCCCCTTACGATGAAGGTAAAAGCCTACGTCTAGTTGGGATTGGTATTGCTGAGGTTTCGACTTCCAAGAGGCTCAACTTGCCGGCTTGGTTATCGACTTGGTTGTTTCTTGCCCTAAACCACCACGGGTTGACGCCAGGTGGCCTACAGAGTCCCGGGCGGCTCATAATCGTGTCCGGCTCGGTGACTTTCTTTACACGCCTTTCTGTACAAGTATTTCCTTACATATGGCGGCTTACTTACAATATCGGGCCTTAAGTCGGCCCCAGGCCTTTGGGCCTTCTATAAGATTTAATAAACTACAAACAGATTGTAATATCCCCAACAGCGCCAGTGGTGACATGATTGTTCAGATCTTCCTCGATAATCCGAGATTTGACCCAATTGCAAGAATTATATGTCTTAGCCATTTCTGAAAGAAGATTATGCCGGTTTAAGGTTACATGGTTAAGCCGGCTTACGATTAAAGGGCAAATAATAAGGAAGCACGACTAGGTATTAAGCCGGAGATTGATATTTCAAGATTACCGAAGAACTATTAGCGGCTTAAGAGGGGACTAATGATACCTGGCGGGTTATTATTTTTTGAGTTAAGCTGCTTATACCAATGTTGAAAGAGCAGATCTACGGATGGGAAAATGGCTAAGTGTTCAGAAAAACAAGTTTTTGCATATTGATGCTATAATTTCAGATCTAGCACACTTCAGTTAAATACAAAAATATTCAGACCTGAAAGCATCGGTGCTGGAACAGTTCATGGGTACAGATTGAATCTTATATACAAAGGAGATGTTCTAAATAATAAAAGGGATTGCTAAAGGTTGCCGCGGTGTAGGAGGAGTAGAAAGGGTGAATCAAAACTCCTACGGCCAAGAACAAGAACGACCTTCGATGAACCTCGTTAAAACCCTAACGGATCTATGAGGGGAGGAATAAGAACAACTTACCAGGGCTATTGAGCGGCTGAGGTGCGCGGATGAGATCAGGTCTGAACAGGTTGATGTAGCGGCCGTTGTCGGAGTAGAGGTGAAGGTTGACGGCGGCGGCAGAGCTAGCGTGCTAGGTCGTCGCGAGGAAGGAGTCAGACGAAGAGGCATGGGGGATAGTGGAAGAGACCCCCGGCTCTATTTGCAAGGCAAATGAATAAGTGACAAGCACGGGAATCAAGGAGACCAAAAACAGATATGTGATAGTATAGACGGCTCGATTTTTGGAGATTCATTAAAAAGGAGGAGATACATTAAAGATTTTGCCTTTGTGTACAATTAATAATAAGTGATGTCACGGCGGGTTATCAAGATTCTAGAGGATGATGTCACGGCGAGTTACAAATTCTCATGAAGGTAATGAAGAAGGAATTTTTCTAAGTGTTGAATATTGACGTGAACGAAGTTCAAATCAACCTGGGACCTAATGTTGGGGATATAACTACTGAGTTAACCGACTCAGGAGGGGCCGGGTTAAGTCATGGTGACTCACAAGACAAAGCCGATGAAGGAATCGAAGATGGCGGTTCATGAGGATGACTTATGAAGAGCACAAAGCCTAAAGGCGGCTTAAGGCCCGTAGGTGTAAACCGCCATATGAGTAGAGCTTGTATTGTAAGGCATATGTAGTTAGTCATCGAGCCGGACACGTTGTTTATGAGCCAGCAAGGACTCTGTAAGCCATTGGGCGTCAACCTGTGTATATAAAGGGACGACCCGGCGGTGACTTAGGGCGGGAGACAAGAGATCGAAAGCTAGGTCAAGCATATTCGCTCCCTGGTAATCGAGACATAAGCAATACCACCTCAAACTGGATTAGGCCTTTAGCTTCACCGCAAGGGGCCGAACCAGTATAAACTCCCTGTGTCTTTTGTCCCCCTTAACCCCTATAAGCTAACCTAGTTGCGATGGCTCCACGACTAATTCCTCACACTAGGACATTTGCCATGACAATCCCATGACAATAATATAATAACATGGAATAATCCAAAATTGTAGATACGTTGGAGACATATCAATGCCAAGGGAGGATTTTGACATATCATTGGAATACATGACTCAAACAATGTTTGAGAATTGTTTGGGAATTCTGGGAGTGACAGAAATATAGGTTGTTTCAGAACCTAGGGCTAGAAGGATTGTTACTTTAATAGAAAAAGGAATATTCCCAATAAAAAGTAATATTGGGATTGGGCTAAGATGAAAATGACAAGGTCATGAGATGGTTTTTAGGATGACAAGCCACTTGGGAGCCTGAGAAGAGATGATCTTCCCAGGTTTCAGGACCATAGAGCCACAGAAAATCAATTCAAATTCAAAAATCCAAAGAAAAAGAAAGGGCCAAAATCCAGGGTGTCACAAACCTTCCCCCCTTAAAGAAATATCGTCATCGAGATTTGGTTGCTTAGGGAACAAATATGAATATACCTGACTTAAGGAAACCGTTTCCAACTCGGGTATCCTTTTCCTTATATGATTGTTCATACTGAAATTTATATGACTTGACTGTCTGTCTCTGGGGTGGTTAACTGGGGTGCGATGGATTATCGTGACTGAGATATATGCCTTTTCACAAGTCTATGAGTGCTCTCCGATGGATGTATCATCTAGTACTGACAACATTCCATGGTGTCGTGAACCAATTTTCTTGGTGGGCACAAATTCTTTTCATCCTGGCATCGGGTTGCTTACTTAGATGCATGTCCTCCGTGTTCAACACAGTGGCGTGAATCATAATTGTTCTTTTGGCAAAATCTAACTTCTTGTAGGAGTTTCTGAATCATCTTGACTAGATCCACTATCTTGAGTATCCAATCTGTACCAAATATTTTTCTGTCGCCTGCTGTGACCAGCATAAAGGAGGTACGATCAGAATAATATTCTGATCACAACCTGACCTGCCCCGCTAGTAGTACGTTGAACTTCCCTGTGAACTAGGTTGAACTTCCGCCAACATTGCCCAAATGGGGCTTGCGATATACCGTTGGAAAGTTATGGACACCAATATCATGACCCAACTTAAATTTTTTGCAAAATATAAGTGGTTTAAGAGCAGTTTTGAAAACCGTTTTTTCTTCGCACAAAAAACGTGAATCGTATTTTCGATCGCATTTCTAAACCGTTTATTGGAATGAGGCATATAATATGGCGTTGGAAAACTGCTGCAAAACCGCTCCTTCCCCATGTTGAAAGTTTTCTCTAATTCACTATGGTTAAAGAGTAATTTGAAAAAACGTAAAATTTCGTAAACCGAACAGCTGAGTTCGTTATTTCGATGTCATTTCTAAATGGCTAATCCAATGGAGGCATATGAACGGCGCTGGAAAGCTTATGAAAATGCGCTACTTTTTCATCTTGAAAGTTTTTTTTTCTAATTTTGAATGGTTTAAGAGTAATTTAGAAAATGGTCCAAGTCCTACCGAGTTCGTATTTTCGAGCTAATTTTTTAACCGTTCGTCCGAATGCAGCAAATGATATGGCGTTGGAGAGCTTGAACAAATGCGAAACTTTTTGGTATGTATTGTTTCTCCCAATTCTTTACGGTTTTAAGTCAGTTTTGAAAATGGCAAAAAACGTATTTTCGCCGTAATTTCTACAAACTTTATCAGAATGGGGCAAATAATATACCGCTGAAAAGCTACGGAAAATGTGAAACTTATTCATGTTGATGGTTTTCTGTGATTCCTTGCCGTTTTCAAGTAATTTTGAAAATGGTGAGATCGTTCGTTCTACCTTTATCGTGAAACAGATTCTTCGAAAATGCACCGCGTGAAGAACCTAAATTCTCGGCGCGTGTACCTGAATTTTTTGTGTTGTTCAGTTTTTCATACTCGCGGCGGTTCAAAATATTTTTTTGAATGTGTAAAAATGTGTTTTTAACGGTATGCATAAAACTTTTAAACCATTCATCGGAATATAGCATATAATATACCATTGGAAAGCTTATGAATAGGAGCATATTTTTCATGTAGACACACGTTACAAATTTTTATCATTTAAGAGCAGTTTTATAAATGGAAAAAACAACATCGTTTTTTGCCTGTATTTTATATATAATTGAAGGTCGGACGTCTCGCACTAGAGATCTTGAACTTCACCGGGGGAGCACGTGAACGTCTCGCACTAGACATCTTGTTCAACCTCTCTCACAAGATTTTTTAACTTTCTCGGGCCGAGCACTTGAACTTCTAGTAACAAAACTTTTGGGCCTGGCTTTTTGATTCTTTTTTTTGCATACAAATGCACACCGTGTAATACGTGAACTTCTGGCAGTTATCAATCTGAACTCCTCTCGGTTACGTGAAAATATCTGAGTTTTTTATGAATATTAAGCTGAATTTCTTAATCTTTTTTAAGAATTCTCAAGCGCTCTATTTTTTAAAAGTTGAACATCTTGTTATTTTATTTTTGAACTTCTTGTTTTCATTCTTTAATAACAAGGGAAATCTGAGTTTTCTATAATCATCGAACTTCTCCATCTTTTTAATATGGACTTCCTGGTTTTTTTCTTAATCTTTTTTATGAAATTTTGAAGTGCTCTATTTTTAAAAGTTGAACTTCTTGTTATTTAATTTTTAAACTTCTTATTTCCATTCTTTAATAACGAGGAAAATCTGATATTTCTATAGTCATCAAACATCTCCATCTTTTTAATATGGACTTCCTAATTTTATTTTGTTAATCTTTTTGATAAAATTTTGAAGCACTCTATTTTTAAAAGTTGAACTTCTTGTTATTTTATTTTTGAACTTCTTGTTTCCATTCTTTAATAATGAGGAAAATCTGAGTTTTCTATAATCATCGAACGTCACCATCTTTTTAATATGGACTTTCTGGTTTTCTTTCTTTTAGTAACGGAAAAAATCCAACTTTCTGATAGAAATCGAGTCGCTCTGTTTTTAAATTTGAACTTCTATGTTTATTTTATCAGGCAAAATATTTTTTGGAGATGATTTTTTAATGACCTTCTTTGGGGTTTTTTGGATGAAATTTTTCGGTATGTGATACCTTCGAACTTAGATTTTTCTGAAACTTGAACTTCATGTTATTTTGAAAAGCAAAAAATTACACGAGAATATACATGCACACTACAACACCAACTGGTAGTACACACAATACTATGTGCTACTATACGCATGCAAGCATTACGTCGGCGTCGGGGGGTTCGTTGATTTTTATACAAGAACTTTCAAGAGGGTTTTTTCTTCATGGACTCCACACGCCGGTGTTGTGAAATGTCAAAATACATGGTAGTAATATATGAACTTTTGGGGCAATAATAAATGAACTTCTCCAATACATATTTTTTGTTTTCTCATGTAAACCAAAATCGGAGACACATATTTTTTGGACTTCTTGGTTTACTTCTTTGAGTAACTAAAAAAAATCCTAGTTTTGTAATAATTATTGAACTGGTTCATTATTTAAATTTGAACTTTGAGATTGTTTTTATTTAGAAATGGTGAAAATCTTTTATATGAATTTTGAACTGCTCTATATTTAAAATTTAAACTACTGCATTATTTTATTTTGAACTTCTTGTTTTCACTCTTCAATAAGCAGGAAAATCTGAATTTTGTATAAACATCGTATTGCTCTGTTTTTTTAATTTGAACTTCTATGAATTTTTTAACAGAGAATATCCCTTTTGTTAGTAAAATTGTTTGATATGCTTCATTTTTTTTAATTCTACCTTCTTGGGTTTGTAATAAACTTTGAACCTCTTTGTCTTTTAAACTTGAACCTCTAGGTTTTTTCTATAAACGGGGAAATCCATTTTTTGAAATTTTTGAAATGATCATTCTTTTAATTCGAACTTCTAGGTTTTTCACTCATGTGCACGCATTTTTTAGAGAGAAAAAAATTGTGCGTACATTTTTGTGAAGTAATACATGAACCCGCGGCGGGCATTAATATTTTGAACTTCTTTGTACACATTGTCAACATGCATCTGTTTTTTTCAAAACCAAAATCTCGGCACAAAGTAATATAGAAGAGAAATGGAGTATGAACACAAAGGTTCGTCGTGTCGGTGCTGCATGTACATTATATTAAGAAGTCAACTACTTTATGAACAACATTTTTTGTGATTTTTTATTAAAAATCATCGGTTACATCAATTCCAGATACACAACAAAAAGGAAGAACTATGGTCTAATGATGGATGCTGCCCAACTTTTTTGCTGCTCATCCAGATACACAAGAGAGAGACCGGTGCTCTGTATCCTGCTCCCTGTGTGAGATGTGAGACGAAGGTCAGTATGCACAAGGGGAGAAGGTCACCTTTTTGGATGTGGGGGCAGAGTTGTGTTGTTCATGAGAAAGAAGGGCTCTCTCTTCATGCACGCGTATCTCAGCTTCATCGCGCCGTCTAGGAGGAGTCCTCGAGCGGCAGTACCTGGTCCTCGATGTCAGAACTTGTATCCTTAGCTTTTCTGAACTTCAACAACATCTTCCTTTTTTTCTCTTTTTTAGTCTACATGTTGGCAAAGCATCCACGGCTGCATTATGCTATCACATGACCTCTCACTGGAAGAGAGCAGGCACACGTAGAAGTAGTATTGTTTTGCAGGACTATAAATAATGAAGAAGCATTACTTTTGTGCACTAGTAAAGGTCTGTGTGAGAGCTGATGCTTTGCAGTCTCATAGTATGCCAAGAGAGACGTGCTTAGCTCGATTGTGCGGAGCTTCAGACATGCTCGACTTTATTTCTCTAAACTTTAATTATCAGACTCTCTAAACTTTAGTGCTTCTCAATTTGTTCTATCTCAATTTTGTTCTACAGTAGCCACAACGTTGCAATGTTCAGTAGACCTTGTGAATGAAACTGGCACTTGGAGGTTCTTCTCGAGGATGCTGTATGGGCACACATAGAACACAAAAATCATGCAAGAACTAACATAGAGAACAATAGGTAGGGATGGACACCGGAGATATGTATTGTAGAGGACTGTGCGCATTCTTCCGCATCAAGAAAGGTTGACCCGAGGCTGTAGCGCCTGGGGAAAGAAAACACAGGGAGGAGCCGCCTTGGTGGGGAGGCCAGCCCGGGGAGGAGCCACCGTGGATTAGCAAGATGGGTGAGGGAGGTGCCGGAGCACTCATCGGGGAAGAGCCGCGGTGGTAGAGGGAGCTACCGGGGATCCTGTTGGTGGGCGGCAGCGGCGCGGGATAGTGGTGGTGAACAGCGATGGCGTGGGATCCTGGTGGTGGGCGGCGACGATGGCATTCCTCGTGGGCGGCGACGTGGTGGGAGGTGGGACAGCGGCGTGATGGGAGGCGGCATGGTGGGCGGCGGCGATTCGTGCAGTGGGGGATGCGCCGGATGGAAACGAGGGAGTTGGGTTGGGTGGTTTTATTTTTCTATTTTCCCAAAGTTCGGGAACACGTCTGCGCCTCCTTATAGGGGTGTTGTGATCAGAATACTTATTCTAATCCCAGGATTAGAATAGTATTGTCCTATATGTATTTTATGTTATGTAAAATTACAAAGGTAAAAACATAGTGTAAAATACACATAAACTGTAAATTTTCTTGTCTTATGACCTATATTTTTATTTTTTTATGTCAAATTTTACGTAGTGAATCAATAGGAATGTAACTATTTGAATTCCAAGCGTAATTTAATTATGACATGATCGTAAGATTACCTCGGGTGAAGAATAACTTATTCTGCACCATGGGTGATGAATAGTAACATTATATATATATATATTCTTCGTGTGACCATCGATATTGTCGGGTGCAATATTCCGGCATTCGTAACTTATACTTGTTCATTGTCGGGTCATCAAATATATACCAGGTTCACGTGCCTTGTACAGAGTCCATTGTAACCATACAAGACAGTGACAAAGGTTAATGATATCACCTTGCTGGGTGTGAGAAAGCTGACCTTGATAAGCACGGCCAAAATTTTGTCCCATGTTGTCTTTCTTCAAAGCTTATCGGTTCTTGCATCACCCACTGAGGTGTATAACTGGCTTTCTTCCTCTTGCATAACTGGTGTCGAGTTTTTACCTTGACTTTATCATCATACAAGTGACTTGCATGGACTTGGCAGCATGCTTATAGTATAAGTATTTGATTTCCCAAGGAAGACACTTGTGTTCTGACTGATTCTTATTTATGAACAAATTGTTGCGGACCTGATTTCCTGATATGCACTGCCATATGCTGTCAACTCACTGTGTAATACCTTGTACCAGTGTCGTACTGAGGAATATTGGACAACTTGTGTTGGAAACCATCGAAAGTATCATGCTGAGGACGACCGGGTACCATACTTCAGAAGCTTCCCCCCTTAAAGACTTGCTGGGGGAGACTCGGTACCTTGTGCCAGAAGCCTTTGCGGCGGCGTACCAAAAAAGGCAGAGTATCTTACCCAGGAAGTCATCCACCTATTGTTCTCGAGAAGATAGAGGAATCTTGCATTGGAAGCTTCTCGTGTAGCTTGCGAGGGATGATTGTGTTGCTTACACCAGAAGCTTTTTACTGTGGTGTGCTGACTGAATGCCATATATATATATATATATATATATATATCCTTTAATATTTCTGCTATCGATTATTCATATGAAAAAGGGTTCTTCGACTATCCTTCTTGCGGAAGACTGAATTCATAGTACATTCTGACTTGCTTCCAGGGTATAGCATATTTCAAATATTACTCACAACAGAATCAACCTTGTATATAAACCATACCTTTGACTGATCATATACTGTTGGTCTTGCACCCAAAGCTATATTTCGGCTGATTACGTCATTACTGCTATGAAGATTGCACACTGATGTATACTTGATACCTATAATAAAACCAAGATATCTTTTGCAGTCATACGAGATATTTCCAATATAATGCAGTCAGCTTAGAATTCCATAATCTTTAACTGAGCTTCCGAATATTTGAACTCATTGCTGATTCTTCGGGTCGGGTGTCGGTGCAGGAGAAACTTTAATAAGGGAAAATAATGCAGCACCAAGGGCCAAAAGAAATAAGCAAAATAAATGACTAAAACAAAAGCACATAAAGCATACAAATAATATCATATTCAAGCAATACCACATATTACTGCTGCTCACAACAATAATTTGCATGCACATCTAAGCACACAAGTCTCGCGGAAACTCCGGCATTGCGATCTATTATGTTGTGGTGGTGTGCACGAAAGTGAATTCTCGTGTGGAAGGAGTTGGTATAAACAAGGTTACACGAATCACTAGCTTATCACCGGTCACATCTGGGCAGACACGGAGGTCATGATCACACCATCATCAAGCGTACGGAAGGGAACCATACACGTCCAAAGAATGGGGTGACATGGTAGGGTAGAGGTGAAAACAATGACCGCTGACATTGCCCTTTTCTGATAGCAGAGATCAATAAGGGTTGCCAACAAGGCAAGACAAATGGCACAATTCGGGATAGAAACATGGCTATCACCGAAAAGGTAGGGGTGACTAGTGGAAGGATAAGGATGCGATACCCGCAAATGGTGTCTGGCACACTTGGTACCCCGGCATCACTCCACTGGGACAGAGATGATGCCGAACACCAAAGAGCAGGTATGCAAAGAAGGAGGGTGTAGGTAGTGGATTGAAACCGATGCCACCTACACTCACAAGATCAATCATTAGCGACAAAATAATGAGTCTATATGCATGCTATCTAGCAAACAAATGAAACAATCAAATGCGGCATACTGACAAGACTCTATACTACCGTTTTCTAATGCTCGCGCGGACTAGGACGTCCTACAACCAGACCTACTCTGATACCAAGACTTGTGGCACCCCAGCTCAGAGAGACTGGAACACCCCGTATTCCAGCCCAGAGATCAAGTCTTCTGGAATACGGCACTACTTGGTATAGAACTAATCAGCTCTTAATTACAAATACTCAGGGATACAAGGGTTTTGATATAACCAGGAATTACATCGGCACGGCGACACTACGCCTTCCAAGGTTGCTCTATGCTAGCAGCAGAACAACTCATAGCAGCGGAATAACTTCTAGCAGCAAAACACGACGATAGCGATGGACTCTGTCGGATTTCGGGTTCCGGCAAAACCCTTGAGGTTCGAACACTGGGTGAGCATGAAGACCTCTCCCCCTCTAGCTCACACACATCATGATCTCACGGCCTAGCTCAACGAACCCAAAGAACAAGAGACACAAGAGTTTATACTGGTTCGGGCCACCGATGTGGTGTAATACCCTACTCCAGTGTGGTGTGGTGGATTGCCTCTTGGGCTGAGGATGAACGGTTACAAGTGAAGAACAACCTCCTGACGAGAGGTGTTCTTGTGCTTGGTCAACTTGTGTCGTTGGGGATGAACTGAATCCTCCCTTGTTATGGTGGTGGCTAGTCCTATTTATAGAGGCCCTGGTCCTCTCCCCAAATATTGAGCGGGAAGGGATCCAACCTCCATCCTGCCATCCTGGTGGTCTTGGACTTGTTGTACCGATATGGAAACCTTTGCCTGATGCCTCGGGACTCCTCGCCTGCGCTTGCCCCTTTAGCACCAGAGAGGAAAGGAGGACACTGCGCACTAGAGCCCGCTAGGCTCAAGTCATCATGGCTTGCGTCACAGAAACCTCGCGAGGTGTCCCTTGCCTTTATCTCTCTACCCCTCGCGAGCCAGCCTGGTGGGGCTGGCCCTGAGGAGGTCTTCTGCCATCCGCCTCACAATGCTTGGCCCCTCACGATGGTCTTGAGTGTTTGCTGCTGAAGATGCGCCATACAGGGCAGCTCATGGAGCCACGCTGTGGGCCACAGGCAGGCAAGTCTGGGTACCCCCATTCCCAGGACGCCGATTCTAGCCCCCGGGCACAAGGCGCGCTCGGTCTTGGCTTCGAGGCGAAGCCAAGGGGCTAGTGCGGAGCGCTGCAGGCCCCAACAGCCTGCGGCCCCTCTTGTCGCGTGGCGATTGATTGGACGTGGGCGCCTCTGCTTCCCCACGCCGCCTCGGCAACTGCCCGACTTGACGAGTCCTTGCTGCGTGCAGAAAAAGATCATTATTACCTTAGATCATGGAGGATGGCTGTTGGCCCCCCTTGGTTATAAATGGGATGAGGGGGCGGAGCCCCTTTCACCCATCTCTTCCTTTGCTTCCCCCACTCCTTCTTCTTCCTCGCTTCACTGCTGGTAGCGACACCCATGGTGCCTGCGAAGAGGCTCTCGGCTGCAGAGAAGGGGAAGGCTCGCCAGGAGGGGCCTGGCTCACCACCGCCCAAGAGGGGGCGTGGCTGTCCCCACAAGCACACCATGACCCCCGACGCGGCCCCTTGTGGCCGCGGTGGCATCTCTTCACATGGTGGTGGTCGCCCAGGTCGTGGCAGCCCCGTCGATGAAGGGAGGCGCGCCATGGTCACACGGCCTCCCAGGCCACGCTTCCACTCGGCGGAAGTGCTGCCGAAATTCGTCGTGTGGTCAGAGAACCCGGCTGGTACTTGGCTTTAGCTCCCGCGCTTCTTTGCCGGCGAGCTGCCAGCCACGGGTCTAGGCGGTCTCTGGCTGTAGGTGGACGGCTGCTGCAGCAAGGCTTCATGGGTCATGGTCAAGGTCTCCACCGCAGGCAACGTAGCCCTGGCCCACTGCTGGCAAACGTTTGCCCGCGCGTGCGGCCTGGGCCGGCGGTGCTCCCTCCACTTCAAGTACGATGCCGACGCGACCCTCTATGTGAGGGTGTTCGGGGAAGATGGCCGCCTGTCAGGACCCCGATTCTAAGTCACACCAATCTAGCCTGTAACACCTCATATCACTTTGCGGCCTCATGCACGGTATACCCACAGGTGTCGCCTTACCATGGCCCGGGACCGTTTGCGCCTTTTGGCTCACGTATATGATAGTGTCGCTAGCATCCATATGACAGAGAACCCGAGCCGACATGACTAGTCGTGAACCCAAAGTGGCACTAACTTACGGGGACAGGCATACATGAATCAACATCGAGCATGTCGGTCAACAGCGTGCGAATCCGGCCTGTAGCACTGGGCTAACAGGACTCCAGGAACCTGGGCTGTAGCAGGCTAGGCAGGACTCCGGATGTCACCGTGTGACATTTCCCTGAAGGGACAGACACAGGAACGAAGTGAATCACATGCCGTCCAGTCAAGTGTTCCGGAGTAGTAGTGCTGGGCTAGCAGGACTACGGTGAACCGGGCTATAGAAAACTACTATGGCTCATCGAAGCACAAAACTACATTTCCCCTTAAGAGAGGCTACCAAGGATAAACAACTAGGTTGTCGGATCCCACACATACCAAGCATTTCAATCATACACACAATATGCTCAATATGTGCAAATACAACATGGCATCACAACAAGACTCTACGACTCAGAGTATTTATTCATTAGGCTCCGAGGAGCCAAGTATTACAAGCATGGGTCTCATGACCCAACATACAGAGCATACAAGCAACAAGCACATGCAGAAGCATAACCTGTCTGAGTACAGACAACTACAAATGAAGAAGGTTGAGAAGCCTGACTATCTACAAGACCATGCCGAGGGCACAAGATCGTAGCTGAGGTAGCAAGCTAAACATCGAAGTCCACATGGAACTACTAGCGAGACTGACGTCTCTCTGCAAAACATAAATTAAGAAAACGTGACTACAAATGTACTCAACAAGACTTACATCAGAACTAACTACATATGCATCGGTATCAACAGGGGGGTGGAGTTTAACTGCAGCAAGCCAGCTTTGACTCAGTGGCTAACCTGAACTACGACTGCAAGCAACTCTTTTGAGGTGGCGCGCACGAGTCCACATATTCACCATATCAATACACCACTATGGATCCGCTTCCCTCTCCCCATGAGAACGCCGTCCATAGCACTCACGCTTATCTTGCGCATTTTAGAGTATCCACTTTCACTTGTCTATGAACTATTATAGGCAACCCAGAAGTCCATTACCGTGGACATGGCTATTCGAATAGATCATTTATAACCCTGCAGGGGTGTACTTCTTCACACATGTTTCCACCACTTAGCGTCTACACACGACATGTGCTCGGCAGACTTCAAGAGAAAGCCGACGTGGGTGTAGACCATGACATGACTAACCACACAAGTCTCTAGTCCAGGTTTATCGCCTATTCGGGCTCCATCCGCAGGGAAATCCGGCCGGGGTGTCCTCAACGGCCCCAAACTATTATAGGCAACCTAGAAGTCCTTTATTGTGGACACGGCTATTCGAATAGATCATTTATAACCCTGCAGGGGTGTACTTCTTCACACATGTTTCCACCACTTAGCGTCTACACACGACATGTGCTCGGCAGACTTCAAGAGAAAGCCGACGTGGGTGTAGACCATGACATGACTAACCACACAAGTCTCTAGTCCAGGTTTATCGCCTATTCGGGTTCCATCCGCATGGAAATCCGGCCGGGGTGTCCTCAATGGCCCCAACCGATGTGTACAGGGTCCCCAGACGCCAAACGGGCGCCCGGCATACCCGGCCATGGTGTATCTACCACATCATAGCCCACCCCTAGGGTCAGCGCTACGCACGGCCGCCAACACATATCCTACAAACACCAGAAACTAGTTGCAACTCCTGGACAGAGGATAAGGGCGGTTAATAAGTCGAGGGGGGGTCATATTTCAGGGCCCAACGTGTGGTAGTAGCTGTTTCATGGATCACAAACACAGAACTCAGTTCCTAAGGACGGCTTCAATGAGACAACCCACCATGTACTCCTACATGGCCTCTCACCGATACCTTTACCAAATCGTGTTCACACACTTAGCTCGCAACAGTAGGACATGTTCACACACCTCCGATGCATCCCCGATGAATCAGACCTGACACAACCCTAAGCAATAGCAGGCACGACAAACAAGCATGAATGAGTAGGCACATCAGGGCTCAAACAACTCCTACTCATGCTAGTGGGTTTCATCTATTTACTATGGCAATGACAGGTCATGCAGAGGAAAGGGGTTCAGCTACCGCAGCATGTAACAGTTGAAACGGTGTTCTCCTAATGCAGTAAAGGAGAGCAGGAGCAAGAGAGGGGGATTGTATCGGAATGAACAAGGGGGTTTCGCTTGCCTGGCACTTCTGAAGATGATATAACTCTTCATCGGTGTCATCGAACTCATCGTCGAAACCACGTCTATCGAGAGGGGACAACTTCCGGCAATAAAGAAGGAAACACAATCAATGCAGTGCACAATATGATGCATGATCATGACATGGCAAAATGAGTATGTTGGGCTAATAAAACTAAAACCAGATGGGTTTGAGTTATTTTGAACTCAAGGTTCAAGTTCAAATTCAAACTATGACTTTATGAAGTGCATTATCATGTTTTGATATAAACAGAAGGTTTAAGTTGCCTAAACATGCATGATACCAGTGCAGATGGATAGATTGGATTTTTATGATCATTTTTCATATATAATTTGTTTGATTTGGAGCTACGGTTGATTTTCTATGCTTTTAGAAGTTTTGGCTATTTTCTGAAATAAATAAATAATTTCTGATTTATTTAAAACCCCAGAAAACATTTACTACGTAAGCATGATGTCGGTGTGACATCAGCAAGTCAACTGGGTCGCCCAGGGTCAAACCTGACCAGTGGGGCCCACAGGTCAGTGACTTAGTTAGTTAACTGGGCTAATTAGGGTTAGACTGATTCTAACAAAAATGTCAGCAGGGCTGGGCCCACATGTAAGTGGCTCAGGGTTAGTTTAGCGAGGGAATTAACACCTAACAACGGTGATTAGCACTAACTAACACCTAACTAATCCAGTTAGGGCCAGCCCCACATGTCATAGTCTCTGCGCAGGGCCCAACCGGGGTCAAAGTGGGTCAAACCCACCGGCGACTCGACGCCGGCGAGGCCCGAGACGGCGGCGTGGCTCGGGATACACCCACAGGGCACGGACGAGGCCGTTCTTGGGCTCGTTGGAAAGCTCTTGGAGGCGCGCGTCGAGTGGAGGTGGAGGCCAGGCCTATGGTGGCCGGAATCATCGCCAGCGATGACAAGCGCGGCGGCCAGTGTTCGGACGTCGAGCGGGACGACGCTACGGAGTGCTAGTGGCTGGCCAAAGGGGTTCTCTGGGCTCCTAGGAGCTCCAGGAACACAACTGTGCGGCGGGTTTGAGCAGAGGAGCTCGCGAGCGCAAGGCTCACCGGCCATGGCGGCGGCTGGAGCTCGGGTGCACGGGGAGGGCGGATAGAGAATGGGAACGGAGGGGGATAGCATAGGGGGAGGATCAGGAGCTCACAGGGGTGCTAAAAAGAAGCTCAGGGAGGCCGGGGAAGCACGGATGGCGGCGAATCAAAGGTGAGGTTACCGGCGGACAGAGGTTGAAGACGAGCTCGAGGGCGACGCTGCAGGGCTTCCAGAGGGGCGTGGCTCGGTGAGGGGGTCGAGGATGACATCGCGGAGCTTGTGGACTAATCGGCGAAGCGAGGAAGGGCCGGTGGTCGTAGAAACGACGAGCGGCGGCGACGGCGTGTTCGGGTGGCTGTGCGCGAGAGCAACAGATGAGGGGAGAAAGCATGGGAGAGAGTGAGAGAGCGGTCGGGGCTGCGTGGTGTCGCGAGGGAGGCCCGGAGCGACAAGGGGGAAGCGGCAGGAAGCAGGAGGTGGCCGGGCGCGTGCCGGCGTGCCTCGGCCACGCGCGCTGCCTATTGGCGCGGGGAGGAAGACGACAGGGAGCCGGGAAGGTGGGCTGGGCCAGTCACTTGGGCTCCAGGTAAGGCCCAGGTACTATCTCTCTCTCTCTCTCTGTCTTTTTATTTCTCTTACTGTTTTGTATTTTTATTCCTCTGTTTTGATTTAGTTTCTAAACCAAATCCTTTTTTAGCCTCTGAAAATAATCATGTGGCCTGATACAACATATTCAGAGCCACTCACAAGTTTTCAGAATTATTGGAGTTATAAAAGTATTTATAGAAATTTATATCTCCAATTCAAATAAGTATTGACTTAATTCAAAGACCCAAATAAATATTTCTGTGATTCCAAAAATATTGGTTTAAATTTTACCTCTTGCCAATATTTTCAGAAATGAACAGGAACATTTTCTTGGGTTTATTTGAAGCAATTTTTAATGTTGATCATTTTTAGAAATGATTTCTAAGGCTTTCCACTTTCCCCAATTCAACTTTCATAAATTTAAACATGATGCAAGATGATTGATGCAAGGACAAGCAGTGACTAGCTAGGGATGTGACAACTCACCCCCACTAAACAAGAATCTCGTCCCGAGATTCAAGACGTGAGGTAAGGGGACGGAGGGGACACAAACTAACACGGTCTTCACGATCCAGGTTGCACTTCATAAGAACGTTGACACGATCACCATCTTTGTCTCGATGTCTTGCTCTGAGAACTCCAACTAACATGAAAGTGAGAGGAAAGGGAAAACTCCAGAAGGATCGATTTTCTCGAAGATCGAACAAGTCAGGATCAACTCATGGAGTGAGACATTGAAACATCTCCCGAGCTGAGACACGAAACATACATCCAGAGGGATGGAGTGTAACATATGACGAAGGTTCACTATGTAGACAACAATTCCACACTTAGGAGGGTGGTGAACGGTGTCAACGTAGTAAGGAGTTGGTTGCCCTTCGGAACAAACGGGGCACCTTTGGGAAGATGACTATTAGAATTATTCCCTTAAGTGGCAAAAATAATTACTTTTGATACAAAGATCATTGAGACTATTTATACCAACCTAAGGCAATCACATTCGATCATTTGAAGGAGTTTGAAAGAATGACATACTTGGACTCGAATGGATGATGTGGACTACCTTGTTGAAGACAACACAATGGATGATTTTTGCTTATCATCGGAAATGGTTGGGACCCGTGGTAGGACCACTTTTGGAGATGATCCTGGACAGCAACTGCTGAGAAGGGCAGCCCATGGGAAATTGGCACAAGGCGGTGCAAGCTGGGAACAAAATGCAAATGCTGGGAATGATTCTGGTATCTAGGGAAAAACTCAACAGCCGAGAGTGTTTCCAACGTTCCAATGGTTATAGAATTATCGAAGAAACTAAGAGCACAAGGATCCCTAAGGAACAACTTCAAGAGTAAGTCATGCGAAAACCTCATGGGAGGTGACCAAATGGCTTAACCAAGATACAACAACAATAGTTCTTCCAGCTAGGTGTGTCCACTTCACTGGAACCTATATCATAGTTCTCGGAAGAAGTTCCAACCATCATATCTGCCTGAGATTCAAATCTGGTTGGTAACAGGATAATTAAGACAACATGTCTGGAAAAGAAAATTTGCAACACAAACCGACGAGATGACGTTGTGAGATTCTCGGGATATGAACTACGATAGCAAGCTCCAGAACATGAGCTGCTTCTGCTACATACATGTGAGCATGTTGTCCAAGACAAGAATGACCACATAGTAGTCTTATAATAAAACACTATCGAGTTCTGGTCGGGAACCATCATCAAGGATTTCGAAGTCTTTACGCAAGTCCATGGATTAGATCCCAAGCATATACTCCTTTTCCTTGAACAAGTCAATCAGTGGCTTGGTGTGCTAGGAAATACATATGAAGTGGAGGTAGTTAATCTACCAAACCATAGAATACATTCGCACATGCATAAATGACTTGGGATGGTACTAGAGAAACAAAAAACAATCTTTCTCGAACTCACGGTGGCAACTTGCACCAAATGCACATGAATTCGAGGAAGTCACTTCTTCCATCCAAGCGTAAGCTTCATGAATGAAACACGAAGGCATTGCTTACAAAGTTTTCAACACTAGGTTGATGTTCAACTTGAATCATGGGGGAGACAAAAATTCTCCTGATTGGATCAATAGCAATTCATCAGAATTTTCCATATCACTGGAATTCCACAATTATGTGAACAGTGTGATAGTATTGGTCAGACCAAAGGATGTAATGGTGTATGCTCAAGGAACAACCACGAGTAACACAAACATTACAAATATCGTTGGTTCTGAGTTGATTTGATGATAGCCCACACTCAAATCAGAGGATTGTAAGACAATAGCGTCGACAATTGATCACGTGGATCAATCGATGAAGATATCATCTTTCTTCAACACACACATACACCAAAAGATATCCTTTTAGAATGAACTAAGTAAGGAAAAGCTTTATCTTCCAACTCTCCAAGTTGTTGTTTAGCTTAACCAACTAGCTCAGGGATATCCAACACAGATTCTTGGAGGATGGCTGGTTTAGCGAAAAACCAACATGATCACGAACTCAACATAGCGGTCAGGGAACAACCTTGTAATAATTTCGAGAAGATATTCGGAAAATCACGAACCACCGATATGTTATTAAGCTCGGGAGCAATCTTGCTTTCGAGACAAGATGATATGATCAAAAGAGCGAGAGATTGACACAATTCTAAATCATTGATCGGAGGGTGCACCAGGAAATATGGATTAGGTAGCATGATCATTCTTAGGATGATGGCTCAATAACCAACATGCTAAGAATGAGAATATTGTCCATTTACTACCAAGCAACACAGTTGCTAGGAGTATTGATTTCACACACCATGATTCCCTTGTCGGCATTCTGGTTGCGACAACACGACACCGAGGAAATAAGAATTGATGGAAAGAAGTATCACTACGTCAAGAATTCATAAGAGAAGGTGCAATTCTCATGACATTCCTGACATAAAGTGGGTAATACTTCAGGGTAGAATAGACCAAAAGCTTGATTGCATTTGATTAGCAGAATACAACTGCTTTGACCCAATCCTAGAAATGGATGAGGTACTGGAGTTTGTTTCTCCTAGTCATTCTGAAATAGAATGGCTTGACGGACCACAAGAATAATAGGCATCCATGAGCACAAATGCACGACATACTCTTGACTATCAACTGATATGTCGGAGTAATGGGCCACGGGTAGGCCAACCCGAGCCCTAGAACCTTTCAAGACATCGGGGCAGGCTGCGCCCCTCAAGACCCCAGGACGAAGAGCCGCCTTCAAGAAGCCAACAGCAGGATGGCCAACTGACCACTCACGGCCGAGTCCCAGGGACTCCGGATGTCACCGCGTGACATTTCCCCGAAGGGACAGACACAGGAACAAAGTGAATCACATGCCGGCCAGTCAAGTGTTCCGGAGCAGTAGTGCTGGGCTAGCAGGACTCCGGTGAACCGGGCTGTAGCGGACTACTATGGCTCATGGAAGCACAAGACTACATTTCCCCATAAGAGAGGCTACCAAGGATAAAGAACTAGGTTGTCGGATCCCACACATACCAAGCATTTCAATCATACACACAATATGCTCGATATGTGCAAATACAACATGGCATCACAACAAGACTCTATGACTCAAGAGTATTTATTCATTAGGCTCCGAGGAGCCAAGTATTACAAGCATGGGTCTCATGACCCAACATACAGAGCGTACAAGCAACAAGCACATGCGGAAGCTTAACCCGTCTGGGTACAAACAACTACAAATGAAGAAGGCTGAGAAGCCTGACTATCTACAAGACCCTGTCGAGGGCACAAGATCGTAGCTGAGGTAGCAAGCTAAACGTCGAAGTCCACACGGAACTACTAGCGAGACTGACGTCTCTCTGCAAAACATAAATTAAGAAAGCGTGAGTACAAATGTACTCAGCAAGACTTACATCAGAACTAACTAGATATGCATCGGTATCAATAGGGGGGTGGTGGAGTTTAACTGCAGCAAGCCAGCTTTGACTTAGTGGCTAACCTGAACTACGACTGCAAGCAACTCTTTTGAGGTGGCGCACATGAGTCCACATATTCACCATATCAATACACCACTATGGATCCGCTTTCGTCTCCCAACGAGAACGCCGTCCATAGCACTTATGCTTATCTTGCGCATTTTCGAGTATCCACTTTCACTTGTCTATGAACTGTTATAGGCAACCTAGAAGTCCTTTATTGTGGACACGGCTATTCGAATAGATCATTTATAACCCTGCAGGGGTGTACTTCTTCACACATGTTTCCACCACTTAGCGTCTGCACACGACATGTGCTCGGCAGACTTCAAGCGAAAGCCGACGTGGGTGTAGACCACGACCTGACTAACCACACAAGTCTCTAGTCCAGGTTTATCGCCTATTCGGGCTCCATCCGCAGGGAAATCCGGCCGGGGTGTCCTCAACGGCCCCAAACGATGTGTACAGGGTCCCGAGATGCCAAACGGGTGCCCGGCATACCCGGCCACGGTGTATCTACTGCATCATAGCCCACCCCTAGGGTCAACGGTACGCACGGCCGCCAACACATATCCTACAAACACCAGAAACTAGTTGCAACTCCTGGACAGAGGACAAGGGCGGTTAATAAGTTGAGCGGGGTTATATTTCAGGGCCCAACGTGTGGTAGTAGCTGTTTCATGGATCACAAACACAGAACTCAGTTCCTAAGGACGGCTTCAATGAGACAACCCACCATGTACTCCTACATGGCCTCTCACTGATACCTTTACCAAATCATGTTCACACACTTTGCTCTCAATAGTAGAGATGTTCACACACCTCCGATTCATCCATGATGAATCAGACCTGACACAACCCTAAGCAATAGCAGGCATGACAAACAAGCATGAATGAGTAGGCACATCAGGGCTCAAACAACTCCTACTCATGCTAGTGGGTTTCATCTATTTACTGTGGCAATGGCAGGTCATGCAGAGGAAAGGGGTTCAGCTACCGCATTATGTAACAGTTGAAACGGTGTTGTCCTAATGCAATAAAAGAGAGCAGGAGCAAGAGAGGGGGATTGTATCGGAATGAACAAGGGGTTTTTTCTTGCCTGGCACTTCTCAAGATGATATAACTCTTCATCGGTGTCATCGAACTCATCGTCGAAACCACGTCTATCGAGAGGGGACAACTTCCGGCAATAAAGAAGGAAACACAATCAATGCAATGCACAATATGATGCATGATCATGACATGGCAAAATGAGTATGTTGGGATAATGCAACTAAAACCAGATGGGTTTGAGTTATTTTGAACTCAAGGCAAGTTCAAATTCAAACTATGACTTTATAAAGTGCATTATCACGTTTTGATATAAACAGAAGGTTTGAGTTGCCTAAACATGCATGATACCAGTGCAGATGGATAGATTGGATTTTTCTGATCATTTTTCATATATAGTTTGTTTGATTTGGAGCTACAGTCGATTTTCTATGATTTTTAAAAGTTTTGGCTATTTTCTGAAATAAATAAATCATTTCTGATTTATTTAAAATCCCAGAAAACATTTACTACGTAAGCATGACGTCGGTGTGACATCAGCAAGTCAACTGGGTCGCCCAGGGTCAAACCTGACCAGTGGGGCCCACAGGTCAGTGACTTAGTTAGTTAACTGGGTTAATTAGGGTTAGACTGATTCTAACAAAAATGTCAGCAGGGCTGGGCCCACATGTCAGTGGCTCAGGGTTAGTTTAGCGAGGCAATTAACACCTAACAATGGTGATTAACACTAACTAACACCTAGCTAATCCAGTTAGGGCCGGCCCCACATGTCATAGTCTCTGGGCGGGGCCCAGCCGGGGTCAAAGTGGGTCAAACCCACTGGCGACGCGAGGCCCGAGATGGCAGCGAGGCTCGGGATACGCCGACAGGGCACGGATGAGGCCGTTCTTGAGCTCGTTGGAGAGCTCTTGCAGGCGGGCGTCGAGTGGTGGTCGAGGCCAGGCCTATGGTGGCCGGAATCTTCGCCGGCGGTGACAAGCGCGGCGGCCGGTGTTCGTACATCGAGAGGGACGAGGCTACGGAGTGCTAGCGGCTGGCCAAAGGGGTTCTCTGGACTCCGGGGAGCTCCAGGAGCACAACCGTGCGGCGGTTTTGAGCAGAGGAGCTCGCGAGCGCAAGGCTCGCCGGCCATGGCGGCGGCCGGAGCTCGGGTGCACGGGGAGGGCGGATAGAGAATGGGAATATAGGGGAGAGCATAGGGGGGGATCAGGAGCTCACAGGGGTGCTGAAAAGAAGCTCAGGGAGGCCGGGGAAGCACGGACGGCGGCAAATCAAAGGTGAGGTTGCCGGCGTCCGGAGGTTGAAGATGAGCTTGAGGGCGACGCTGCAGGGCTTCCGGCGGGGCGTGGCTCAGTGAGGGGGTCTGGGACGATGTCACGGAGCTCGTGGACCAGTCGAGGAAGCGAGGGAGGGCCGGTGGTTGCGGCAACGACGAGCGGCGTCGACGGCGCGTTCGGGTGGCTGTGCGCGAGAGCAACAGAGCAGGGGAGAAAGCATGAGAGAGAGTGAGAGAGCGGTCGGGGCTGCGTGGCGTCGCGAGGGAGGCCCACACCGACGAGGGGGAAGCGGCAGGAAGCAGGAGGTGGCCGGGCGCGTGCCGGCGTGCCTCGGCCACGCGCGCTGCCTATTGGCGCGGGGAGGAAGACGACAGGGAGCCGGGAAGGTGGGCTGGGCCAGTCACTTGGGCTCCAGTTAAGGCCTAGGTACTATCTCTCTCTCTCTATCTTTTTATTTCTCTTATTGTTTTCTATTTTTATTCCGCTGTTTTGATTTAGTTTCTAAACCAAATCATTTTTATAGCCTCTGAAAATTATCATGTGGCCTGATACAACATATTCAGAGCCACTCACAAGTTTTTAGAATTATTGGAGTTATAAAAGTATTTATAGAAATTTATATCTCCAATTCAAATAAGTATTGACTTAATTCAAAGACCCAAATAAATATTTCTACTATTCCAAAAATATTGGTTTGAATTTTACCTCTTGCCAATATTTTCAGAAATGAACAGGAACATTTTCTTGTGTTTATTTGAAGCAATTTTTAATGTTGATCATTTTTAGAAATGATTTTTGAGGCTTTCCACTTTCCCCAATTCAACTTTCATAAATTTAAACATGGTGCAAGATGATTGATGTAAGGACATGCAGTGACTAGCTAGGGATGTGACACCGCCGCATCGAGTGTTGCCCTAAGGACAACGACGACGTTGAGGTGCTCGGCCTCGGCGACGGCCGTGACGAGAGTGAAGGCGGGCTTGCCCTCGGCGCCGGTCATGGCTCGTCCAGCTACGACGACTCTTCTTCCGGCGATAGGACCAGCAGCGGCGGCTACGAACAGCCGCCGCACCCGCTATGAAGGTGGCAGCGGGTCGTCTCGTCGCCGCGTGTGACGCCTGGATAATTAAGATACAGTAACCATCTTCTAATGATGCCACGTCACCTCGGTTGCTATTGTTAAAACTCGCGTTGTTTCAAATTCAGTCAAATTCAAATTTAAAGGAAAGTCAAACGATAAAGGTTTTCAAATGTTAAAACAAAAATGTTATAAATGTGGAAACTAAATCATAGGTAATACTGGTGGAGTAACCACATTTATATAAGATAGTTAAATGCACTGAAGTAATTAAAATAACAGCTAAAACATTAATTAAACGCCTTTTATATATTTTGAAATATTAAAACATCTTATGGGTCAAACTTTTTGTGGCAGTGGGTTAAAAGATAATACTAATTTAGGAGTTTGTTTTGTATTTTTATTTAAACTAAAATACATTAAAGACTAAAAGAAAACAAAATTAGAAAATAAAACAAAAATAATGAAAGAGGAAACGAAACCCCCCCTCTCCCCTGGGCCAGGTGGCCCAACTGGCCACACAACCAGCCAGCCCAGCAACCGGCCGGCCCAAACCCCCCCTCCATATCCCCTCCAGGTGGAAACCCTAACACCCAGACCGCACACGTCCCCCCACTCCCCACGTTTCTCCCCCCTCTCGATCCGATCTGGATTGAGCGAGCGTTCCCGAGCCCCTTCGACACCAACCACCGTCGCCCTTCCCGTCACCGGATCGTCGTCTTCCCGTCCATACCCCCTCCCCGATCCGTAACTGGTTCGGGCCACGACCTCGTCGCCGCCGAACGACGCCGCCGCCCGGAGCGACGTCGCCTCGCCGGACCCCCGTCCCCCTCGCCGGCCTGCCTCCCGCTCCGCCGCGTCGTCCCCATCCCCTTCTCGCACCCCACTGCCACTTCCCTATGCGCGCGGTGAGGCCCGACCTCCTCTCCCCTCTCACCTCGCTGAACCGTGGCCGCGCCCGAAGTTCTGTCCGCCCAGCGCCGCTCCAACGCACGGTGGCCGCACCCGGCTACGCCCGCCGCGGCTCCCGCCCCGCCATCCCACCTCGTCTGCGCGTGCGCCTGCCGTGGCCGCGTTCGGCCACCGCCGACCCCATGATGCAACGCCACTGCCGACGCCATGATGCAACGCCACCGCCCTGCTGCTCCCTGCCGCAGCCACCTCCGCCGCCGCGGCCATCCCCCTCGCGCCCGCCTCTCCCTCGCGGCGCATCGCTCGTGCGCGTGTACCGTGCCACTCTGGCCACTCCGGCCCCCTCCCGCACATGCCTCGCGGTCCCTGACCAGCTCGCGCCGACCGTCGCCGCACCCGCTGCCACACGCGCCGCGCTGCTCCTTCCGCGCCCACCACTTCAGCCCCCGCCTCTGTCCGCCGCGCCACCCCGCGACCACGCCGGCGTGCATGCTCACCGCTGCTTCCCTTCCCCGCGGCTGCTACAGCTCACTGCGGTGGTCGCCGGGGCCCGTTGCGCCCCGCCCCGCAGCTGGCTTGGGCAAGCGCCCTGTCGAGCCGGCAGACGCCCGCTAACCCGCCCCGCTGGCTCCCTCTGAGCCACTGACAAGGGGCCCCACCCCTGTGAACGAAAACGATTTAAAAAAAGAAATTTTAAAAAAGTATTAATTAAATAATTAAATAATTAAAGTTTTAATTATCTTAATTAATTTTGATTAATTAAACTAATAAATCAACTAAACTAATTAAACTGTTAGTTAACTAATTAATTAGTAAATGACAGTGGGCCCATCCCCTGTAATTAATCCTGATTAGGTTAATTAATGTATTTACTTAAAATGGGACACTGACAGGTGGGACCCACTTGTCAGGTTGACCAGGTCAACTGCTGACGTCATGATGACGTCAGCAAACACTATTCTGGATAATGTTGGTTTAAATAATTAAATAAATCCTAAAAATGTTTTAAATCTTTTAAAATTAATATAAAATAAAACCGTAGTTCGGATGGAAAAACTTTGTACATGAAAGTTGCTCAGAGCGACGAGACGAACCCGGATACGCAGCCCGTTCGTCCGCCACTCATCCCTGGCATAGCGAACACGCAACTTTCCCCCTCCAGTTCATCTGTCCGAAAACGCGAAACACCGGGGATACTTTTCCGGATGTTTCCCCCCTTCGCCGGTATCACCTCCTACGGTGTTAGGTCACACCCGGCACATCCTATTGCCATGTTATGCTTTGTGGTGCTATGTTTGCTTTATATTTACTGTGTCTTCCCCCTCTTCTCTCCGGTAGACCCTGAGACCGATGTTGCCCTTGTGATCGACTACGTCGACGACGACCCCCTCCTTGCCAGAGAAACTAGGCAAGCAAACCCCCCTTGAGCATTCCGATAGCGCCCATTTCTTTCCCTCTAATGCTTGCATTAGAACTGCTACTGCTTTATGGATGATCCTACTCTGATGCATAGCCTGTTGTTGTTACCTGCTTTCATACCTTACCTGCTTATCCTAAACTGCTTAGTATAGGTTGGTTAGAGATCCATTAGTGACCCCCACCTTGACCCATTTTCCTAGCTTTATGTTTGATGACTCGATCAACGTGATCGACGTCCAGGCCCCGACACGGCACATCACCCCCCTAGTTGTATGACTCTGTAGAGTTACCATCGAGTGCCGAGGGTGGAACCTCTTACATCACTCCTGATAAGATCTCTGTAGTGTAGCTATACGGTCGAGGTCATCGAGGGTGATTTCCTCCTTAACCACTTCAGTTACGGCTCTGTCGTGCAACCCATCAAATGTGAACCTCGAGGGTGGATCCTCTTACGTTCACCTTGATGATAACGTTGAGTGGGATTAACCGGGGGTGATTCCTCGGGTTTTCCCCTTGGTGTTAGAAACACAGTTACTATGGTTACTATGACTTTGCACTGAGCCATGTTACTAAAGACGGGTCGGCCCTGAGGGGTACCTGCGCGAGCTTAATAGCGAGTGATGTGGAGTCGGGTTGACCTGGAAGGTGCCCGCGAGATACTTACGAGGTGTGGCTGGGCATTCTTAGCCCTTGCCGCAAGAACTCGAGACAGGGCGACGGGGTCACATCGTTTGTGAGTCTCTGCTCGTTACCGCGTGCTCCTAATCCACAATGGTTTGGATATTTGATCCGAGGGGCCTCTGGCCTGATAGCACTAACCATCACGTGGGCATAGTATGGGCGTTCTGCGTCGTATACATCAGCCGAAGCTTAATAGACGCCAGTGACTGAGCGGCACACGCCGGGTTGGACTGTGTAAGCTCCTGCCTTGTTGAAGGAGGTAGCTAGGTCTGCTCACCGGTCGCCCACACAACGTGCAGGAGTTCCCGGAGCGATGCCACATGACCCCTGGGGGCATAGGTTTAGTCCGGCATGCTAACCTCTCTATTAAGCCTAGGTCAGGTTGCGGCGTATTGTTTGGCCGTGGCCGGGCATGACCCAGGAAAGTGTGTCTGGCCGGAGTTAATCGAGCGTGGTGGGTAAGTTGGTGCACCCCTGCAGGGGAGAAAACATCTATCGATAGCCTGTCCTACGGTAACGGACACTTGGAGTTGTATCCCGATCGATACAACTAGAACTTGATACTTGTGATGAGAAATGATTTGTGAATAAGAAATGGATAGTATGGCTCTGGGATTGCTTTCTCGCAGGGAGTCGAGAAAGGATCTCCGGCCGAGGTTGATAACTCTATTACTACTTTACATTATGTCGATCTGTACTCTTCTATTTGCTGCAAGATGCTTGAAGATGCTTGAACATGCTATCTTTGATAGGCTAGGCTTTCCCCTTCTCTTCTGGCATTCTGCAGTTTAGTCCACAGATACATCCCATTTTCCTTGATACAGATGCATACTTAGTTTAGATCTGATGTAAGTCTTGCGAGTACTTTGGATGAGTACTCAGGGTTACTTTGTTACCTCCTTTTCCCCATACCCGATTGTTGCGACCAGATGACGGATCCCAGGAGCCAAATGACACCACTGATGATTACCACTACCCCGGGAGTGCCTACTACAACGTGACGGTCGCTAACGACTTGGAGTAGTTAGGAGGCTCCCAGGCAGGAGGCCTTGCATTTTCGATCGTTGTTGTTTTTGTGCTAGCCTTCTTTAGGCAACCTTGTTTATGTCATGTCTGTACTCAAATAATGTTGCTTCCGCTAACTCTTTTGTTTCCGAGCTTATGTATTCGAGCCCTCGAGGCCCCTGGCTTGTAATATAAGGCTTGTATTATTTTAATTTGTGTCTAGAGTTGTGTTGTGATATCTTCCCGTGAGTCCTTGATCTTGATCGTACACATTTGCGTGTACGATTAGTGTACGGTGAAATCGAGGGCATCACACCGCGCTCCAGTGAAGCGCGAGGAGGGGTCTGGCTAAGATCAGGAGAGCGCCATGGGCCCGTCCTCGCGACCTGCCGCGAGAGCACATGCCGCTTTTTTTCGTTCTTCTTTTCCTTCCTGCATTAAGAGAGACAAGTATGTTGCCCCGCTGGGGCGTGCAAGAACTATGATTTCCAAGTGGCTATGCTATGTTTATCGCTCTTGTGTCGTGTTGCAGCATCAACGTTTTATGTAGGCGCGTAGTAATAACTTAGCTTGAAGCTCCTGAAGTAGTTTCCGCCTTGCGAGACCCGCATTCCCTAGTGCCTGGCAAGGCCTCCTGCGCTCGGGAGGCATCTGGGAACTGCAAAAATTCATTTGGAAATTCTTATTCTTCCGAATCCTGGTCACAGGCGCCTCCGGCCATGTCCCAGCGCTTCGCATCATGGTACCCGAGGGGGACGGATTGAGAGGGGTGCGCCAGCTTGCGAGCTCGAGCGAGGGTGCCTTGCAAAGACCACGAAAACGCTCACGAGGGCAGAAAAGAAGTCAAAAAGGGAATGGAACTAGGCCAGCAAGGAACACCAGAAAGCAAATTCTCACTAAAAAGGGGCAAGCCAACTACATAGAGCAAATGAAAAGCCGCGTACGACACCTACTCTAGTCTTCTTGTCTTCTCACTAGCGCGGAGCTAAGTGCTGCCACTAAGACGTGGGAGGAAGCCCCCGAGGCCCGAGGGCGGAACTCTTGAGACTCCGGGGCGTGTACAGTCCCACTCATTATTACATGAGAGTGTCACGAGCGGAGATCTTCACAGGCACTGGGCCTTGCTTCACAGGCGCCGGTCCTTGCTTCATGGGTAGAACTTCTGGAGGTGCTGGATGTTCCAGGCGTTCTAGATGGTATCCCGTCCTGTGTCTCCAGGCGCACGGTGCCAGGCCTGGAGACGTGGGAGACCCAAAACGGGCCCTCCCACATGCACGAGAGCTTGTGCATCCCTTACCTAGAGAGCACCCGCCTCAGGACGAGATCACCTACTTCGAGCGTCCTGAAGCGGACGCTACGATAGTGGTACCGCCGTAGCGCCCGATGGTACCTCGTAGCTCGGTGTGAGGCTTCATGGCGGAGTTCTTCCCCCAACATGAGGTCCATCCCCCGCATGGCGTCCTGCTGCATTTCATCAAACGCCAGGACCCGCGCGAAGCGATGCCTGACCTCGTGTGGGAGAACCGCTTCTGCTCCGTAGACGAGGAAGAGCGGGCTCTCGCCTGTCGGCCTGGTGGCGGTGGTGCGGATGGACCACAGCACGGACTGGAGCTCGTCGTGCCAGTCCCTGCCGCAGGCCTCGAGCTTCTTCTTGAAGGTCCTAGTCTTCAGACCCCTCAGGACTTCTGCGTTGGCACTTTCGGCCTGGCCGTTGCTCCTGGGGTGCACCACGGAGGCGTAGCAGATCTGCGTTCCAAGGTTAGCACAATATGTTTTGAAGAGATTGCTAGTGAACTATGAGTCATTGTCGGTTATGACACGATTAGGGACCCAAATCGTCTTACGAGGCCCTTGACGAACTTGACTGCTGACCAGGCTAGGATGGTGGGGACGGCTTCCACTTCTGCCCACTTGGTGAATTTGTCGATGGCGACGTAGAGGTAGCGGTAACCTCCAGGCGCTCGAGGGAATGGGCCCAGGATATCCAGCCCCCAGACCACGAACGACCATGAGAGCGGGATAGTCTGGAGGCCCTGAGCCGGCTGGTGGATCTGTTTGGCGTGGAATTGGCAGGCCTCGCGGGATTTCACCAGCTCAGCCGCGTCGTTGAGTGCCGTGGTCCAGTAGAACCCGCCACGGAAAGCCTTGCCGACTAGGGTGCGTGACGACGAGTGGTGCCCGCAGTCTCCGCCATGTATGTCAGCCAGCAGCTCATTCTCCTGTTCCCTGGAAATGCATCATAGAGAAACATCATTTGGCCGCTTCCTGTATAGCTCACCGTCCTGAATGCAGTATTCTGTAGCCTGCCGGGCCACACGCTCCGCGTCATCTTCCTTCTCTGATAACGTGCCTTGCGTTAGGTACTCCTTGAACTCCTCCATCCAGCACCCCTCCTGAGGCTCGAGCGCTAAGAGGAGGCGTGCTCCCGAGGTCGGGCCGCAGGCGGGGGCTCCCGAGGCTGGTGTCTGGGGGAGTTCCTCCTGAGGTGGCGCCGGCTCCGCATGCGGAGGTGCTGCCGAAGGCTTGAAGAGCTGCTCCTCGAAGATGCCAGACTCTTGGGGTAGCCGCTTGGATGCTCTTTTGGCGATGTCGTCAGCCTCCTTGTTGGTGCCATGAGGCACATGCTGTAGCTCCAGGTCCAAGAACTGCCTCTCCATTTTGCGTACCTCCGTGAGGTATGCCTCCATGTGCTCATCCTTTGGCTCGTACACCTTGTTGGAGAAGTTGACGAGGAGCTGCGAGTCTCCCTTGATGGTGAGGCGTTTCACCCCTAGGGCCACCGCATCCTTGAGGGCGGTGATGAGACCCTCGTACTCTGGGATGTTGTTGGAGACCTTCTCGCCCCGCTAGAAGCAAAGCTGCACGGCGTAGTAAAGTTTGTCCTGAGTGGGTGAGATGAGCACGACTCCAGCCACTGCGCCCTGGCGTGCGAATGCGCCATCAAAGTACATGACCCAGCCATCCGGCGCTTCACTCCCTGGCGAGAGGCATCAGTTTTCGCCGGCTTCAAGTTCCGGGGTGTCGGTCCATTCCGCCACAAAGTCGGCGAGTGCAGCCCCCTTGATGACCCTGGTTGTGCTGAACTCCAAGTCAAATGCCTGTAGCTCAATGTTCCATTCGGAGACCCTTCCCGCAGCATTAGGGCTCCTAAGCACTCTCTCCAATGGGTAAGCTGAGACGACCTTGATGGGGTGACCCTGGAAGTAGTGGCGCTGCTTACGTGAGGCCACCAAGAGCATGAGCAAGAGCTTCTGAGGCATGGGGTATCGTGCTCTCGCATCTCGTAGCACTGTGCTGACGAAGTACACTGGGTGCTCAACGAGGGCGGGAGAGCTAACGAAGTTTTTGGCTCCCAGGGGCTGAGGTGTTTCTTGTGGGTCCCCAGCTTCAGGGGCTCGATGACTCGCCAGGGCAGCCACTGTCTCAGGAGCATGGCGTTGGTGTTGTGCTGCCTCATCCGGCTTGGTGGCTCCATTTGGCGGGCCCTTGACCTGGGGCTCCTCTCCGAGGGCCACCAGTGCCGCGCTGGCGGAGTGGGGTGTGGCAGACAAGTAGAGTACCAAGGGCTCGAGAGGACGAGGCGCCACCATCACCGACGGGTTGGTTAAGTATCTCTTGAGGTCTTGAAATGCCAGGTCAGCCTCGGGGGTCCACTCGAACGGACCCTTCTTCTTCATCAGCTTGAAGAACGGCAAGGCGCGCTCCCCCAACTTGGAGATGAAGCGCCCCAGCAAAGTCACGCAGCCTGCAAGCTTCTTCATCTCCCTGAGTTTTTGTGGTGGGATCATGTCTTCGATTGCCTTGACCTTCTTCGGGTTGGCCTCGATCCCCCTATGGGACACGAGGAAGTCTAGTAGCTTGCCGGAAGGGACACCAAACACACGTTTCTCCAGGTTGAGCCACAAGTCCAACTGGCACAGGCTCGCGAAGGTCTCCTCCAGGTCCTGAATCAAAGTTCTCGCCCCCCGAGACTTCACCACAATGCCATCGACGTAGGCCTCAGCGTTTCCCTTGAGATGCCGCCCCAAGGAGATGTGCATCAGTCGCTGGAAGGTCACTCCTGCGTTGTGCAGTCCGAATGGCATGCAAGTGTAGCAATATACCCCGCATGGGGTCAAGAAAGCCGTTTTCGCCACATCTTCCACCGCCATCTTGATCTGGTGGTAGCCTGAGACCGCATCCAGGAAACATAGCAAATCACACTCGGCGGTGGAGTCGACAATCTGGTTGATGCGCGGCAGCGGGAATGGGTCTTGAGGGCAAGCCTTGTTGTGGTTGGTGAAGTCGACACAGATGCGCTCCTTCCCTCCTTTCTTCGGCACGACGACTGGGTTCGCCAGCCACTCTGGGCACCGGACCTCGCGGATGACACCTACTGCCTCCAGCTTGTTGGTTTCCTAAATGATCAAAGACTTCTTCTCATGGACTGTCGCCTCGCCCTCTGCTTCACAGGGCGCACGTTGGGGCATAACCTCAGATGATGGTCAATCACTCCTCTCGGGACCCCAACCAGCTGCTTGGGCTCCCAGGCAAATACTTCCTTGTTCGCCCGCAAGAAGTCCACCAACTCTCTTTCTTGATCTGGGACAAGGTCGGCGCCTATAGTAAAGGTGGCACCAGAGGCCCCGTCCTCGTCGACCGGTATCTACTTCGTCTTGGCTTGACCTTGAGTGAATAGCTACTTCTTCTTGGTCGGCACAGCCCCCTTGGTCCTGAGCACGGCCTTGCCGGCCGGGCAAGCTGCCACCGTGGCCCTGAAGGCGAGTTTGAGGGCCGCCAAGGCTTCCTTGGTGTCTCCATCCATGCTGAGGATGCCCTTGCTCCATGGCATCTTCATGAGGTTGTAGACAGGGTGAGTAGCCGCCATGAATTGGGCCAGCGCCGGCTACCCGTGGATGGCGTTGTACGGTAAGTCGATGCGGATGATGTCGAAGTCGATTAGCTCAGCGCGGTAGTTGTCACGTGTGCCGAAGGTCACGGGGAGACGGATCTGCCACAGGGGGTTGGAGGAGCCATCGCCGACTCCGGAGAAGGGCTTGCTGGGGCGGAGCCGCTCAAGCGGTATGTGAAGGAGGCTAAAAGCCTCCATTGAGAGCACGTTGAGGCCGGCGCCACCGTCAATGAGGGTCTTGGTAATGGCTACGCTGCAGATGGTGGGCGTGCAAAGCATCGGAAGCACGTCCGAACCGACGGTGGTGACTGGGTGACCCCCTGAGTCGAATGTCAGGTCGGCCGTGGGCACCGCCCAACCCAGGGGAGCCCCCTGCCGCGTGGAGGCGGCGCTGATCTGGTGAAAGAACGGCTTGGTGTGACAGTCCGATGTCGGGGCCTGCGAGCCACCGAGGAGAGCCGCGACGACAGAGGGTGCTGGTCCCCTGAAGGGCGTGATGAAGAGGTCGCGTAGCTCCCCCCAGGAGGCCACAGAAGATTTCGGCAGATGGAGGAGCCAGGCGCACGGCACGCCAACGAGGGCCATTGGGAGCCAGTTGGCCATGACCTTATCGTCACCGCCGGCCTCCAGAACGGCCTCCTCATACACCAGCAGGAAGGCTGTCGGATCTGCCGCACCATCGTAACGGGGCGGCATCTCCGGCTTGAACTTGTGTGGCACCCGCCGCAAGGCGGGGGTGAAGGCCCGGAGCCCCACGACATTTTGGAGGGCGCCCGTCTATCCACTCGGAGAAGCGGCGGCGTCCATGAGAGCCGGTCAGAGAGGTGAGGCCATCGGGGGGCGAGGCTTCGGTGCACCCCTACCTTGCACGCCAAATGTCGGATTTCGGGTTCCGGCAAAACCCTTGAGGTTCGAACACTGGGATGCGCATGAAGATCTCTCCCCACTCTAGATCGCACACATCATGATCTCACGGCCTGGCTCAACAAACCCAATGAGTGAGAGACACAAGAGTTTATACTGGTTTGGGACACCGATGTTGTGTAATACCCTACTCCAGTGTGGTGTGGTTGATTGCCTCTTGGGCTGAGGATCAATAGTTAAAAGTGAAGAACAGCCTCCTGAGGAGAGGTGTTCTTGTGCTTGGTGAACTTGTGTCATTGGGGATGAACTGAATCATCCCTTGTTGTGGTGGTGGCTAGTCCTATTTATAGAGGCCCTGGTCGTCTCCCCAAATATGGAGCGGGAAGGGATCCCACAACGGCAAAATTCGAAGGGAGACAACTAGTACAAGTTATCCCGACAAAAGCAGTCTTCGCCTGCCAAAGGCTTTGGTGGTGGCGCCGTCTTGGGCTCCACGGTGACCTCCGTCCTATCGTCCTGCTGGTCTTGTTCTTGTTGCACCGATATGGAAACCTTTGCCTGATGCCTCAGGACTCCTCGCCTGCGCTTGCCCCTTTAGCACCAAAGAGGAAACGAGGATACTGTGCGCGCTGGGGCCCGCCTGACTCCAGTCATCATGGCTTGCATCACAGAAACCTCGCGAGGTGTCCCTTGCCTTGATCTCTCCGCCCCTCGCGAGCCAGCCTGGTGAGGCTGCCCTCGAGGAGGTCTTGTGTTGTCCGCCTCGCGAGGCTTGGCCCCTCACATGGGTCTTGAGTGTTTGCTGGTGAAGATGGGTCGTATAGGGCCACTGGTGGAGCCACGCTGTGGGCCGCAGGCAGGCAAGTCTGGGGACCCCCGTTCCCAGGACGCTGACAGACTCCATTCCACAGGGACTCTGGCTGGAATGCTTATCCTAGCTCGCCAACAAGGGATGCATGGAAAACAAGTAAGTAGACAAAGCATGACCTGTAAACTCTCATGAGATGCCAGGTCAGTACATTGAATGTACTTCCAAGATCACAACAACCAAAGCAATCCAGACAAACAACAACATGGCATTTATAGGTTAAACAAGCATGAGCATGATACAACTAGAACAACATGGCATGTACAATATGAACATGTTACCGCTAGAAAATTATCAACATGGCATGAACATATTACTCGAGACATGAACAATGATGGTACTAGCATGCAACATGCTACAAATATCACTTACTTTGTTTGGGGCTACTGCGTAACCACCAAATATATGCCACTCTTACTTACCATCATGGTCACGTGATCACTTCAATCATTATCAAGAATACCATCGGGATCTTCACAAGATCACCTTATCAATATCAAGAATACCATCATGATCCTCACAAGACCACCTCATCAATATCAAGAATACCATCATAATCCCCCCGTGACCACATAAAGATCAACCGACTTCTTTCCTCATCGAATCGGGGTTGTTATTAAGTCAGGTTGTTATTATTGTTGACTCATAGTGTGACCTACTACGAACTAGGCCCTTATCCACGGGCACGGCTATCGATAGATTAAACACTTTGTAGAGGTTAGCACACTATACCCACACCATGGAACCCATGGCCTCATACTCCCATTCATGTGGACCAACGACGTTCCGACAAAACCGATCTATCGCCATGACACTCCCCCGGCCACTCCGACAAACTCCCCTTTGGTCTAAGTCATGGGTGGCCCTGATGTCCCCTCGTGATAACCAACGGCCACCATTGTGGGAAAACAAAACGGTCCCAAACGGGGGCAACGGATCCATACAATTCAGGCACACAAGGCTTATACCGGCATACCTGATCATGGTAGCGCACGCGTCTAATTAACCTTCCCTAGTTGGAGGCATTGGCGAGAGGCATGACAATAGACCCAATCAGGGCCTTCCCATAAAAGCAAATGTGGTTTCACTGGTCAGTTCGATTTCAATGGCACTATGACTCAGCCAACAAATCTTCAAGTTTATTACAGTCCAGTTTAACTTGAATGTTAATGACCTAAGCCATAATAATAAAATAGCATGATGTAGTGACATGTATATGAGCAGGATATCATCATGAACATGTATGAGCAACATAACCATTTAACATGAACAACAATAAAGCATTACTCTACTAGATGCACGGGAGCATGACATAGCATAAGAACACTACATAAGAACATAGCATGACCAATAGCATCATGAAATAATAGCATAATAAAACATGATAATAACATCAGCAGGTAATCATTTAACTAACAAGTGCAAAGAACTTAAAGATAAGCATGGATTCACAAGAATATATAAAGCATTCACAAAGTATTAACTGGCACACAATATTTAAATATTCAAGTTGAAAACCATGGCTACTGCATGGCCATCATGCATGTGGTTGTGGTGGCTTGCCTCGAAATGAAGAGGTCTCCGGAAAGAAGTGCAGAAGAATCACGGAAAGATTCGCCGGAAATAGTTCTCTCCCGGCGGGGGCTGGATAAAGGCAAGGGCAAAATGGTCATTTTCAAAGTGGGCCACCTAGTGAAAATGATACTAACGGATATAGCTCGATGAGACAAAGAAGTAGGCCTTGGAATCACCTCATTTGGAGTTGTGGTTGAAAAGATACCAGATGAAACTCAGGGACCAATCTGTAAAAAAAATCTACAAACAGGTCCCTCGCTTGTTTAACAGATCGCGCGTTCCAGAGAAATACGCTTTCACTGCACAGAAAACACATTCCGCGAAAGCCATGTCCACTTATCCAGCATGGAAGTGGCGGGGCCGGGGTCTGGGTCAATGACTGGTGGGGCAGGCTCTAGGCCGGGCGCAGGGGAGGGACGAAGCCGCCCGGCCCCGACGAGGATTCCGAGCAGCTCCGGCCAAGATTTTCACTGGCTGACTTACCGAAGAGCTCAGCATGGAGCCGCGCTTCCACTGGCATAGGGCACGACCACCGAGGACACCTTGGCTGAGCGGGGCAACTGCCACGGCGGACAGCGGCGACGGGCGATGGTGGACAAAGGGATTTGTGCCGCCAGAGATTGAGGCGAGGAGCTGGACGGGTCCTCCAAAGATAGAGATGGGCTCTGGAGGTTGAGAGAAAGAGAGGGGGGCCTAGCTCGCCGGTATCGAAGGAGATAGGGGCGACAGCCGTGGCGGTGATGGGGGCCGAGGAAGAGCTCCCGGGGTCTGGTGAGTAGCTAGGGAGGGGTAATGGAGGATGGTGGAGCTTTTGGTGAGGTTGAGGGGACGCGGGGTGCCGCAGCGGACGTGTGGCCGGTGCTCGGGCATGCCAGCGCATGCGTGTGCACTCCTGCACGATGGACGAAAGGCGACGGGGAGGAGCATAGCTACCGCAGTCTGACGGGGCAAAAGAGGTCGAGGAGAACGGGGAAGAAATAGCCAGAGGAGGAAGACGACGGCCGGCTACTATTCGTTCATGGGCGCGCGGCGACGAGCTCGAGCGAGCAAGATGCACGAGGGGGGAAGGGATCTAGGGGGACGGAGGCGACACGGGGGAGCTGTTGGACATGGTTGGGCTCGCGAGAACGGCGAGCAAAGGAGGGGCCCGAAGCAAACGACACGCAACTCCCGTCCATGGCATGCCAAAGTGGTGGTCACCGCGTGCACTGGTGCACACAATGCATGGTGGCCAGCCAATTTATGTCGAGGAGACAAGGGAGGCAGAGCTAGTTGCCAAAGAAGAAGAAACCAAGCATAGTTGGTACTGGTGTGATCACTCAGAGCAAGAAACCAAATGCATAGCAAGGTGTTTGTTACTTGCTGTGGCTCACGGGCTTGGAGATGGACTCGGAGCTTTGGCAAGGTGTGATTACTCACTAAGATGAGCATCTCTGCAAATTTGCAGCTCATTAGGATCAAAATAAGTGGCACTTGTTCTACAAACCACCATTCTATACAAAAATGCAAACAATGAAGTGGCACTCACATATCAAGTTGTATTGAGCTGAATTTTAGAGGAGATGTGTTATTTGATGATATGAAGCTCTTGTAAAAGTTTCATGCCATTTTGAAATACCAAAATGGTACTTGCTTCACAATGCAACTCTCTGGATAGAATTTAGGAAAAATAGCTGAGGAAAATTGTCTATATAATAAGAGCCAAAAATTTGTGGAGAGAGTTGATATAGATAGGATAATGTCCTGGTAATTTTTCAGCAAAAATGAAGCAATATAAAATACAGTAGCTTCACAACCTAAAAATCTAACCAGAAACCAAGATTTGCTGCTGAGCTCACATAGATTGATGAGATGAGCCCAAATCTTGAGAAGAGTGATGATTTGATAATATGAAGAACCTTGCAAAATTTCAACTCATTTGGATTATCCTAGCTTGTACTTCCTTCACAAAGACTTCCCTTAGACAAGAATTTTGGAAATTTGCTGAGGAAAGTTCACAAGGAAAATTAAGTTGACTTTTGGCATGGGGCAATGATATCGACAGGAAAAAGTGTCCAAAAAGTTTGGGGTCAATCAAGCAAATATAAATGACACTTCCTTCTCAAAAAGCCACTTAAGGAAAAATGAGAAAAGGAATATTTCTGAATTGTCTTTGATGATGCCAACAAAGGATTTTGACATATATTTGGAATACATGACCCAAACAATTTATGAGAACTATTTGGGAATTTTGGGAGTGACAGAAATATAGGTTGTTTCACAACCTAGGGCTAAAAGGATTATTCCTTTAATAGAAAAGAGAATATTCCCAATAAAAATAATATTGGGATTGGGCTAAGATGAAAATGACCAGGTCATGAGATGGTTTTTAGGATGACAAGCCACTTGGGAGCCTGATAAGAGATGATCTTCCCAGGTTTCAGGACCACAGAGCCACAGAAAAGCAATTCAAATTCAAAAATCCAAAGAAAGGGCCAAAATCCAGTGTGTCACACTCTTCCACCGTGGGTTACACCCATGAAGGACTAGCCCGATGTAGGTAGATCTTCATGAAGTAGGTGATCTCCAAGCCCTCAAAACTTTCTTGGCTTGTCCGCAACGGTTGGAAACTTCCAAGAATGCCTAGCCGATCTAGGAGGCACCACCCTCCAAAAGTTAATTGATGGTGTTGTTGATGATGAACTCCTTGATCTTTTGCTTCAAAAGATAATCTCCTCAACACTCAAACACTCTCAAATATTTTGGCTTTTGGTAGGAGAGGTTTGGGTCGAAAGCGATGAGGTGAGTAGATCTCAAAGGATTGAAGGTTGGGGTGGAATCCCTTTGAGATCATCACAAGGAAGTGGAGCTCTCTCTCTCTCTGAAATATGGATATGAGTTATGTTAGTTTTAAGAGACAATGGTGGAGTGGTTGGGGATATATATAGGGATGACTAAAAATCTAACCATTACACACACTTGTTCACACATCGGTGAGACCATCTGAATTACTCAGTCAGAACAATGTGTACAGAAGGTAGCAACTTTGGATATTCGGTCGCACTGGATGGAACTGATCGATGGCTCTGAGATGTGATGACCTTAGCACTGGTGAACACTTTGGTGACACAGACGGAAACCATTCTGAAATTTCGAATGAATTATAGTAGGCAACAGATGCTTGGCAGTAGTGTTTCGGTGAGTCCAAATGAACATCTCCGTGAGACCGATTCGATCAGGGTTAGGACAACACCTAATCTGATTGATCGGTGAATCTGAAAGGGTTTGGTTCGGTGAGTCACAGGAGTACTATTGGTTTGATATAGTGGGAACTTGTGAAAGTACCTAAGGTTCAGTATTGGGGCATGATCCAACACTTGTCCTTAGCATTTTGATGGGTCCATTTCCATTTACCATGTTGTGCATAAAATGAACTTTCCATAAATATATTTTGAGCGGGCATTAGTTCATGGATATATATGTTGACATGAATTACCAAAATGACCCAGGGGCTTAGATTCACTTTCAATCTCCCCCCTTTTGGTAATTGATGACAACATATAGATCAAACCTTCGACAAAATGATATAATTGATTAGATTTGTGTTTGAATGCAATGCATAATCGATTAGGAATAAGAGGAACTCTTCTATGTTGCATACAACTTGGTGAAGTACAAAATAAGATATGATAGAATTAAAAGTGAGTGCAAAACACCAAAACACATGTCAATGACCATGAAAGATGCACTACAGCTTAAACGAGTAGCTAAATGCAGTCGCACACTAGTTTGGGTCATCACTTGCAAATAAATGAGTTTACATTGCATAAAAATCGAATAAAGTAGCAAGCGATGTAACTCAACAAAAGAAACACTCTCACCCATAGCTAGCCTATCTATATTACCCCCTGGCATCAAGATACAAAAAGATCAAGAGATCTAAACGTCACATGGGGCGGCACGATCGACGACAACAGGGAGATGAAGTCCTATGGCTGGCAGCACCAGTCTGGGTCGTGGAGTTGCACTACAAAAAAGACACATCCCTGACATTTTGGCTCGAACGAAAACTTTTTCTGTCATGCTTATCACACTTCTATGACGACAATTGTGACAAAAAAGACGTATCATCATGGATGTGGTGGGCTCCTACTTCTATGACAAAAATCATGACAAAAAATGGGCTTTTCATCCTAGGTGGGCCGGAGATGCACCTGCACGACATTCTTTGGGCCGGTCCATGATGGAAAAAATCATGGTAGAAGCAAGGGCGAGGAAAAAATGGCGGAGTTCCTGGTTATGGTGGGTGGTTGGGGCCGAGCAATGCACTGTGGTTTGCGTGTTTCTCTCTCGTACACGCGTGTGCGCGAGGCATTGGCTCTAACTGAACCCAAGCGATTGCACTAGCTACGTTACTGAACCCGAGTGATCGGTTGATCCCTTGGCTGTTAACAGAACCCGAGTGATTCATTCGCTGCTGACTGAATCCGAGCGGTTCATTCACTTCTGCTGCTAACTGAACCTAAGCGATCGATCTGCTTACTGAAGCCGATCGAGCACCCGTGTGAGACATAGCCAACCAGTGTGTTGGGTTGCCTCTCGATGAACAGTGACCGTTGCTACGGTGCGCGCGTACGTAGAACGAGTCGAGACATGGTGATTCAAGCCGGTTGGGTGGTTGTGGATGAACAGTTACCAGTGGGGATTGGATGAACAGGACCCCGTGGTAGTAGGCCATTGCCACTGGATGAACAGGACCCCGAGGACCCCGCCACACCCCAGCCGGTTGGGGGTGGATGAACAGGACCCCCTGGAGTCAGGATGAATAGTAGCCGGTGGAGGCTGGAGGAGGTCGACGGTGGATGAACAGTAGCAGGTGGAGGCTGGAGGAAGTCTACGATGGATGAACAGTAGCATGTGGAGTCCCGTTTTGCCGTACGCCACACCCCTCTAGATGAACTGGACTCTGTTTTGACCATAGGCGGTCGAAGAGAAGTCTGTTTCCTCCGTTTTGCAGTACGCCAGACCTCTCCCGATCAACAGGACCCCGTTTCGACCGTAGGAGCTCGAATGGAAGTCTGTTTCCTCCATTTTGCAATACACCACAACCCTCCCGATGAAGAGGACCCCGTTTTGACCGTAGGCGCTCAAACAGAAGGTCGTTTCCTCCGTTCTGCGATACACCAGGCCCCGTTTCGGCTGTTCCGTCCAAGCCGGTTGGCTCTCGATGAACATGACGCATTCCGTTGCCTCCCAATGGACATGATGCAGGACCCAGCTGGTTAGCTGCCGATGAATAGGACGCCATTGCTGTCGTCCGCTGCCTCTCCATGTACACAAGCCCTTGTCATACGTACGCGCAAGTAGGCGTTCGAGACCCCACTCGTATGTAAGTGTGTGGCCATATTTTTGGCATGTGGTTGTACATACGTGTACACGGTTTAGACTAGACTGCCTGAACTGCTACGTCAGGGGCTCTACTACTACACGTGTTGCTGCTTGCTCGACCACGGTTCATCGTTGTAGAGAGACCGATCGATCAGTATGTGTGTACACGTTCGCGACCAGACAAACAACGCTACGTACGCTTCGACCGGGTGGGTCCCAACTATCAGGGAGGATAAGGACGCACTTCCTTGTGTGCGAAGATATGGCTGGTGGGTCCCAGCTGTCAGGGGAGAAATCATTTTTATTTTTGCGAGTGATTAGGAGGCACTTCCTTGTGTTCAAAGATGTAGCCGGTGGGTCTAGCTGTCAGCCTCAACGACTAATGTCCTCTTCCAATGACTGTCATTTGTTAACCCCGTTGACCACGCTACACCGAGAGCATCAGCGGGGTGGACAACGGCAAGGCCTAGGAAGGGAACGACGTGGAGCCGGGGAAGACACGGCAGTGGATGCCCACATGGAGGGGAGTACGAGGGTTGACTACTTCGGCTGCGGTGTGAGGCTGTCATTGTTGGAGAATAACAGTAGGTGTGGGTGAGTAGAGGAATGGCATGGCCACCGGTGGCAGCGCGGCCGGCCACAGGAGGCAGGAGCAAGCAGTCCTACCGATGCTGGTTTGGGCGGCTGGAGCACGAAGATCAGAGATTGAAGAAGCAGCATGGCCGTTGGGTTAACATCTAATGGTCATTGCTGCTAGAATTTTTTTACTAGGTTGAAAAAACCCTGTGTACACGTCAATTTAATAGGCCCACAAGTCAGCCACCAAATCCAGTGGGTCCCACCTAGCAGCGGGAGGAATCATTTTTCTTGCGTCGAATAAGGAGGCACTTCCTCGCATGCAAAAAATTAGCCGGTGGGTCTCAGCTGTCAGGTGTAGGAAACTTTTTTCCCGTGTAATAAGAAGGCACTTCCTTGCATGCGAAGATGTAGTTGGTGGGTCCCAGCTATAGCATGAGCAACCATTTTTGTTCAGGTTATAAGGAGGCACTTGCTTGCCTGCAGTCATGGACCATGCGGGTCCCTACTGTCAGCCTCTCCACTTACATCCCTCTTCCGACAGTTTTGTCTTGTTGACCACGTTGACCATGCCGCACCGAGAGCATCAACGCGGTGGATGACGGCGAGGCCTAGGAAGGGAACGAATCGGAGCCGGCAAAGCCACATTAGTGGATAGCCACGCTGAGGGTAGTAGGAGGGCTATTACTGGTTCTGCTATGGGGTGAGCCTGGTGTCGCCAGAAAATAAAAAGAGGTGTGGGTCGGTAGAGGGATGGTCTGGGTAGCGGTGGGAGTAGGGTAGGCCGGTGAGGCCTGCGCGGCAGCACTGCCGACCATGGGGGGAAGGAGCGGGTTGTCTCGCCCGTGCTGGTTTGAGCAGCTGGAGCAGGAAGATCAGATATTGAAGAAGCACGACGGCCGTTGGATGGACATTGAATAGTCATTGCTCTCGTGTGTTGACTAAGTTGACACAGCCATGCGTAAACATCAACATTTTTTAGGAAAGCGTACCCGTCAACCTAGTAGGCCCATAAGTCATCCTCAAATCTGTGGAAAATAGCATATATCTCATTTGCCATTATTTCTAATAATTTACAACCCATTTGCTAATTCTTAAGGATTTTTTGGGAGCCCATATTCCTTTTGTTAGCATTACAGCCCATATTGTGGCCACACCTAAAAAACTCAACGAAATTTTGCATATTTCAGCGCGGTCTGAGCTGTTTTTAATCTCGAAATTTTGAGTCACATTCAAACTAATTTGAAATATAAATTTATATCAATTCAAAATACAAATAATTTTCCCTGCATAAAATCGATCAAATTTAAAATATCGAAATTTGAAGCTAAATGCCTGTTTGCTATGTCTTAAAAATGTACAACCCATTTCTCATTACTTTTTGTGGGGGCATTTCTCATTACTGATAGCCCATTTTTTGTGCAAGCCGAATGCATCCCCTGCAGTCCAGCAGGTTTGTGAAAAGCAAGTAGGCCTCGGTTGGGTATTCTGAAAAAAACAAAAAAATTGGGCTAGCCATTTTCAGAAAGAAAAAAAACTTGGTTGGTCTTGTGGTAAACATAAAATAAAAGGCTAGATAGACTGGCAAGAGTGCCCCGCACATCCTAGCTGATACCCTCCTCCGTCTCAAAAATAGAAAGAACTGGGCGAGCTGATGGGTCCCTTGTGTCAGCCGATCGTTGTGCAATTCTCTTGTTTATTTACTACGTTGACAACGGCATGGGACCCAGATGTCAGGAATCCATTATGAGGAACCATATTTTTTGGCTTGAAATAAGGAGGCACTTGATTGCGTACTACCATGAGCCTGGTGGGTCCTTGTTGTCATCCTCTCCACGTACAATCATCTCCGGATTGTGTGCGCGTCAACCTAGTAGGCCCACAAGTCAACCTCTAAATCCATGGCGGACAAATACAGCCCACATAAAATAATAACAACCCATTCCATACGTTCAAATGGAAGTTCAACATTCAGAGCAAAGTAACAGGTCTGATCCAAAGATAGAGTGCTGAACTTCCATGTTGACAACCATCATAGCCAACTTAACTATCCACTCCCACATAGACTCTAGTGTACAATTACTAACTTACTCTTAGCTAACTACACGATGCTAGCCACCATTTGCGGTACGCCGGCACCGACATCCTCCTTGCCGCCTCGGAATTGCCAGAGATGCGATAGGGCACGTTGATCGCGCGTGTTGGCCCTTTCCATGTCGGCGTGGTCCACCAAAGCTTTAGCTTCTAAGCAGGAAACCCACTTGATGAGCTGGTAGTAAAATTCAGGGTCGCGGACGCGTGCGTGCCCGACAGCCTCTAGGGCTATTTGCCGGGTGCCTGCCTCTGATACGTCTCCAACGTATCTATAATTTTTGAATGTTCCATGCTATTATATTATCTGTTTTGGATGTTTGTGGGCTTTATTATACACTTTTATATTATTTTTGGGACTAACCTATTAACCCAGAGCCCAGTGCTAGTTTCTGTTTTTTCCTTCTTTTACAGTATCGCAGAAAAGGAAAATCAAATGTAGTCCAATTGACCCGAAACTTCACGAAACTTATTTTTGGACCAGAAGAAGCCCACGGAGTATCGGAGAATGACCAGGAGAGTCCCGGGCTACCCACGCGGGTGTGGGCGCGCTCACCCCCCTGGGCGTGCCCCCCTACCTCGTGGACAGCCCAGAGGTCCACCGACGTACTTCTTCCTCCCATATATATATACATATACCCTAAAAAATTCGGAGAGCAGAATAGATCGGGAGTTCCACCGCCAGAAGCCTCCGTAGCCACCAAAAACCAATCTAGACCCATTCCGGCACCCTGCCGGAGGGGGAATCCCTCTCCGGTGGCCATCTTCATCATCCCGGCGCTCTCCATGATGAGGAGGGAGTAGTTCTCCCTCGGGGCTGAGGGTATGTACCAGTAGCTATGTGTTTGATCTCTCTCTCTCTCTCTCTCTCTCTCGTGTTCTTGAGGTGGTACGATCTTGATGTATCGCGAGCTTTGCTATTATAGTTGGATCTTATGATGTTTCTCCCCCTCTACTCTCTTGTAATGGATTGAGTTTTCCCTTTGAAGTTATCTTATCGGATTGAGTCTTTAAGGATTTGAGAACACTTCATGTATGTCTTGCATGGGATACCCGTGGTGACAATGGGGTATTCTATTGATCCACTTGATGTATGTTTTGGTGATCAACTTGCGGGTTCCGCCCATGAACCTATGCATAGGGGTTGGCACACGTTTTCGTCTTGACTCTCCGGTAGAAACTTTGGGGCACTCTTTGATGTACTTTGTGTTGGTTTGAATAGATGAATCTGAGATTGTGTGATGCATATCGTATAATCATACCCACGGATACTTGAGGTGACATTGGAGTATCTAGGTGACATTAGGGTTTTGGTTGATTTATGTCTTAAGGTGTTATTCTAGTACGGACTCTATGATAGATTGAACGGAAAGAATAGCTTCATGTTATTTTACTACGGACTCTTGAATAGATCGATCAGAAAGGATAACTTTGAGGTGGTTTCCTACCCTACCATAATATCTTCATTTGTTCTCCGTTACTAGTGACTTGGAGTGACTCTTTGTTGCATGGTGAGGGATAGCTATATGATCCAACTATGTTATTATTTTTGAGAGAACTTGCACTAGTGAATGTATGAACCCTAAGCCTTGGTTCAACGCATTGCAATACCATTTGTGCTCACTTTTATCATTAGTTACCCTTCTGTTTTTATATTTTCAGAATACAAAACCCTTTATCTACCATCCATATACCACTTGTATCACCATCTCTTCGCCGAACTAGTGCACCTATACAATTTACCATTGTATTGGGTGTGTTGGGGACACAAGAGACACTTTGTTATTTGGTTGCAGGGTTGCTTGAGAGAGACCATCTTCATCCTATGCCTCCCACGGATTGATAAACCTTAGGTCATCTACTTGAGGGAAATTTGTTACTGTCCTACAAACCTCTGCACTTGGAGGACCAACAATGTCTACAAGAAGAAGGTTGTGTAGTAGACATCAAGCTCTTTTCTGGCACCATTGCCGGGGAGGTTAGCGCTTGAAGGTATATCTTTAGATCTTGCTATTGAATGTTTTTGTTTCTTGTTTTAGCACTAGTTTAGTTTATAAAATAAAACTACATAAAAAATTTGGAATTGAGTTTACCTCATATGCTTCATCTTTTTAATATCTTTTGTGAGTATGATGGGAAGGAAAATTGTGCCAAAGTGTTAGAAGAAGAATGCATTAAAATGTTTTGCACTAAATCTTTGAATGATGAGCATGATTGCAATGTTGTTAGTATGAACTCCTTGAATATCCATAGTACTAATGATGATTGCACTAGATATGATGAAAATGCCTCCTATAAACATGTCAATTTTGTGGAGTGCATTGGGTTTGCAAGTACACACCAAATAGGGAAGATAGATTTTGCAAGAGGCATAAGCATTTAGAAACTAAATGGTTACAAGAAAGGCTAAATGTTAGTGCTGAAAATTTATAATTTCTTAGCCATACTTGTGAACTTTGCAATGAACATGGTCATTTAAATATCAAATGCAAATTGTTTCATGATCGAATCGTGTCAAAAAATTGTGATGACTTGATTTCCCTTGCACATTATAATGAACTTAGTTTGCTTTTGGGTTATGAAGAAATGAAACATCAAACTAAGATTATTCCAGAATATAACCTTGAGAAATTCCTCGATATTGATCTAGAAGAAATTTATATGTATTGTGCGGTGAATTGCATTGAAAATCCATATATTGCCAATTATATAAAGAAAAGAAAACAAATAGAAGATGAAGAGAATACTAACGAAAGGGAAGAGACTTCCCAATATCCTCCTATTATTTCTTATGATGAATCAAGTAACGAGGAGGAGCCTTCTATTCAACCAATCTCATTAATAAGGAGCTCCAAAATAAGGATTGAACCCACACATGATGTGGTGAACAAGAAGAAAAGAAAAATGAAGAGAGGTAAAAAGATATCTTTCCCAAATAATGTTGCTCCTATTACTGTTGTTCCTCATGAAAATATAATTGTGGAAGATGATGCACTTGATGATGATCTCGTTATGCCTATTTCTTGTTGTGATGATTATGATTGGGAAGATAATGATACTTCTTATGATCTTGAAAATCTTTTTGGCACTTGCTTGGAAGAATATGATAATTGCTATACTATTGGTGCTATCCATACTATTGATGATGAGAGTGATTATGCTTATGATATGAAAAGGCCCAAGCTTGGGGAAGCTATGTTTAATGAAGATGATATTTCTAGCCTCTCAAGTTTTGATATGCAAATTTGTTATGATAATAGCATGCCTCCAACTTATGATGATTATGTTCATGAAAGTTGGTTTGGAAGAGTGTCAACTTTAGGAAGTAATGATCCCACCATTTTGGAGGATGTTGAATATTATTGTGATAATTATGAAAGTGGATTTGGAGAGGTCATGACTTTATTTAGTAATGATTCCACTATCTTGGAAGAGGTTTCAATTGATTATGATGAGAACAAAGTTGCTACTTATGATGATTATTGTGATGATACATATGCTATAAAAAGTAGTGATGATTATATTTATAAAACTTGTCATGATTATGATTACCCTTTTTCTGAACATTACTCTTTTAATATGGAAACAATTTATAGTATTCGAGTTTCTTATGATACTCCCACTATTCCGAATGAGAAGAATTTTGCTTATGTGGAGAGTAATAAAATTTCAATAGTTGTAGATCATGAAAAGAATGCTTTAGGCGCTGGTTATATTATTGAATTAATTCCTGATGCTACTGAAATTATTATGAGGGAGGAACATATGCTTGTAGGAATTATAATAATATCAAGTTTCCTCTCTATGTGCTTAAAGTTTTGAAGTTATGCTTGTTTTGCCCTCCTATGCTAGTTGATTATTGTTCCCATAAGTTGTTTGCTCACAAAATCCCTATGCATAGGAAGTGGGTTAGACTTAAATGAGTTAGAAATATGCTTCATGATGCTCTCTTTATGTTTCAATTCATATCTTTTATGTGAGCATCATTGGAATCATCATGCCTAGCTAGGGGCGTTAAACGATAGCGCTTGTTGGGAGGCAACACAACTTTATTTTTGTCCCTTGCTTTTTGCTCCTGTTTAGTAACAAATAATTTATCTAGCATCTGTTATGATTGAGTTTTTATGTTTTAATTAGTGTTTGTTCCAAGTAGAGCCGTTGGGAAGACTTGGGGAAAGTCTTGTTGATCTTGCTGTAAAAAACAGAAACTTTAGCGCTCATGAGAGTTGCTGTCATTTTTATTTGGAGAGTGATATTTAGTTAATTATTTTTTAATATGATTAATAGATAAATTCCTCACGTCGAGCAATTTATTTTAGATTTTTTGGGGTTCCAGAAGTATACGATCGACCCAGATTACTACAGATTGTTCTGTTTTTGACAGATTCTGTTTTCTATGTGTTGTTTGCTTATTTTGATGAATCTATGAGTAGTATCGGAGGGTATGAACCATAGAGAAGTTGTAATACAGTAGGTTTAACACCAATATAAATAAAGAATGAGTTCATTACAGTACCTTGAAGTGGTGTTTTGTTTTCTTTCGCTAACAGAGCTCACGAGATTTTCTGTTAAGTTTTGTGTTGTGAAGTTTTCAAGCTTTGGGTAAAGATTCGATGGATTATGGAATAAGGAGTGTCAAGAGCCTAATCTTGGGGATTAACAAGGAACCCCAAGGTAATATTCAAGGACAACCAAAATCCTAAGCTTGGGGATGCCCCGGAAGGCATCCCCACTTTCGTCTTCGTTCATCGGTAACTTTACTTGGAGCTATATTTTTATTTACCACATGATATGTGTTTTGCTTGGAGCGTCATTTAATTTCATATTATTTTTATTTCTGTTTGAATAAAATACCAAGATCTTAAATTATTAAATGTTATAGAGTCTTCACATAGTTGCATAATTATTCGACTACTCATTAATCTTCACTTATATCTATTGGAGTAGTTTGTCATTTGCTCTAGTGCTTCACTTATATCCTTTTAGAGCACGGCGGTGGTTTTATTTTGAAGAAATAGTTGAACTCTCATGCTTCACTTAAATTATTTTGAGAGTCTTTAGAACAGCATGGTAATTTGCTTTGGTTATGAAATTAGTCCTAATATGATGGGCATCCAAGAGGGATATAATAAAAAACTTTCATATAGAGTGCATTGAATACTATGAGAAGTTTGATACTTGATAATTGTTTTTAGATATGAAGATGGTGATATTAGAGTCATGCTAGTTGAGTAGTTGTGAATTTGAGAAATACTTGTGTTTAAGTTTGTGATTCCCGTAGCATGCACATATGGTGAACCGTTATGTGACGAAGTCGGAGCATGATTTATTTATTGATTGTCTTCCTTATGAGTGGCGGTCGGGGCCGAGCGATGGTCTTTTGCTACCAATATATCCCCCTAGGAGCATGCACATAGTACTTTGTTTCAATAACTAATAGATTTTTGCAATAAGTATGTGAGTTCTTTATGACTAATGTTGAGTCCATGGATTATACGCACTCTCACCCTTCCACCATTGCTAGCCTCTCTAGTACCGCGCAACTTTCACCGGTACCATAAACCCACCATATACCTTCCTCAAAACAGCCACCATACATACCTATTATGGCATTTCCATAGCCATTCCGAGATATATTGCCATGCAACTTTCCACCATTCCGTTTACTATGACACGCTCCATCATTGTCATATTTCTTTGCATGATCATGTAGTTGACATTGCATTTGTGGCAAAGCCACCGTTAATAATTCTTTCATACATGTCACTCATGCATCATTGCTATCCTGGTACACCGCCGGAGGCATTCATATAGAGTCATCCTTTGTTCTAGTATCGAGTTGTAATCATTGAGTTGTAAATAAATGGAAGGGTGATGATCATCATTCATAGAGTATTGTCCCCCCCAAAAAAGAGATAGGCCAAAAAAGGGGAAGGCGAAATAAAAAAATTAAAAAGGGACAATGCTACTATCCTTGTGCTTCAAAGTAGCTCCATGTTCTTCATGATAGGGAGTCTCTTGTTTTGTCACTTTCATTTACTAGTGGGAAATTTTCATTATAGAACTTGGCTTGTATATTTCAACAATGGGCTTCCTCAAATGCCCTAGGTCTTCGTGAGCAAGCAAGTTGGATGCACACCCACTTAGTTTCTTTTGTTGAGCTTTCATAGATTTATAGCTCTAGTGCATCTGTTGCATGGCAATCCCTACTCACTCACATTGATATCTATTGATGGGCATCAACATAGCCCGTTGATACGCCTAGTTGATGTGAGACTATCTTCTCCTTTTTGTCTTCTCCACAACCACCATTCTATTCCACCTAAAGTGCTATGTCCATGGCTCACGCTCATATATTGAGTGAAGATTGAAAAAGTTTGAGAACACCAAAAGTATGAAACAATTGCTTGGCTTGTCATCGGGGTTGTGCATGATTTAAATATTTTGTGTGGTGAAGATGGAGCATAGCCAGACTATATGATTTTGTAGGGATAGCTTTCTTTGGCCATGTTATTTTGAGAAGACAAGATTACTTCGTTTGTATGCTTGAAGTATTATTGCTTTTATGTCAATATTAAACTTTCGTCTTGAATCTTATGGATCTGAATATTCTTGCCACAATAAAGAAGATTACATGGATAAATATGTTAGGTAGCATTCCACATCAAAATTCGGTTTTTATCATTTACCTACTCGAGGACGAGTAGGAATTAAGCTTGGGGATGCTGATACGTCTCCAACGTATCTATAATTTTTGATTGTTCCATGCTATTATATTATCTGTTTTGGATGTTTATGGGCTTTATTATACACTTTTATATTATTTTTGGGACTAACCTATTAACCTAGAGCCCAGTGCCAGTTTTTGTTTTTTCCTTGTTTCAGCATTGTTATACTGGCTCTGTAATAGCATTAAACCATATACAAAAGTCTAAAAGTAACTAGCATTCTTAACTACTGATAGTATTAAAAATTGTAAACCATGTACCTTCAAAGTAAATATCATTTCGAACTCGAGGGAACCTAAAAAATTACTATCCTAATCTTGATAACCGGTCAAACATAAAAACTTGATCAAACGAATCAAGAAAACAACTGGAGGAGGAGGTGCCCACTCTTGACCTTTCCTCTTTTCTTCATAATTTTTTGTGTAGTTTAACCGAAATAAAATGACATCACCGCCTTGGAATTTTGGTGACACTGTACAAAAAATGGACTTATCTCTTGAAAGTGAGGTATGTAATCTATAAGCATTAACAGTGCAAAAATCTGAAGGTAGCAACAAGTTTCATTGTTGGTATACTAGCTGTGCAATAGCATTAGAATGACTGAGCTAAAAAATCTTTAATAAATTCAGAATCAACAGCTAACCTTGAAATAATCTAGTGACATTAAATGGCATTGCTTAAATTTATTGGTGGCATTATACTAAGTGCGGTATTACTTAAATGCGGCATCACATTAGTTGTAGCATTGCTTGACTTTACCGGTGTCATTATACTAACAACAAAAAAGTGGCAATAAGAGCATGGGAGGCCCATTCAGATAGTGGGTGCACCAGTACGATGTACCTCCACAAACGCATAGGGTGGTGAGTGAGGGATGGTTTCCTAGAGCAACAAATATCCAGGTAGCATATTGATACGCCTCAAACGTATCTACTTTTTTCTCACACTTTTGCTCTTGTTTCGGACTCTAATTTGCATGATTTGAATGAAACTAACCCCAGATTGACGTTGTTTTCAGCAAAACTACCAGGGTGTTGTTTTGTGCAAAAATAAAAGTTCTCAGAATGGAACGAAACTTTTTGAGGAATTTTTATACCCATAATAAGAATTTCTAGAGCCAAGACCTACAGGAGAGGGGCCCTGGGTGGGCATAACCCACCAGGGCATGCCCTGGTGACCCCGCTAATGACCCCCTAATACTATAAAATCACATATTTCCAGAAAAAAATCAGGGAGAAAGAATTATCACGATCCACGAGACGGAGCCGCCGCCAAGCCCTGTTCTTCCTCGGGAGGGCAGATCTGGAGCCCTTTGGTGCTCCGGAGATGGGGATCTTCATTCTTCGTCATCGCCAACCCTTATCCATCGCTAATTCCATGATGCTCCCTATCGGGAGTGAATAATTCCTTGATAGGCTCGCTGGTCGGTGAGGAGTTGGATGAGATTCATCATGTAATCGAGTTAGTTTTGTTAAGGCATGATCCCTAGTATCCACTATGTTCATAGATTGATGTCGCTATGACTTTGCTATGCTTAATGCTTGTTGTGGCGCCCCAAGACCGACGGTCCAGATGCTCTCCATGTTTTCCATGTCAGCTGTGTTTTATTTGCTTGCTGCATTTCATCATAGCAACGTTTGCATTGCATCATGTCATTAGGCTTCATCTCTTTATTGTTTTTCTACAACTCTAATAAATAAATTGTGTGGATCTTTGATCCTTTTAAATCGAGGGAATGCACATGGTGAATTCTCTTTATAACTTATCCTCCCAATATCTAGGGAGCTATAACAAAGTATTCCATTTATTTGGAATCAACCCAAAACAAACTCGCATTTTAAATCCCTTCTGTTCCCAAATATTTAAATCCTTGATCTTTCTCCCTTTACCCCAACATAGTTGTGGAGCTTTGATAATATGTCAAAGTACTCGCATGCCATCTCCGGCAATTTAGGTTGTTTGGTCCTCCATACAAATCCCTTTCCTCCTCTTTTCTTTTCCTCTTTCTTTTCTGATTTATGGAAAATAAAACCCCCTTCTTTTTTTCTTTTGGTCAGGCGAGCAGGCCTCACGGCCTTTTCCAGTCCCACCGAAATGGGCCAGTACCAGGCCGACCCATTTACATCTAGGCCATCCCTAGGCTCAGCCACGCTATGCCTCGACCTAACCCTACCCTCCTCTCGATCTCACCTTTTCCCTCCCACAGCGCCGCCATCTCCCGTTTCCCTCCCGCAGCGCCGCCATCTCCCCCTTGAACCCCTTCTCTCGATCTCTCCCTCCCGATCCCTCTGCTAGTGACCTCCACCACCTTGCCTCGTCTCCCTCCTCCCATCCATCGATCACCCTCCACCTTGCTCGAGGCTCTCCTTGTTCCTCTGTGCCCGCAAGACCTCGCTGTTGCCTCCCTGCCTCCGGCGACGGCCGCCGCCTGTCGCGACATCTTTTGTGTTGTCGCCTCACCATGGCACCGCGCCTGTGCCACCGCTTCTCTGCCTCATTTGGAGCTCCAAGTTCGCTAGCCATCGGAGCCGCTGCCGGCTATCGCCCCGCCATCACGCGGTTCCCCTTGCCGCACCTCCCCTGCTTCATGCCAAGGCTGACGCCGGCCACTTTTTCGTTCACCGCCCCATGGAGGCCTAAGCCATTGACCTCGTCGGGCCTCCACCTCTGCCCCGCGCCGCAGCCATGCTCTGGTTGGAGAGGAGCTCGACCCCGAGCGCCTTCTGCCCATCCATGCCGCCGTCTTATCCATGCTGCAGCCCCGCGTTGACTTCCCCTGCTCACAGCAGCTCGTCATCTCCAGCGCTGCCCCTGCCCGAGTCAAGTGCCACCAAGTCCTGATGAATGCGCCAAGTCCTCAGTGAGCCCCATTTTTTGTCAAATTCGGCTACGCGGCTAAGACCTCAGATTTGGACCGCAAGCGGCAAGTACCCCACCGGCAAGACCACACGGATGCTCGAACAACTACATACCGAAACATCAAGTCCCTCTTCAAACGTGTACGACTACCGTCGACTTCGGATCCGTCAAGTCCAACAATGACTATGTACAACTATCGGCGACCCCGAATGACTACGAAACGTGAACCCTTACTTCCCATTCAAAACATGTACCACTACCGCCGCCCGAAACTACAGAACATGTACCACGACCATCGCTGAAGACCGCGTGGATGTTAAGTTCCATGTCGTGACCCCGAAGATCGACAGACATGAACCACTACTTCCCTCGATGACCCGTGAACGACTACTTCCTCTATGAACCGATCCGCTTCGAAACGCACGCTTCAAAGGTATAACCGCCGAGAACGACCGTCCGAGAATGAATGCTTGCGATGTGTTGTATGAGATGCATGTGTTTGCTCCATGCCTGAATTGATCCTTGCACGTTTGTCGTTTTCTTGCCACTGTCATGGGACACCCGATATTCGGGATCACTCCCCGTCACTCTTGCATGTTTCGCACATCCACCTATTTTTGCATCGACATCTCGATGAGTTGTCGGATCATCGGAATGTTGCCATGGCATCATTTCTGTTGTCGTTGCTGTGGCACCCCTTTCGTTTCCGGCACGATGAAAAATGCTTCATAACATGCTCTTATCAACATTTTCATATAATTGCATAAAACTTGCACATGTCTTCCGCATCATGATAACAACATTTAAAATGTTTAAAAAATTTGTCTGCATTAAATTGCTAAATGCATGTGGGGATTTACCGGAATTGTTGTTTGATGTTTCTGGCCCCATTTAAATTGTTTAGATTGTGTAGTTTACTTTTGCCTAACCTCTCGCCATGTTTAACAACATTTAATACTGTTGGGTACATAAATGGGAGAGAACTAAACAAATGAATGTGGTGTTTCGTCAATATGCAATCTGTTGCATATTGAGCTCCACTTAACTTTTAGTTTTGTTTGTGCACTTTGCCATGCCATGCATATTTAAACCGGACATGCATCATACTTGGTTGTGCATCATGCCATGTTTATGTGATGGTTGTTTACTATGTTTCTTGCTCCTTTCCGGGTTCTTCTCTCATTAGCTTTGGTTTCGTTCCAGAATTGTGAGGATCCGTTCGACTACGTCCATTTGTCTTCTTCGTGGACTCGTTCTTCTTCCTTGTGGGATCTCAGGCAAGAGACCATATCTCGAAATCACTTCTATCTTTGCTTGCTACACTAGTAGAAAAAGGACCTAATGTGAGACACATTTGACCCGGTTCGATTTTGGCCCGGTACTAATGGTACCGTCAGTGCTGGTTTGAACGGCTATGCATTAATGCCAGTTCGTGTTGAACCTTTAGTACCGGTTCATGCCATGAACCGGTACTAAAGGGGTGGTGGCAGGTTGGCGTCTGGCCGGGGCCCCACGATCACCTTTAGTACCGGTTTGTGGCACAAACCGGTATTAAAGGGTTAACCTTTAGTACCGGTTCGTGCCATGAACCAGGACTAAAGGGGTATGACCTATAGCCCCGGTTGGAGACACAAACTGGGACTATAGGGCAATTTCCAAACTCTACCCCCCGGGTGTATCGCCATTTCAGTTTTGAAAAAAAAACAAAAGGAAATGATAAAAAATTCAAAAAAAATAAAATTCTTCGAGATGTAGTTATATTACTAAGTTAGGAAAATTAAAAAACTTAAATTTAGACATGTTTTGCAAAAAGTGTTATGAAAAAGTAAAACGGTTATAACTTTTGCATACGATGTCGGAAAAAAACGTATAATATATCCAAAAATTCAGCACGAAAATCCGCATCCGATTTCGAATCCTCAAATTCCAAATGAAAAAAAGATATGCTCAAATTTCCAAAGGAAAAAAAGATATGCTCAAATTTCAATTTTTTAAAATTTTGGTTAAATTTGGCCAAACTATGGTCAAACTACTTATTCAAGAAGTATTAATGTTACTACATAATTATTCAAGAATATTAATGTTACTAAATAATTATTCAAGAATATTAATGTTACTAAATAATTATTTCAATTTTTTGAATTTTGGTCAAATCTGGTCAAACTATGGTCAAACTTATTCAAGAAATATTAGTGATACTACATAATTACTGTTTTTTAGAATAATAGTTTCAAACTCAAACGGTGAAACGTGTGACCTAATTGCCAAGCTAAATGCTGAGGGTTAAGAGGATTGACAGCTTACATTTGTCGGGAAAACAACAAGTGCAGACATGGAAAGTAGGGGGAATAGAACTTTGAAGTTAAGCGTGCTCAGGCTGGGGGAGTGAGAGGATGGGTGACCGGTTGGGAAGTTAGACAATTTGGAATGAGTGATCCAAACTTGAGCAGTTAAGAGGGATGGTTAGAGACTAAATAATCAAATAATTCAGAAAATTGAAAATAAAAAAAAATCATTTTTTCCAAAATTTTCAAAAAATAATTAAAAAAATACCTTTAGTACCGGTTGGTAACACCAACCGGTACTAAAGGTCCCCCATACCACGGTGCGAGCTCACGCCACGTGGTGGGCCATTAGTGGCGGTTCATGCCTAACCAGTACTAAAGGGGCGGGCTTTAGTCTCCACCCTTTAGTGCCGGTTGCAGAACCGACACTAAAGGCCCTGACGAACCGGTAATAAAGCACGGCTTTCTACTAGTGCTAGTTGTTCGCTCTATTGCTATGTCACGTTACCTACCAATTGTTATATCATGCCTCCCATATTGCCATGCCAAGCCCTAACTCACCTTTCCTAGCAAACCATTGTTTGGCTATGTTACCGCTTTTGCTCAGCCCCACTTATAGTGTTGCTAGTTGCAGATGAAGATGAAGCTTGTTCCATGTTGGAACATGGATATTGTTGGGATATCATTATTATATCTTATTTACTTTAATGCATCTATATACTTGGTAAAGGGGAAGGCTCGGCCTTATGCCTGGTGTTTTGTTCCACTCTTGCCGCCCTAGCTTCCGTCGTACCGGTGTTATGTTCCTTGATTTTGCGTTCCTTACGCAGTTGGGTGTTATGGTAACCCCTTGACAGTTTGCTTTGAATAAAACTCCTCCAGCAAGGCCCAACCTTGGTTTTAACATTTGCCACCTAAGCCTTTTTCCCTTGGGTTCTGCAGACTCAAGGGTCATCTTTATTTTAAACCTTCGGGCCAGTGCTCCTCCGAGTGTTGGTCCAATCTGGGCGATGTGCGGCGCCCCCTGGGCATCCAGGGTTTATGCCAACCCGACGTCTGGCCCATCCGGTGTGCCCTAAGAATGAGATACATGTGACTCCTATCGGGATTTGTCGGCACATCGGGTGGCTTTGCTGGTCTTGTTTTACCATTGTCAAAATGTCTTGTAACCGGGATTCCGAGACTGATCGGGTCTTTCCGGGAGAAGCAATCTCCTTCGTTGACCATGAGAGCTTGTGATGCGCTAAGTTGGGACACCCTGCAGGGTATAAACTTTCGACAGCCGTGCCCGCGGTTATGTGGCAGATGGGAATTTGTTAATATCTGGTTTTAGAGAACTTGACACTTGACTTATTTAAAATTCATCAACTATGTGTGTAGCCGTGATGGTCTCTTTTCGGTGAAGTCTGGGAAGTGAAAATGGTTTTGGAGTTATGTTTGTGCGTAAGTAGTTTCAGGATCACTTCTTGATCACTTCTAGCTTCACGACCGTTGCGTTTCTTCTCTTCTTGCTCTCATTTGCGTATGTTAGCCACCATATATGCTTAGTTCTTGTTGCAGCTCCACCACATTACCCTATCCTACCCATAAGCTTAAATAGTCTTGATCTCGCAGGTGTGAGATTGCTGAGTCCTCGTGACTCACAGATACTTCCAAACAGTTGCAGGTGCCGATGATACCAGTGGAGGTGATGCAACCGCGTTCAAGTGGGAGTTCGAAGAAGATCTTTGATTGTTACGATGTTTCGTTTCCTGTTGATCAGTAGTGGAGCCTAGTTGGGACGATCGGGGATCTCACATTTGGGGTTGTCTTCTTTTATTTTGGTTTCGTAGTCGGACCTTGATTATACTCTGGATGATGTATGCTTAACTTATATTTGTGAAAAGTGGCGATTGTAAGCCAACTCTTTATCCCTTTCTTATTCAGTACATGGGATTGTGTTAAGATTACCCCTCTTGAGACAAACCTACCATGCAGCTATGCCTCTAAGTCGTGCCCTGACACGTGGCAGAGATAGCCGCATCGTGGGTGTGGCAAGTTGGTATCAGAGCCATTCCCCGACTTAGGAGCCCCCCTGCTTGATCGAATCACTGACGTTGTTGAGTCTAGAACAAAATGTTTTGAGTCTTAGGAAATATATATCGGAGAGTAGGATCCTTTTTACTCCTCAGTTCCTTCGTCGCTCTGGTGAGGCCACCTGACATAGAAGTTTTGACTCTTCTCTCCTCAAATTTCACTAAAAAAAATTAGGATCACGCGGGTGTCTTGAAATCACTCTGATGGTTTTGTGACGAGAGCATTGTTCTTGGTGCCTCCTGACATTTAGGGGTTGTGGCAGTGTCCTGAGGAGTTGAGCTCCGAGGTGTTGCCGTCACGATTTTATCGTTGCAGTTCTGGAATACCTGAGTTCGCCGACATCGAAAATCTCTTTTATGCAGTTGTTGGTGAGATAACCTCAACGCCACCCAGTACTAGGGTGGGAGTTCGGGTGTATTGCCATAACTCGTATAACGGATGCTTTTCGAAGGTTGAGGTACACGATTTCTGAAGGTTTCTTGGTTATGTGTTGAAGGATGGATACAACTTGATGTAGGAATTGTTAGTTTGGGTGGGATATTGTGCTTTCGCTGTATCCCCAACACCTTATTGCATAACCAGAAAGTTTTGGGAGTTTATAAGTGGGAATTCAAGTATCTCGTAGGATATCTTCCAATAGACACATGATACGATATGGGATCTATCATATGTTTGTTTCCGGCTTATTTTGCAAGACAATCCTTTGTTTTTGTTTTGAGTTGTGATATTTGAGTTGCTTCAATGTCAAGTGTTGATTCCATTCCTTCGCTAAGTGGTGTTCTCATATTTCTATGGGAGTGCTAATCCTTTTCGATCATCGAGATGGTCATGCCAATTCTTTTTCAACCGGCGTGTTTCTCTTCAAGTGAATACGATCATTTCAACATTCACAAGATCACCTCTCAGTTTTCCCAACGTTGTTTATTTCATTCGTCCCAAGTTGTCTTTGTTCTTCCCACCCTCCCACCCTTTTTCCTTCAAGGACTTCGATTTCTTAACCAAGTAACCATCTTATTGATGTGAAGTCTCGTCATTCTTTTCTTCTATGTTCTTATCCGATGATCCTCAGGAAGATACTAACGGAGCTTAAGTTCATCATTCTTCATTCTCTTTCTTCTCCGGTGGATTCAATTCAAGTTTTCGTTGTTGATCATATTCCTTTCATTGTTTCAAATGCTTTCCCATGCCATTTCACCTCTTAATCTTTCACCTCTCGCTATTCATTTGTTCGGGAGTGCTGAAGATATCTCAGAAGGTTCGTCTTTTCATTCAAGATCCGTTCAACCTATTTCGAGGTTGTTATCTCATTCAAGCCATTTAATTAAACCGGTGCAATCTCTCTTTTCAAGCAATCGTTCAACGGTGTTTCTTTTGAGTGGGCCCTAACCCACAAGTCTTTTTCCAGGATCTTACCTGACTCTTCTAATTTTACCGGAGCTATTCTCAATTTTTTCAAAGTTTGACGTAAGAATGAATTATTATCAGTCAGATGGTTTCTCCAAGATCTTTCAAACTCTTTTCATTGTTGGCTCAACCTCTGCTTTTCATTCTCCCGGACTATCTCAACTATTCATGGTGGTGTTTCTCATCGTCATTCTCAACATTTGAAGACCGAAGAAGAGTTTTTCCTCCAAATCTTATCTGTTCTCGAAGAGATGCATAGTTCAAGCTCATGATCTATTCATTCTCATGTATCTAAATTCTCTCAAGTATCTTCGTTCATTTTCTAATTCTTCCTGGCTTCATTCATTTTCAATTCTTACTGTGGATTGTTCAAGGTTCCTCTTCATATGTTATCATTTGTTCTTTCCGATCATACATGTGGGTCGTTGAAGTCTTTTCTCAAGATTGTGCGATATCTCTCTCAATCCTTTCTACGAGAGTAAGTAGTATGCCAAATCCGTTGCTTGTCATCAATTTAATTGATGAAGGATAAGCATAATGTAATTCTTATTCTTGTTTGATCCAAGTGATTAATTCCTTATTCCGGAGGTTCATCAAAATTCTTGATTTCTTTTGTTCATCTTTCTTTTCCGGAGTTCCAAGTTGTTCCGCATTATCTCGTCGCGAAGCTCCATCTAAATCATCGCAAGGCTTCACCTTGTGTTTTCAACTTCTCTTTCTTTCTATCATCCTTTTATTACCGGAGTTCTTCATGGAGGTTCTACATGGTGGTTCATCAAGGATTCCTTTCATTCTTCAATTGTCCGTCAAGATTTCTCCCGAAGCTATGATCCGCCAAGCTATATTTCAAGTATTCTTCATCTTGCATTTCGAAGTGCAATTCTTTCATATCTCATCTTTTGAGGTGGTGTCATGTCATTCTTGGTAATTTCCCTTCGTGTTTCATGATTCACAAGTTATCAAGTATGTGGTATTTTAAATCCATTAATCTCTTCGTTGGAGTAATCTTGTGTCATATTTCACCTTAAGAATTCCCTAAGGATTGTTGCTATTTATGGTGCTTATAAATGACCCAAGTTCTTCATTTATCCTCCCGGTGAAACAAGGTTCTCGTCTCCTTGCTGATATCAATCCAATCTATGGTTTCCGTTAGTGGCCGTTTGTCACCTCATAGTGTTGAGATGTTTCCATAAGCCCACTACAAGCTTATTCCTTTTGTTGTTGATTTTCCAACAACCCCGTGCAATCCTTCTTTGCAAGGATGCTTTTTAAGCTCATTTGTGGCAGAAGTTGGCATTTTCTTCTACATTCTTTTATTACAATGAGCTATCTTCTATTCTTTCTTCCGGGGGCATTGTGATGTTGCTCTCTTCACTCATCATCTCGGATTGTGAGGACCATGTTCTTTTCATGATTATCCGTTCAACCGGAGTGTCGTGTCCTCTTTTCAAGTATCCGCTCATCTTGTCTAGTTCATGTTCAATTCCTTCCATTTACAGTCGGAGTGCTGTCCAAATTATATCAATCTTATTCCTTCCCTATCTTGTTTTAACCGGAGTGTTGTGTCTATCATTCCTCTTCTAACCGGAGTCTCATCCAAGTGCTTTCGTTTTTCCAAGTTAATACTCTTTGCCTTCCATTCCAACCGGAGTGTTGTCATAATTGATCTTTATCGTTCCTTGTACATCTCGTTTCAACCGGAGTGCTTGAATGTACTTTTTGTCCATTGCAACGCTTTTCTTATTTCTTTCAACCTACAAGGTTCTCGTAATGTTCCTTGTTCCTCTTTTCTAATGGAGTGTTTCCAACTTTGTTCATCTTCATTGTATTCCTTCTTTAAATTTGTTCAACCTCGCAGGGTTCTTTGGTTTCACTCATTTGTCAAAGAAGCAACTTAGTTTTACCTCTTCTATTCCTCTTCTGTTTCTCTCTGGTGCCATCCCTAGATCTTGGAACGAGATCCTCTTGTAGTGGTGGAGTGTTGTGGCGCCCTAAGACCGACGGTCTAGATGCCCTCCATGTTTTCCGTGTCAGCTGTGTTTTATTTGCTTGCTGCATTTCATATAGCATCGTTTGCATTGCATCATGTCATCAGGCTTCATCTCTTTATTTTTTTCTACAACTCTAATAAATAAATCGCGTGGATCTCTAATCCTTTTAAATCAAGGGAATGCACATGGTGAATTCTCTTTATAACTTATCCTCCCAATATCTAGGGAGCTATAACAAAGTATTCCATTTATTTGGAATCAACCCAAAACAAACTCGCATTTTAAATCCCTTCTGTTCCCAAATATTTAAATCCTTGATCTTTCTCCCTTTACCACAACCTAGTTGTGGGGCTTTGGTAATATGTCAAAGTACTCACATGCCATCTCCGGCAATTTAGGTTATTTGGTCCTCCATTTAAATCCCTTGCCTCCTCTTTCTTTTCTAATTTATGGAAAAGAAAACCCCCTTCTTCTTTTCTTCTGGTCAGCCGAGTAGGCCTCCCGGCCTTTTCCAGTCCACCGAAATGGGCCAGTACCAGGCTAGCCCATTTGCATCTAGGCCATCCCTAGGCCTAGCCACGCCCCGACCTAACCCTACCCTCCTCTCGATCTCACCTTTTTCCTCCCGCAGCGCCGCCATCTCCCCCTCAAACCACTTCTCTCGATCTCTCCCTCCTGATCCCTCTGTTAGCGACCTCCACCGCCTTGCCTTGTCTCCCTCATCCCATCCATTAATCACCCTCCACCTTGCTCGAGGCTCTCCTTGTTCCTCCGTGCCCGCAAGACCTCGTCGCTGCCTCCCCGCCTCCGGCGACGTCCACCGCCCGTCGCGCCATCTTCTGCACCGTTGCCTTGCCATGGCACCGCGCCTGTGCCACCGCTTCTCTGACTCGTTTGGAGCTCCAAGTTCGCCAGCTATCGGAGCCGCTGCCCGCTGCCAAACCGCCACCACGCGGTTCCCCTTGCCGCACCTCCCCTGCTTCATGCCAAGGCTGACCCGGCCACTCTGTCCTTCACTGCCCCATGGAGGCCTAAGCCATCGACCTCGCCGGGGCCTCCACCTCTGCCCCACGCCGCAGCCATGCTCTGGTTGGAGAGGAGCTCGACCCTGAGCGCCTTCTGCCCATCCATGCCGCCGTCTTGTCCATGCTGCAACCCCGCGTTGACTTCCACTGCTCACAGTAGTTCGTCATCTCCAGCGTTGCCCCTGCCCGAGTCAAGTCCCACCAAGTCCTGATGAATGCGGCAAGTCCTCAGCAAGACCTGTTTTTTCTCAAATTCGGCTACGCGGCTAAGACCTCAGATTTGGACCGCAAGCGGCAAGTACCCCACCGGCAAGACCACACGGACGCTCGAACGACTACATACCAAAACACCAAGTCCCTCTTCGAATGTGTACGACTACCATCGACTTCGGATCCGTCAATCCAACAATGACTGTGTACAACTATCGGCGACCCCAAACGACTACGAAACGAGAACCTCTACTTCTCCTTCAAACGTGTACCACTACCGCCGCCTGAACGTCTACAGAACATGTACCACGGCTATCACTGAAGACCTCATGGACGTCAAGTTCCGTGTCGTGACCCCGAACATCTACCGACAGGAACCACTACTTCCCTCGACGAGCCGTGAACGACTACTTCCTCTACGAACCGATCCGCTTTGAAACGCATGCTTCGAAGGTATAACCGGCGAGAACGACCGTCCTAGAACGAATGCTAGTGATGTGTTGTATGAGATGCATGTGTTTGCTCCATGCCTGAATTGATCCTTGCATGTTCCTCGTTTCCTTGCCACCGTCATGGGACACCCAGTATTCGGGATCACTCCCCACCACTCTTGCATGTTTCGCACATCCACCTTCTTTTGCACCGACATCTCGATGAGTTGTCGGATCATCGGAATGTTGCCGTGGCATCATTTCCATTGTCATTGCCGTGGCACCCCTTTCGTTTTCGCCATGATGACAAATGGTTCATAACATGCTCTTATGAACATTTTCAGATAATTGCATAAAACTTGCACATGCCATCCGCATCATGATAACAACATTTAAAATGTTTAAAATTGTTGTTTGCATTAAATTGCTAAATGCATATGGGGATTTACCGGAATTGTTGTTTGATGCTTCCGGCCCCATTTAACTTGTTTATATTGTGTAGTTTACTTTTACCTCACCTCTTGCCATGTTTAACAACATTTAATATTGTTGGGTACATAAACGGGAGAGAACTAAATAAATCAATGTGGTGTTTCGTCTATATGCAACCTGTTGCATATTGAGCTCCACTTAACTTGTACTTTTGTTTGTGCACTTTGCCATGCCATGCATATTTAAACCGGACATGCATCATACTTGGTTGTGCATCATGCCATGTTTATGTGATGGTTGTTTACTATGTTGCTTGCTCCTTTCCGGGTTGCTTCTCGTGTTAGCTTCGGTTTCGTTCCAGAGTAGTGAGGATCCGTTCGACTATGTCTGTTTGTCTTCTTCTTGGGCTCGTTCTTCTGCCTTGCGGGATCCCAGGCAAGATGACAATACCCTTGAAATCACTTCTATCTTTTCTTGCTAGTTGTTTGCCTATTGCTATGTCTTGATACCTGCCACTTGTTATATCATGCCTCCCATATTGCCTTGCCAAGCCCTAACCCACCTTTCCAAGCAAACTGTTGATTGGCTATGTTACCGCTTTTGCTCAGCCCCTCTTATAGCGTTGCTAGTTGCAGGTAAAGATGAAGCTTGTTCCATGCTGGAACATGGATATTGTTGGGATATCATTATTATATCTTATTTACTTTAATGCATCTATATACTTGGTAAAGGGTGGAAGGCTCGGCCTTATGCCTGGTGTTTTGTTCCACTCTTGCTGCCCTAGTTTCCGTCATACCGGTGTTATGTTCCTTGATTTTGTGTTCCTTACGCAGGTGGGTGTTATGGGAACCCCTTGATAGTTTGCTTTGAATAAAACTCCTCCAGCAAGGCCCAACCTTGGTTTTAACATTTGCCACCTAAGCCTTTTTCCCTTGGGTTCTGCAGAGTCAAGGGTCATCTTATATTAAACCCCTGGGCCAGTGCTCCTCCGAGTGTTGGTCCAAACTGGGCGATGTGCGGCGCCCCCTGGGCAACCAGGGTTTATGCCAACGCGATGTCTGGCCAATCCGGTGTGCCCTGAGAACGAGATACATGCGACTCCTATCGGGATTTGTCGGCATATCGAGCGGCTTTGCTGGTCTTGTTTTACCATTGTCGAAATGTCTTGTAACCGGGATTTTGAGACTGATCGGGTCTTTCCGGGAGAAGGAATATCCTTCGTTGACCGTGAGAGCTTGTGATGGGCTAACTTGGGACATCCCTGCCGGGTATAAACTTTCGAGAGCCGTGCCCGTGGTTATGTGGCAGATGGGAATTTGTTAATATCCAGTTGTAGAAACTTGACACTTGACTTAATTAAGATGCATCAACCGTGTGTGCAGCCGTGATGGTCTCTTTTCGGCGAAGTCCGCGAAGTGAACACGGTTTTGGAGTTATGTTTGTGCGTAAGTAGTTTCAGGATCACTTCTTGATCACTTCTAGCTTCACGAATGTTGCGTTGCTTCTCTTCTCGCTCTCATTTGCGTATGTTAGCCACCATATATGCTTAGTGCTTGCTGCAGCTCCACCTCATTACCCTATCCTACCAGTAAGCTTAAATAGTCTTGATCTCGCGGGTGTGAGATTGCTGAGTCCTCGTGACTCACAGATACTTCCAAACAGTTGCAGGTGCCGATGATAGCAGTGTTGGGACCTAGTTCAAGTGGGAGCTCGAAGAAGATCTTTGATCGTTATGATGTTTCATTTCCTGTTGATCATTAGTGGAGCCTAGTTGGGACGTTCGGGGATCTAGCATTTGGGGTTGTCTTCTTTTATTTTGGTTCCGTAGTCGGACCTTGATTGTACTCTGGATGATGTATGTTTAACTTGTATTTGTGTGAAGTGTCGATTGTAAGCCAACTCTTTATCCCTTTCTTATTCAGTACATGGGATTCTGTGAAGATTACCCCTCTTGCGACAAACCGACCATGCGGCTATGCCTCTAAGTCGTGCCCTGACACGTGGGAGATATAGCCGCATCGTGCGTGTGACACTTGTCACATTGGGCCCGGGTGCCATGATTTCAGATCTGAACCATTTTTGAATTTATCATTATATCCATGTTCTAGATCCAATCTTGCAAGTTATAGTCACCTACTACGTGTTATGATCTGGCAACCCCAGAGTGACATGAACCGGGCCCACTACTGGTGAAGACCGTAGTTTGAGGAGTTCACGTATTCACTATGTGTTAATGCTTTGTTCCGGTTCTCTATTAAAATGAGGCCTTAATATCCCTTAGTTTCCAATATGGACCGCGCTACCACGGGAGGGTAGGGCAAAAGATGTCATGCAAGTTCTTTTAATAAAGCACGTATGACTATTTACGGAATACATGCGTACATTATATCGATAAACTAGAGCTAGTGCTTTATCGCACTAGGTTATAACGGTCACATGATGAATATCATCCAACAAGTCACTGATCCAATGCCTATGAACTTTTCCATATTGTTTCTGCTAAGTTACTACTGTTATCATAACTGTTACACTTGCTACAAAATTACCGCTATCACTATTACTGTTACTATTGCTATTGCTACTACTATCAAAACTATCAAAATACTTTGCTACTGATCACTTTGCTGCATATAATTAATCTCCAGGTGTGGTTGAATTGACAACTCACCTGCTAATACCTTCAAATATTCTTTGGCTCCCCTTGTATCGAATCTATAAATTTGAGTTGAATACTCTACCCTCGAAAACTATTGCGATCCCCTGATACTTGTGGGTTATCAAGACATTTTTCTGGCACTGTTGCTGGGGAGCATAGCTATATTTGTTGAGTCACTTGGTATTATTATCATATTATCACTTTGAAGAATCTGAAGGATTCTAAGACTAAGATATTTCCCTCAAAGACGAGGGGAGGTAATGAACTGCCATCCAGTTCTGCTTTGGATTCACCTTCTATTATAAGTAAACTTGCAACACCACCACATGCTATTAATTCTGATATGTTGAAAGTTATAGATGATGCTACTTCTACTATGAATGATTTTTATGATGATTCTAGTACCTTGCTTGATAATGATGATGTGCCACTTGGTGAATTCCTTGATACACAAATTGCTAGAGTTATACAACATGATGTTGAATCTGATGATGAGCTTGAAACTAAATATCCTGAAACACCTTCTAGAACTAGCCTCCTAGATATGAATTGCCCAAGGTACCAGAAGGTTATGTTATGAGTGAAGAAGCAACTAGAAATATTCTTGCTTGCAATGATAGAGATGATCTAGAGAAATTATTACACAAGTTTAAAGAAAAATCTCTGAATGCTAGAATGAAATGTGATCCTAAGTTTGCTACTTCACCTATCTTTATTGATGATAAGGATTATGAATTCTGTGTCGACCCAAAGTTAATTACTCTAGTTGAATCTGATCCTTTCCATGGTTATGAAACTGAAACTGTTGTGGCACATCTTACTAAGTTGAATGACATAGCCACCCTTTTTACTCATGATGAGAAAACTCGCTATTACTTTATTCTCAAATTATTTCCTTTCTCACTAAAGGGTGATGCTAAATCTTGGTACAATACTCTTGCTCATGGTTGTGTGCGTAGTCCCCAGGATATGATTTATTACTTCTCTGAAAAATATTTTCCTGCTCATATGAAACAAGCTGCCTTACAAGAAATATTTAACTTTGTGCAAACTAAAGAAGAGAGTCTCCCACGAGCTTGGGGGAGGCTTTGCCTGTTACTTAATGCTTTACCTAATCATCCTCTTAAGAAAAATGAAATACTTGATATCTTCTATAATGGACTAACCGATGCTTCTAGGGACTTCCTAGATAGTTGTGCTGGTTGTGTTTTCATGGAACGAACGGTTGGGCAAGCTGAAGAATTATTGAATAACATTGAAAAATTATGATGATTGGACTATTCCTGAATCACCGCCTAAACACACTCTGAAGAAGAGGGGTATATTATATCTCAGTCCCGAAGATATGCAAGATGCAAAGAAATCTATGAAGGAAAAAAGGTATTAAAAACGAGGATGTTAAAAATTTACCTCCTATTGAAGAAATACATGGGCTTAATACACCACCAATGCCTAAGGTGGTAGAGGTAAATTCTCTTGTAAGATAATCCTTACAATATGCATCCTAGCCAATGCCTTTATGAGTTTTAAAACTACATTAGAAAATGAGATCGCTTCAATGCAAATGTTATGAAACAATTGAAATATAATTCTGATATGATTGCTCGCTTGAGTGACTTGTTATTTAGAATATCAAATGATGTTAGAGGTGTTGGAAAACATGCTTCTATGTTTCAAACTCAATTAGAGCAAGTTGCTAAATCTCAAAGAGAATTGCTTGATGAAATGAATAATTATATGGATGACTTTATTGTTAGAGTTGCAACTAGAGGAGCTAAAATGACTCAGGATACACTTTATCCTAAGCGACACCCTAAAAGAATTGAACAAGATTCACAAAGAGCTAACACTAGTGCACCTAGTCCTTCTAGGAAGAAAAAGAAAAAGAAAAATGATAGGACTTTGCATGCCTCTTGTCGGGGGAAATCGACACCTATGGGATCATTGGGATCCCTTCTACGGTTGGCAGGCGCTGGGTTGTGGAAAGAGTGGGTCTGACAGGAAGGACATGGATCGTTTACCCAGGTTCGGGCCGCAAAGATGTGCGATACCATAGTCCTGCTTTGGTGGATGTATTTGAGTGTTTTTGTGTTCTTGAGCTAGCTACGGGGTGCAACTTTGCCCAAAAGATCCGAATCCCTCTCCTGGACGCCCCGGGCCTCCTTTTATAGGTGAAAAGGGGTTGCCACAATGGCACACAGGAGGTGGAAAGGTCTACAATAGGTGAGTCTATCCTCTGGCCCCGTCGGGCAAACGCATTTAATGGGCTGCCGAGGTGCCCCTCTCACTTTATCGGGGACGGCAAGGAAACACATCCCAGTTGTCGCCGCCATGCCTGGCTCCGACACACATCCGAGCTAACAAGGTGTCGTGGCGCTACGTTGGCTGGCTGCTGCGCTGGCGCGGTGGTGGAGCCTTCACGAAGATCTGCATGCCACCATGCATGTGCTTGCTGAGTCGGTGTAGAGGCCACGCGCTGCCACGCACGTGTCTGCTCAGCTGGTTGAGCTGGCAGCTGTATGGGAGCGGCGGTGGAACCTTTGGCAGACGCAGGCCTGGCTACGGCCCTGCATGCGTCCTCGGCAAGGGCCTTGCCGAGGGCTCGACAAGGGTCTCGCTGCGGCACCGTGGTCGTCCCCGGCAAGGACCTTGCCGGGGTTCGTCGTTTTCTGGTCCTCATCTGATCTTGCGTATCTAAGATCTCTACAAAGATCTGCATGCCGCCACGGAGGTGCCCCCCGAGCCTTGGTTCCAACATGGTGTTGGAATCCCCTGGGCTCAAGGATGGCACGCTGTGCTGGCGTCAAGCAAGCTGCCCCGGTAAGGATCTTGCCGAGGCTACGGAAGCCACCCCGGCAAGGGTCTTGCCGGGGGAGTACACCTCGCCCTCTTGCTTTCTTTGCGCCTTGGGTCTTGGCATTTCTTTGGTCATCTTATGCTTCGGTTTCCTTCCTCTGCCATGCTTAGCGTGGTTGTGGGCATGGCTCTGACTGCCCGTGCACAAGTTAAGGGGTGCAAAAGGAGAGCCCCTACTTTTGTACACCGACAGGAGCCCTCGGGCCTGGGCCACACATAAGCGCGACACATTGTTGGGGTAGGCCCAAAACAGTGCACGGGCAGGTGGGGCGGATTTTTACCGCAGTAATTTCCCATCCACTGCACTTCCCCATGACCCACGTTGAATGCGCGACATGGAGGGTCATGCGTGACATGGGGGTCGTGCGTGGGGCGGTTTCCGCATGCATGCGTCACATCGTGGTAAAGAGGCGGCCTGCGCCTTCCCCGTAAAAAGGAACAACGGCGGGTGCGCTGCTCATTTACCCCTGTGTCTTCTCCGATCTCGGAACCGCCGTGCCTTCCTTCTTCCTTCTCAAGCCCCCGCTCTTGCTCGCCGCCACTGCGTTTTTGCTGCCCTTCCCCCTCCACCTTTCGAAGCCGCCATGGCACCCAAAATTGGCAAGGGCAAGGGAGCGGCCGAGGACATCGGAGGGACAGAGTCGCCGGAGAATGATTCGGCAACGCGGCGGACGCAGCTCGCCTATTTTCCCTCGACGGTCGACGCGGTCCACCTCCGGGACAACTTCAAGCCGCTGTGGGGGGTCAAGACGGAGGGAGAGAAGACGGGGCACCCGGCCACGCATGTCATCCCTGCGTATTGCGCCAAGGCCGCCCCGAATCGGTACCCATTCTTCGTCGACTACTTTTCTTGCGGCCTCTGCCCCTCTTTCTCCGATTTCTTCAACTACATCATGCACACCTATGGCTTTCACGTTCTGGATTTTACTCCAAATGTCGTGGCGTGCATGGCTCTTTTCGCCCATCTCTGTGAGGGTTTTGCCGGAGTGCTCCCCAGCACGGCGCTCTTCCGCCACTACTTTTACCCTCGGATCCAGAGGGGAGGCGCCACCTCTGGTTGCGTCACTTGGATCCCAAGGGCCCTGGAGAGGGGGACGTATCCAGAGGGCGCCCGTAAGGAGAGGTGGGAGGAGTGGCGGAGCCAGTGGTGTTGGATTGAGGAGGAGGACCCATAGGAGTTCTGCCAGGTTCGCCAGGTTCTTCCGGTTCGCAGAGATGACTGGAGCGACATCGATGCCTAGGATAAGAAGCTCACGGTCTCCACCACCAGGATCCACCGCCTTGCCGCTGCCGGGCTCACCTTGGAGATGATCGGGGGGGGGGGGGATTTCATCCGCCGCCGCATCACTCCTCTGCACAACAAGGGGAGACCGGCTTGGCTTTTCAGCAACGTGGCCGACATCATGCGGCTCCGCCCTAGCCTGAACAATAACTTCACGGTGTTGGCCCATGCTCACTTCTGCCAGCGGCTTTTTCAGCTTGACGTGAGCCACGACGGTAAAGCCAAGAGGTCCGACAAGGCCGGGAAGGCCGGCAAGGTCGCCAAGGGGCCCTTGTTTGGGTTGCCGGTGGGGTTAGTCCCGCTAAGCAACAATTCTCGCTAGTTCGACATCATTGCCATGATGCCGAACTTCAACGCGCACAGCCTCAATCCGAATTGGGCCGAGCCGGAGGAGGAAAAGGTGCAGGAGTTCTTCGACACCTTGGTGGAGGGGTATGTCCGCGCCGAGCCGCTGCTCGTCCAGGACACCACCCAGGCGGAGTTGGACTACATTGCCGCCAGGGTAGCGGAGGCGGAGCTCGCCAGGGAGGCCGGCAGCACTGGCGGCATGGAGGACGAGGCCGCGGCGGCCGCGGAGGAGAAGGAGCTCGCCCAGTGGGTGGAATCTACTGGGAAGGTTGAGGGAGTCCTAGACTGAGGGGTCCTCGGGCGTCTGGCCTTGTTGGCCATGGGCCGGACTGATGGGCTGGGAAGATACGAAGACCGAAGACTGCACCCGTGTCCGAATGGGAATCTCCTTGGTGTGGAAGTCAAGCTTGGCGTCGAATATGTAGACTCCTTTCTTTGTAACCAACCTTATGTAAACCTATATCCTTCCGGTGTCTATATAAACCAGAGGACTTAGTCCGGATAGGAGAGATTCATTATCATAGCCATACAAGCTAGACCTCTAGGGTTTATCCATTACAATCTCGAGGTAGATCAACTCTTGTAATACTCATATTCATCAATATCAATCAAGCAGGACGTAGGGTATTACCTCCATAGAGAGGGCCCGAACTTGGGTAAACATCGTGTCCCTTGTCTCCTGTTTCCATCGACCTTAGACGCACAGTTCGGGACCCCCTACCCGAGATCCGCCAGTTTTGACACCGACATTGGTGCCTTCATTGAGAGTTCCACCGTGATGTTGCCAAAAGGTTTGATGGCCCCTTGGATCGTCAATAATGACGCTATCCAAGGAGAAACTTCCCTCCCCGGATAGATCTTCGTGTTCGGCGGCTTCCTACTGCAGGCCAACTCGTTTGGACATCTAGAGCAGATAAAAGCTATGCCCCTGGCCATCAGGTCAGATTTGGGAGCTTGAACTACGTTTCGGACATCCGTGGAGACTTGATCTTTGCCGGATTCGATACCGCGGCAGCCGCTCCTGGTCACCCCGATGATCATGACCTAAATTTGTCATCTGGCTGCATCAAGGAGATTGGTCCTGTAACCGCTCTGGCTGTAGATCCGGAGCAAGCTGCGCCATCCAAGGACGGGAGGATCAACCCCACCATGGAGGCCATAGATTCCATGGCGTTGGAGACGCACATAGACCTAACCTCTCACGATGTTTTTGTCAGCGGAACTCCAGACTCGTCTCCGGTTCTAAGTTCCGAACCACGTGAGCCCGCGAACGCCGAGCTTGATAGTTTGACGATCTTTGAATTCAGCGCCGCAAACATCTTCCAACACTCGCCTTTGGGCAATGTGCTAAACTCATTAAAAAACCTGTCCTTGGCGGAGGACTCATAGCCGAACTATATCCGGCTCGAACTAGGGGCTGACGGTGGAGAATTTTGCTTCCCACCCGCCACCCACTTCATAGCCACGGTCGAGGATTTGACCGACAAACTTGATTATGACGGTATGGACGACGATGCCAGAGAAGAAGAGGCCCAAGACCCGCCGTTCATCGGACACTGGACAGGCACTTCCTCATATGATGTATACTTGGTGGATGCACCAAAGGAGATTAGCAGCGAGGACAAGGAAGATCCAGCTGAGGATAAACCTTCTGAAATACAGTCCAAGGGCCGGCGTGAGCGGCGCCGCTCTAAGTCATGCCGCAGTAAAGACAACAACACCGGCACAGGGGAAGATAACACTCCAGAAGGTGCCGAAGACAACGAAGACCCCGTTGATACAGCTAATGAACAAGATGAACGGGAAGATGAGCAGGCTAGCCCTGGTAAACAAGCCACGCACAAAGATTCGAAGGACGATAATTAACTTCCACTCTCCGAGGATGAGGTGAGCCTCGGCACTGAGGATTTCATCGTGCCGGCGGAACCTCTTGAGCAGGAGCGCTTCAAGCGCCAGCTAATAGCCACGGCAAGGATCCTGAAAAAGAAGCAGCAGCAGCTTCAAGCTGACCAAGATCTGCTCAATGATAAATGGACCAATGTCCTATGTTGTAGGGTGGAACCCTAAGTGGAGATCTTTCATGAATTGGAGGGGAATTCCCAAGAACAAGATGAACACAAGAGAGAGAAAACACTCAAATTGACTAGATCCAATCACACATATGCTAGATCCAAGAACACACAAGAGTTCACAATGATCCAAGAACAACAAAAGAAAGATACAAGGTACTAGTTCATCCCAATCCTATGAGGAATGAGGTCTTGATTATCCTATGATGGGGATCCTTCTCCAAGAGGAGGCCTTGATATCCACAAGAGGATCTTCTCCAAGAGGATGCCTTGATCTCCAAGAGGAACTTCTACAAGAGGAGGTCTAGATCTCCACGAGGAGGAAGATGAGCAAAGCTCTCTCTATGTCTATCCAATCCTTTCCTCCTCCCTAACAAATGGTCTTGGTACGGAATATATAGGTGGTTGGAGGTGAGGGACGAGGTGGATGAAGAGGAGGCCTAAACAGCAATCACAACCGTCCATCTTGTAGGGCCCGTGCGCACGGGGTAAGTTGGGCCTGTGCGCGCGGTACAAGCCCGTGCGCACGGGGTGCTCCAGCGCCAGCTCCCTGTGTAGTCCGTGCGCATGGGGTCTTCGAGGCCCGTGGGCACGGGGTCGCCTGGGAGGTGCAGAGTTGATCTTGTTGCACTTCTTCTTCCTCCTTGTGGCCTTGGGGTCCTTCTCCTTGGCCTCCGGGATGCTCCCCAACTGCTTGGTGGCGGTCGTCCTCGTACCTAGTGATGCACATGATCCATGGTGAGGTAGCAACCAAGTCCTATGGATATTCATGTAAATCTTGGAGAGGAGGGGGTTCACCTTAGGTTCGTTAGGTCCACTTGGGGCTTGAGGTGCAATGAAGGTGAACATGGTGATGTCCATAGGATGCTCCGCATCATCCCCTCCCCCTTGGGAAAGATCCAATCTCGGATTATAAACCATATCACCATGGGAAAGAGATGATGTTGCCGTGTATAAGTTGACGATCACCAAGCATTCGTCCTCTCGTAGCTTGAAATGGGCACTCTCCAATGTCACACCCTCTTGAAATTCCTTCAAAAGGAGCAAAGATAACGAGCACTTGGAAAAACAAATGTGGTTGGCATTAGAGCAAAACCAAGCATTCAAGTGGTGATTCACCGAACAAGTGTCGTCATCATGCATAGCATATGGTGTAACAAAGGATTGTGACATGGCATGAAGCACATAAATTGAGCGAAATCAAGGACATCATTGAAACAAGCATGTAGATGTGAGGTAGCGATGCAAATATGTGTGTCAAGAGAATACGCCTCTACCTCAAAGTCATAGAAGGCATGCATAAGTCGCTCAACAAATGGTCTATGGTATGCATATGAAGCATTCACAACACCAAATATAATGAGAAGTCTAAACACATGGGGCAAGTGCAAGATAATCCAAGCATAAAGTGCATATGGTGTATTGAAGATATCAGGGCACTCAACACAAAGGAAAGAGCAATTGTTCAAAATGTGTGAGGCAATCAAGTCAATCATGTGTTGCAAGCTAGTAGTGCGAAGATGCAACATGCTAGAAGGAATCATGGCAAGCATGTCATGTGTGCAAATGGTGGGCATGAATAGTTCACATGACATAGCACAAGCATGAAAGCAAGATATGAGGAAGGTATCATCATTGTATTGGCGAGAGGCCATATGTACATAGCAATGGGGCATAATGACTCTCCCAACACAACAAGCATCAATTGCATTGGGCACAAAGAAATCATGGCAAGAGCTACTAGTATCTCCACCAAGAATGCAAATACACATAGGAATAGTATAATGATGAATCATGAGTAGATGCAAGCAAGGGTCACAATTGCGTGGCAAAAGCATGGAAAGAGGCATAGCATGTAAAGTGAACACGAGAAAATGGGCATAACGTAACAAGAGATATATATAACCCAAAGCCGTGTGAGAGCCAAGTAGAAGAGATGCGCGTAGTCGTGGCGCAAAGTGAGCGGTGGTAAGGATAGTCCACGTGATCCCAATGCATCCTTTCTCTCAGGAGTTCGTTTCGTCAACTCTTGGGATTGAGAGGTTGACGAGTATACATGAGTACCTACACACAACAAAAACAAAGGGAAAATTGTGTGTTCGTGGTAGATGTACACGTCATCCATCATGATGCGTACGTGCTTGTGTTGGTTAGCACAAAATATCCAATGCTCAAATAAATGAGATGCATGATAGAGAAACATGTCATCCATCATGATGGGTTTGTTGTTATGTAGAGCATAATGGAGACTCAGGTTGTGTAATGCATCATGGGACATATCTAGAGCATTGTTATGCGTGGAATGCATATGGTGCAAGCAATGATGAGAATCATGCAAAGTATGGAATGCATCAAGATCTCCTAATATGTATGAGGAAACTATGGGGGTCTCCTCATGAGCAATATTGGAAACATCATATGGAGAAAATGGACGACATCCAAAACAATGCATATCCGAAGCTAGGTGGCTATGGCATGGCATATGAGATAAATGATGCAAAGGTAGCATGGTAATATCATCATAAGAGAAACAAATGCCAATAACCATCATCTCGTCATCTATGCCATATGTGCAAATAGGATTTATTTTAATGGGGCATGAAAAGTTACTATGTTGAGATTGAAGTGATGCAATATGGGATATCTCACTCATAGCATATGAAAAGTTCAATGGATTGTCAAACATGATGTGACCAAAAGAATTTTCACATGATATCCTATGGAGCATAGGATCACAACTAGGCAATTCGACATGCTCATCATCATATTCATCATAAATGGGTGGCATATAGAAACATAACATAGTATGCGATGAATCCGTAAGGTGATCATCATCATGCAAGCAATCATTTGCAAGATAGTGCACTAGTGGGACAAGAGAAGAACCATCACCTATGTTACCTTTGGAGCTCCACTCATGTGGTGTTGGTGAGGTGTCGAAGACCGAGTCGTGGTCATCTTCATCGTGATGGAACCATGTGGGGGGTGCATCGTATTCCACCATGGACATCATCTTGTCCATAGGAAGGATGAAGTCGTCGAGGATCAGCGCATAATCATAAATGGGACCTAGCACCAAATGAGAAGACACAATAGAGGTAGAGGTCAAGTCGTTAGAGTTTAAAGTGGCATCACATGACTTATCAACTATCTCACTCTCTCTATGTGGTGGTTCATTCACTCCCTCAAGGTAGGTGCACTCAAACTCACATATGGTGGAGTCACTCTCATCTCAAGTGGTGGGGGTTGTGGCTCTCCTCACATGGGAGTTGTGGCAACTCGTCATATATGTTTCTAGTGGTGAAGTCACTCTCACTCTCCATATGGTGCAAAAGGCACTCAAGTCATCATGCGTCGCCGTGGTCGAAGGGAAAATCCCATGCTCAACCATCTCCCTTGAGGGGCTTCCAAAGATGGAAGTGTCGCCCTCGCTCGTAGGTGATCGCCTTGGACTTGATGATGTCGAAGTAGGCGTACATGTCGGAGGTAGGCGAAGATGTCGTACGTTGAAAGGCGAAGATGCCTTGATAACACTTGGCGAAGATGCCAAAGTGGTTGTAGTAGTCGTAGCTCCGTCTTGGTGGTGCTCATCTCACGGTCTTCTCTTGTACTCATGAAGGATTTCTTGATGGTGCCGCGTGGTACTTGCATCTTGTGGCCGTAATGAAGACTTGCGACTTGAGCATCTCTGCCGTGAGGATGACGAAGAGGAAGAAGACTTGTAGTTGGCCCACACGTGTCGGGTGTCATCCAATTGTGCGTCCATCTTGGTGTCGATGTAGTCCCTTGTCCGTGCTTCGCGTTGGCGAAAGTCGATGGTGAGTCGCTCAATGCCTCGCATTGCTCGTTGTAGTCCGAAGATGGGAGTTTTGGTAATGTAGTTGTTCGCGCCGTTGTTGTCGTGGAAGACCAGAGATGAAATGCCTTTCCTATCCATCACAAGACTCGAGAAAATGTGAGTGGAAGAAAGGAATGAACTAGACCAATGTACCTTATCCAATGTTGAAGATGGATCAATGATCACTCAATAATGTAATAAGGAAATAACACAATTGGTACCGGATCTTTTCAATTCTCACACCTACACAAGTAAGGCTTATGGTGGAGCTCGGTGAGGATAGTGGCACAAAAATTTGATGCAAATTGTTAGCAAGAGTTAATAATGTTGGAAAAGATTCACAAGTTCGCAAGTGAAACAAGTAGACCAATAGCAATGGGTGGCACACGGAAACACACACACACGAATAGAGAAAAGGGGTCGTGCAACCAAGGAATGAGCACAAGATGTGGAATCCATGGGAAACGCTCGTGTTGCACAACTCAAGAGAGATGCTAGCACGAGTGCTCAATATGCGGATACGACACTTGTGCACAACCTATAAGATGCAAAATGTATGATCCTTCTATCCCAAGTATGCTATGTGTATGATGTTCCTGTGTTTCGCATACGATGATCGAAGATGATCAATATGGTATGCAATGTGGCAATGCTATGGCTCTTGCTTACAAGCTCTTTGTTGTCTTTTCTTTTGCTTAAAAGCTTATTCTCTTTTTTTGATATGGCCACTATGCGAAATGCACAAACCAAGATAGTGATTGTGTATATGCGGGAACAATCTTGTGACAGAAGAGATGATATGATGCCAAGATGATACCAATATGATATGGTATCTATGCAATGGAAGGTACGGATCACTAATGTGCACAAGTAACATTGCCGACAATAGTCAAATGGCTAGTCTCTATAGGCAAGTGACACAAAAATGGGCTAAGGGTTTAACAATGTAATGGCAAGAATGTACAATGAAGGGATACCACGATACCAAGATGATATAGAGGTTACCGTTCTTGCTTACGGTTAGGATGTCAAGATGGTGAAGATGTCAATGTCGATGACGACCTCATGGCGATGATGAGTGGTGGTGTTCTTGATGTAGATACCAAGATGATGTAGACCCATCCCTAAGTAGCCGAAACACCTTAGGAAACGGTAAAAACTGCACAGTCGAAATCTCATACGAAAAAGGTCAAATGGTGTAAGCGGAGATGGCAATGCGGAAGTGGTGGTGGTGGTTCATGAATAAGCAACCGTCCCTAAGTAGCTGAAAACACCTTAGGAGACTCAAGTCACCACTCAAACAATCACAAATGCTATATTAGCAAAAAGGGTTAGGTTGGGGAAGGCTATGGTGGTTTTTATAGATGATATGGTGGAGGGCCTAGGCAAAGATGCCGAAATGTCAAAAAATTTATGGAGTCAAAAGGTGTTGTAACCTATCTAGGTGGATGGGGGATGTCTATAGCTACTCAACGAGCTAAAGAACACGAAAATCGGACTCCGGATGTGGAAGTTATGGGCGAAACGGTGAAGTGCTCGCGGCTGGCCTGGGAGGGCCGTGTGCACGGGGTCTAGGGCACGGGGTCCCGTGCGCACGGTACACACACCGAGGGCACGGGGTCACCTGGGATACGCGAGTTTGGCGGAGTTCGTCGCAATCTGGGCTCCAAATGGATGGATTTCATTGCTGGGGTTTAGTTGGGGGGTATGGGGTGGTATGGGAGGGTGGGGGGACGAAGGGGCAGCGGCGGAAGAGCACTGGAGGGATCATGTGCATAGGGTCTGCGAAGCCCGTGTGCATGGGGGTCCCTGTGCATGGGGTGCTCTGCGAGCGGATGAACTGCTCCGGATCCATGGGTAATCTCGAATCTTAGGTCAAAATCGAAGGATGGAAGGTTGGGGAAGGTGGAGGAACGCTAGATCCACTTGAAACCAAGCAAATCCATGTATCAAATCCAACAAAACTTCTCAAACCAACAAATCACAAAAAAAACATTGGGGCTATTTTTGGTGGGGAATTTTCGGAATTGGGACAAAATCAACAAAACTAGGCTAGAAAACAAAGAGGGGGGCTCCAATTCGTGATCAACCTTGCTCCTGATACCAAGATGTTGTAGGGTGGAACCCTAAGTGGAGATATTTCACGAATTGGAGGGGAATTCCCAAGAACAATATGAACACAAGAGAGAGAAAACACTCAAATTGACTAGATCCAATCACACATATGCTAAATCCAAGAACACACAAGAGTCCACAATGATCCAAGAACAACAAAAGAAAGATACAAGGTACTAGTTCATCCCAATCCTATGAGGAAAGAGGTCTTGATTATCCTATGATGGGGATCCTTCTCCAAGAGGAGGCCTTGATATCCACAAGAGGATCTTCTCCAAGAGGAGGCCTTGATCTCCAAGAGGAGCTTCTCCAAGAGGAGGTCTAGATCTCCACGAGGAGGAGGATGAGAAAAGCTCTCTCTATGTCTATCCAATCCATTCCTCCTCCCTAACAAATGGTCTAGGTACGGAATATATAGGTGGCTGGAGGTGAGGGATAAGGTGGATGAAGAGGAGGCCCAAACAGCAATCACAGCCGTCCATCCTGTAGGGCCCGTGCACACGGGGTAAGTTGGGCTCGTGTGTACAGTACAAGCCCGTGCGCACGGGGTGCTCCAACATCAGCTCCCCGTGTAGTTCGTGCGCATGGGGTCTTCGAGGCCCGTGGGCACGGGGTCGCCTGGGAGGTTCAAAGTTGATCTTGTTGCACTCCTTCTTCCTCCTTATGGCCTTGGGGTCCTTCTCCTTGGCCTCCGGGATGCTCACCAACTGCTTAGTGGCGGTCGTCCTCGTACCTAGTGATGCACATGATCCATGGTGAGGTAGCAACCAAGTCCTATGGATATTCATGTAAATCTTGGAGAGGAGTGGGTTCACCTTAGGTTCGCTAGGTCCACTTGGGTCTTGAGGGGAACGAAGGTGAACATGGTGATGTCCATAGGATGCTCCGCATCATCCTAGCAGCCGAAGAATACGGCCTCAAGCGCCCAACCAAAAGCTACCCAAAGCACAAATTGCAACCTCAGTTTGACGAGGAGGCGCCGGAATACATTCCTCCATCGTACAATGCGGCTGACCGACCACCACGTGGTCGAGACAAAACGGCAACTCACGCCAAACACCAGCCAGCCCCACCTCAGCGCATAGGTAGAGGCAAATTAGCCCACGGTCACACATATGACCTTCGGCAAAACCTGAACAATAAAGCAGGACATATTAGATCAATCTACGGATCGCGAGGACATGCGTCGACACACGACGACGGCCACCTATTCGGATGTGACAAATTTAGTCATGCACGGGCTGAAAACCGCAGACAGACTCCATCAGAGCTACGTCGCGATACAACCCGATATAGAGGCGCCACATGATACGTCTCCAACGTATCTATAATTTTTTTATTGTTCCATGCTATTATATTATCAATCTTGGGTGTTTAGATGCATTTATATGATATTTTATATGATTTTTGGGACTAACCTATTAACCTAGAGCCCAGTGCCAGTTTCTGTTTTTTCCTTGTTTTAGAGTATCGCAGAAAAGGAAAATCAAATGGAGTCCAATTGACCTCAAACTTCACGGAACTTATTTTTGGACCAGAAGAAGCCCACGGAGTATCCTAGATGGACCAGAAGAGTCCCGGGCTGCCCATGAGGGTGGGGGGCGCGCCCACCCCCCCTGGGCGCGCCCCCTACCTCGTGGACAGCCCGGAGATCCACCGACGTAGTTCTTCCTCCTATATATATATCCATAGACCCTAAAAACTTCGGGGAGAAGAATAGATCGGGAGTTCCGCCGCCAGAAGCCTCCGTAGCCACCAAAAACCAATCTAGACCCGTTCCGGCACCCTGCCGGAGGGGGGAATCCCTCTCCGGTTGCCATCTTCATCATGCCGGCGCTCTCCATGACGAGGACGGAGTAGTTCTCCCTCGGAGCTGAGGGTATGTAACAGTAGCTATGTGTTTGATCTCTCTCTCTCTCTCGTGTTCTTGAGGTGCTACGATCTTGATGTATCACGAGCTTTGCTATTATAGTTGGATCTTATGATGTTTCTCCCCCTCTACTCTCTTGTAATGGATTGAGTTTTCCCTTTGAATCTATCTTATCGGATTGAGTCTTTAAGGATTTGAGAACACTTGATTTATGTCTTGCGTGGGATACCCGTGGTGACAATGGGGTATTCTATTGATCCACTTGATGTATGTTTTGGTGATCAACTTGTGGGTTCCGCCCATGAACCTATGCATAGGGGTTGGCACACGTTTTCGTCTTGACTCTCCGGTAGAATCTTTGGGTCACTCTTTGAAGTAATTTGTGTTGGTTTGAATAGATGAATCTGAGATTGTGTGATGCATATCGTATAATCATACCCACGGATACTTGAGGTGACATTGGAGTATCTAGATGACATTAGGGTTTTGGTTGATTTGTGTCTTAAGGTGTTATTCTAGTATGAACTCTATGATAGATTGAACGGAAAGAATAGCTTCATGTTATTTTACTACGGCCTCTTGAATAGATTGCTCAGAAAGAATAACTTTGAGGTGGTTTCGTACCCTACCATAATCTCTTCATTTGTTTTCCGCTATTAGTGACTCTGGAGTGAATCTTTATTTCATGCTGAGAGATATTTATTTGATCCAATTATGTTATTATTGTTGAGTGAACTTGCACTAGTGAAAGTATGAACCCTAGGCCTTGTTTCAATGCATTGCAATACCGTTTGTGCTCACTTTTACCGTTAGTTACCTTGCTGTTTTTATATTTTCAGATTACAAAAACCTATATCTATCATCCATATTACACTTGTATCACCATATCTTCGCCGAACTAGTGCACCTATACAATTTACCATTGTATTGGGTGTGTTGGGGACACAGGAGCTTCTTTGTTATTTGGTTGCAGGGTTGTTTGAGAGAGACCATCTTCATCCTACGCCTCCCACGGATTGATAAACCTTAGGTCATCCACTTGAGGGAAATTTGCTACTGTCCTACAAACCTCTGCACTTGGAGGCCCAACAACTTCTACAAGAACAAGGTTGTGTAGTAGACATCAAGCTCTTTTCTTGCGCCATTGCCAGGGAGGTTAGCGCTTGAAGGTATTTCTCTAGATCTTGAAATCGAATCTTTTTGTTTCTTGTTTTATCACTAGTTTAGTCTATAAAACAAAACTACAAAAAATGGAATTAAGGGTATCTCATATGCTTCATCTTATTAATGTCTTTCATGAAAATAAGGATTCCGATAATTGTGCCAAAGTGTTAGAAGAAGAATGCATTAGAAAGTTTGGCACTAGATCTTTGTATGATGAGCATGATTGCAATGTTGTTAGTATGAATTCCTTGAATATCTATGATGCTAATGATATGCAAAGCCACAAGCTTGGGGATGCTATGTTTGATGAAGATGATATTTTTTGTCCCCCAAGTTTTGATGAGAAAATTTATTATGATGATAGCATGCCTCCTATTTATGATGATTATATTGATGAAATTGGATTTGGAGAGGTCATGACTTTATTTAGTAATGATTCCACTATTTCGGAAGAGGTTCCAATTGATTACGAGAACAAAGTTGCTATGTATGATGATTATTGTGATGACTTGTATGCTATTAAGAATAATGATAAACATGAAACTTGTCATCATGATTTTAATTTTCAATTGGATTATGCCTCACATGATAGTTATTTTGTTGAGTTTGCTCCCACTATTATGATTGAGAAGAATTTTGCCTATGTGGTGAATAGTAAATTTTCTATGCTTGTAGATCATGAAAAGAATGTTTTATGTGATGGTTATATTGTTGAATTCATTCATGATGCTACTGAAAATTATTACGAGGGAGGAACATATGCTTGTAGGAATTGCAATAATATCAAGTTTCCTCTCTATGTGCTTAAAGTTTTGAAGTTATGCTTTTTTACCATCCTATGCAAGTTGATTCTTGTTCCCACAAGTTTTTTGCTCACAAAATCCCTATGCATAGGAAGTGGGTTAGACTTAAATGTGCTAGTCATATTCTTCATGATGCTCTCTTTATGTTACAATTCTTATCTTTTAGGTGAGCATCGTTGAAATCATCATGCCTAGCTAGGGGCGTTAAACGATAGCGCTTGTTGGGAGGCAATCCAATTTTATTTTTGTTCCTTGCTTTTTTTCCTGTTTAGTAATAAATAATTCATCTAGCCTCTGTTTAGATGTAGTTTTATGTTTTAATTAGTGTTTGTTCCAAGTAGAACCTTTGGGAAGACTTGGGGAAAGTCTTTGCGATCATGCTGTAAAAAACAGACTCTTTAGCACTCACGAGATTTTTGGGGTTCCAGAAGTATACGTTTGATCCAGATTACTACAGACTATTCTGTTTTTGACAGATTCTGTTTTTTCGTGTGTTGTTTGCTTATCTTGATGAATCTATGGCTAGTAATAGAGTTTATGAACCATAGAAAAGTTGGAATACAGTAGGTTTAACACCAATATAAATAAAGAATGAGTTCATTACAGTACCTTGAAGTGGTGTTTTGTTTTCTTTTACTAACGGAGCTTACGAGTTTTCTTTTGTGTTGTGAAGCTTTCAAGTTCCGGGTAAAGATTCGATGGACTATGGAATAAGGAGTGGCAAGAGCCTAAGCTTGGGGATGCACAAGGCACCCCAAGGTAATATTCAAGGACAACCAAGAGCCTAAGCTTGGGGATGCCCCGGATGGCATCCCCTCTTTCGTCTTCGTTCATCGGTAACTTTACTTGGAGCTATATTTTTATTCACCACATGATATGTGTTTTTCTTGGAGCGTCATTTTATTTTATTTTGTTTTGCTTGCTGTTTAAATAAAATACCAAGAGCTGAAATTCTTAAATGTTAGAGATTCTTCACATAGTTGCATAATTATTCGACTACTCATTGATCTTCACTTATATCTTTTGGAGTAGTTTGTCATTTGCTCTAGTGCTTCACTTATATCCTTTCAGAGCACGATGGTGGTTTTATTTTGAAAAAATAGATGAACTCTTGTGCTTCCCTTATATTATTTTGAGAGTGTTTAGGACAGCATGGTAGTTTGCTTTGGTTATGAAACTAGTCCTAATATGATGGGCATCCAAGTGGGGTATAATAAAAACTTTCATATAAATTGCATTGAATACTATGAAAAGTTTGATACTTGATAATTGTTTTGAGATATGGAGATGGTGATATTAGAGTCATGCTAGTTGATCAGTTGTGAATTTGAGAAATACATGTGTTGAATTTTGTGATTCCCGTAGCATGCACGTATGGTGAACCGTTATGTGATGAAGTCGGAGCATGATTTATTTATTGTTTGTCTTCCTTATGAGTGGCGGTCGGGGACGAGCGATGGTCTTTTCCTACCAATCTATCCCCCTAGGAGCATGCGCGTAATACATTGTTTCGATAACTAATAGATTTTTGCAATAAGTATGTGAGTTCTTTATGACTAATGTTGAGTCCATGGATTATACGCACTCTCACCCTTCCACCATTGCTAGCCTCTCTAATACCGCACACTTTTCGCCGGTATCATACACCCACCATATACCTTCCTCAAAACAGCCACCATACCTACCTATTATGGCATTTCCATAGCCATTCCGAGATATATTGCCATGCAACTTTCCACTGTTCCGTTTACTATGACACGCTCCATCATTGTCATATTTCTTTGCATGATCGTGTAGTTAACATTGTATTTGTGTCAAAGCCACCATTCATAGATCTTTCATACATGTCACTCTTGATTCATTGCAAATCCCGGTACACCGCCGGAGGCATTCATATAGAGTCATATCTTGTTCTAAGTATCGAGTTGTAATTCATGAGTTGTAAGTAAATAGAAGTGTGATGATCATCATTATTAGAGCATTGTCCAAGTGAGGAAAGGATGATGGAGACTGTCGGTGTCAAAACCGGCGGATCTCGGGTAGGGGGTCCCGAACTATGCGTCTAGGATCGATGGTAACAGGAGGCAGGGGACACGATGTTTACCCAGGTTCGGGCCCCCTTGATGGAGGTAATACCCTACGTCCTGCTTGATTGATATTGATGATAGGAGTATTACAAGAGCTGATCTACCACGAGATCATAGAGGCTAAACCCTAGAAGCTAGCCTATGGTATGATTGTTGTATATGTTGTCTATCGACTAGCCTAGCCTCGGTTTATATAATGCACCAAAGGCCTAGGATAACAAGAGTCCTAGCCGAATACGCCGGTGGGGAGGAGTCCTTGTCTTGATCACCAAGTCTTGTGGAATCTTCCATGTATGCGGCAGCTCTCCAAACTGGCCCATCAGTATACGGCCATGGGGGTCCTCGACCCAATCTAACAGATCAGGAGATGACGTGTTGAGTACCCCCTAGTCCAGGACACCGTCAGTAGCCCCCTGAACCGGTCTTCAAGTTAGGGACGCTCCTCGATTCTTCGGAACTGTTCTTCATCTTCGGTTGTCGGTCTTGAAAACTGGTTCAACAAATCTTCCCATCTTCTATCTTGAGGATTACCGAGCTAAATCTGAAGATCTCACACGTCGGGTATCCGAGGAGCCCTTTAAGTCTTCGGCCTTTATCAATGCCTTTTTATTTTTATGCCACACCTCGGGTTTGAAGTTGTTCCCGGGAGGCAGTGTCCTCTTACGTCCGAGTTTTAACACCGGACTGCATTCGAGGTATTTTTTGCAGCCGAGCACCAATGCCGGACCACTTCCGAGCTCCAACGCCGGAATGTATCCGAGCTCCAATGCCGGACTATGTCCAAGCTCCAACGCCGGACTATGTCCGAGCTCCAACGCCGGACTATGTCCGAGCTCCAACGCCGGACTATATCTGAGGTGTCATAAATCACGTTGGTTCAAAAAGGTTGAAGGAGTTTAGCCAAGCTTAATGCCGGAAATGCCCTTTATGGAGCTAGCCACTAGCGCCCGAGCTTTATGCCGGACTGCTTCCGAGGTGGTGCACCACCTCGACTGTGGGCCGATTTTTTTGTCAATATTTTTGATTGGTGCAATTATTCTCTGCCGAGATATATAGCTAGTAGCCCTCAAGGTGTGTATCGGTTAAAAACCCGAGATGCACTTGAAGGATGACGTCAGACCGCTGATCCCAGTAGCCGCTGAGACTCAGGTTGATTTGCAAAATCGGCCTGAGGATCAAGTCCTAGCTCGGCAGAATACTTCGGGACACAAAAAGTGGCGTGCTCAGTCCTCAAGACTCAGGTTGGGTGCGGCCGACCTACTTGAGGATCATAATCTCCTCGGAAACTGTATTGCACTTAAAATTTTCTGCATTGGATAGGCAATGCAATAGCCCCGGAGACACTGGTCGGGTGGCAACACCAAATCAGGGGAACGATGTGCCCCTTTAATATTTGTAAATAATAAGCCCGAAGCCCAGTAGCCCCCGAGCCTTAATGCGGGCACGGGTGGCCGAATTAGGGATCGATATCCATAGTAAAATCACAAATTATGTGTAATGACTCTATGTATCCAAGTACATTACGTCATTAATGCTCAGATCCGCATTGTACAAAACTTTTGTGACCGACCATCGGCTTCCACCTCCTCGGCCAGTAGCCGAGGAGTGTTTGTCCTACTTTATAAAGCCTTTATGAGGGCAAAGATTTACGACAAACAAGGCAATCTCGCCATACGGTTTTATAAACAAAGGTACGCAGAGAAATATGTTATATTACTGTTTAACATAAGAAATGTCTTCCAAAGAAAATAGTCCCGCTATCGGTTTCTTTCCTTGGGTTGTCATGCTAAGCATGATCATGAAACCTCAGCTCTAATGTAAGAGCAAAATATTGAGGATTTAGTTTGGGAGGCCAGTTACTAGCCCCCGGTAGTGTTCGGCGACAGTCGAGGTCAAGCCTTAAACACTTCGGCCAATGTTATGAATGGCCCATCATTTAACACAGTCATCGGATCGTTGACCAGTTTACGCTTATTGTGACAGTCAGTTTTTGGCTTTCTCCACTGAGGTGCTTAACCATGTGAGCTGGAAGCACAATCGCAGTGGTTCTCCCTTTGCACACCTAGACGAACAAAGCGGAACGTAGGAGGCAAGCGCAGGAGTCGGGCAACCCAACTATTGACCGAAGACACCATTCGAAACCGATGCATATTTAGCAATATCTGAGAATGTTTTTGCCGAATCTCTAAAGGTGTCCTGCATTGCACTGTGAGACTTGTGCTGAAAACACACAAATAGTTTAAAAGTGCCATAGGCTTGGAAAACCAAAAAACTTCAGTGAAAACCTGACGTCCGAATAAGATCAAGTGTTCGGTGCCAATCTGAAAATTGGACGTTAAAAAAAGTGCTTCTGTCGTGCTTTAACATGACACATCCTATCTCAAGACTTCAAGCGGGTCAGCCTATGGCTTCAACCACCTATCCCGAAGGCGGAGTACTTCTCATTAGGCCAATTTAGCAAACTAAACTCTGGCGGCTTTGAGAGAGAAATTAGGCTCCCTGGCTAGTGACCACACACTCGTGTCGAAAAAGGGAGTGGTAAATAAAAAAATTGCAACGAGTAAGAAGAAGAACACTTATTATAAAATGGCTCATATAAATTTAAGATCCCCCAAGTGACTTGGGTAAAAGAATTTTATGTATAATGATTGTATGTACCGAAGTACTTATATCATATCTGTGTTCACCCGAACTTTAAACGCGTCTTAACCGACCGTCGGCTTCTCCCTCTTCCGCCAAGGGCCGAAAAGTGTCATGTACTCCACCTGTCGAGAGTATCAACGGTGTTTCCGATGACCAGGCAATCAGGCCATAAGGCTATAACAGACAAAGCGCGCTCATGGAACTTATGCTATATTACTGACGAAGTGTAAGAAGCATCTTCGAAGAAAATAGTACCCCCACCGATACCTTTCTTCGGTGCTCATTATTACTATGAGACTTGTGCAATAGATTTTTTGTACTCATGAGTTCCGTTGTGTGCCGACCATGATTGAAAACAATAAGAGCACTAGCTTTCAGCTTCACCCAGTCTGAGGTCAGAGCTCGGATGACCCGGTCGTGACAATCGCAGAGGTGCTCCCTTTACTCCCTAGCCAAACAATCGGGAACGTAGGGGTAAGCACAGGAGCCGGGCAACCCAGCTTGCAAATCGCTTAGGTCAATATGGTGCATATTGTGGCGTAATACACGAACAAGGAACGAAGCTGTACAAGTATAATCATATGCAAGAGGAAAAGCTCCATCAAGGGAGCCCCGAAATAAATGGGGTATTTGAATATATGCGTCACAAACAAAGTTTTGGCAAGGAACTTTGTGACAAACAACTTTGTGCCGAAAAGTATAATGCTTGGTCGAACCGAACACAAGTTAAAATTTAAAAGATTGAGCATGAAGGCAACTTAGCTGGTTAATGTGTTTGGTATTGATGACGCGGTCCAAGCTTGATGCGGGACAAGGTTCCATCCCTCAAGCCGGTCCCGAGGTGGCGGAGCAAAGAGCTCAGCACTCGGAAGTGGTGACATAGCACGGTCAATGCAGGCCGGCAGAGTGATGCCGAAGTCCCTGGCATGTGGTAATGAAGTGTTGACGAAGCCCCTCGTCTAGCCGAGGTGGCGTGGTATGTCAATACGCCGAGTTGACGACACTGCCCAACCCGGATCATTTTCCTGTGCATAAAAATGGTGCAAACCGGAGATAATAGTATAAAAAAATCGTTTCATAATAAATAATTTATGCAAAGTGAGCAATAAAAGAAATATGGCCTGGCGCCGAAGTCAATGTCGATGCCGGGCGTCGGCGTGATGCGGTAAAGGCGTGGCAAAGCCCGAATTCACAGGTTGGTCCGAGTTCCGGATGCGGCGTTCACCGGACTATATACGGAAACTGACCGAACCATCATGCGACCGTCGTTAATGCGGCCACCATTTGATAGACCTGCGTACATATGATGGACAAACCAAAGTAATAATTCCTTGGGAAAAATGAACCCAAACAAGCAAAAAATACTAGGATTAATAGCACCTGGTTTATTTGTTGTAGCAATCCGAAGAAAGGTGACTCCCAAAATTGGGACTCGATCCGCACACCCATTGCCTGATGGGCTATAAAGCGACGGCATGCCGATGCTGGCAAAGGTTGGCTTGCGGAGGCAAAGCACTCGGTCCAGCTAACGTGACGAAGCTGGCCGGCTAGTGACGCTGAAGTCTCTGGAGTAGGTTGATGAAGAGATGGTGAAGCCCCCGGTCTAGCCGAGATATCGAAGCCTCGATGTCAGCCGATGAGTCGAAGTAGGTCGGCATGATGGACATCGGCTTGAAGAAGCAATAGTGCGGCCCTGCCGATGCCGGTCGTAACGTGGTCGATGCCGGCTTGATGAAGTGACCGTGCGGCGATGCCGGTGTGCCCTCTCCGTGTAATCTGTGGGGAGGCGATGTTGGTGATGATTTATCCTTCGCAAATCTGAACTCCTGTTCAGCTCGCCGAGATGATGATCCGAAGATATTGAGCTCGGCTCAACAAAGTGACGACGTGTCTAGCGCAGGTCGGCAGCCATGGAGGAATATTGCCGGACTGGTTTGACACCATCATGATGGTGAAGATCATGTTCAAAAGATCTTAAAGTTAGTGGGATGTGTTCGAAAACAAAACACAATACCCCATACAAAACTTCTTTCAAAAATGATGTCCGAAATCCCGTTCATAAAAAAGACAAACTCGGGTCGGATTCGTTTTCTCGCAGAAAACAGATCCGGAAAGTGATGCACCAATCGGAAGGTTCCCGAAGTTTTGACGGTCGGATCAAGATGAAATTTTGAGGGGTGGTAGATATAAGAATTCCGTAGCCTATTAAAGGACGGATCTTCCAAAGGACGTCCGAGCTAGAAGCTGGACACCACGCCCTAAACTCGTCCAGATTCTCGTCCAGATTTGATAGGGCTCCGGTATATCGCGGATTGCCAGAGATTCCTCCATCGGAACTCGACGAATTTTTCCAGGGTTGTTGTAGACCCAATTCCGCACAATTCCACTGAAGCAATCGTTAAAACGACAATTGAGGAGGCTGTGGCGGCGGATACGAGTTCGCTGTCCAGAAAAACAGCACGGTCGCCCGAGGGCAGTGTTGACGTTGAGCCCCCGGGCTCCCTGGATGATTTCTCCATGATCTTGATAGAGATCGGAGTTGATGTTGATTAAGGCCCTCATCTGAACATGACGATCAGAGGTAGGGCACAGTCCCCGGTCCAGCCAAGGTGACCGGCCGAGCCAGTGATGAAGAAGCCGGTGTCTCAGTTGACTAGCGGGCGAGCCATCGATCCTTTTGCCGATCACACAGCGGAACTCTCAATGAAAGCACCAATGTCGGTGTCAAAACCGGCGGATTTCGGGTAGGGGGTCCCAAACTGTGCGTCTAGGATCGATGGTAACAGGAGGCAGGGGACACGATGTTTACCCAGGTTCAGGCCCTCTTGATGCAGGTAATACCCTACGTCCTTCTTGATTTATATTGATGATATGAATATTACAAGAGTTGATCTACCACGAGATTGTAGAGGATAAACCCTAGAAGCTAGCCTACAGTATGATTGTTGTATATGTTGTCTATCGACTAGCCTGGCCTCGGTTTATATAATGCACCAAAGGCCTAGGATAACAAGAGTCCTAGCCAAATACGACGGTGGGGAGGAGTCCTTGTCTTGATCACCAAGTCTTGTAGAATCTTCCATGTATGCGGCAGCTGTCCGAACTGGCCCATGAGTATACGGCCATGGGGGTCCTCGGCCCAACATAACAGATCGGGAGATGGCATGTTGAGTACCCCCTAGTCCAGGACACCGTCAGAGACTATGATTCCCCCATAAGTCGGGATGAGATTCCGGACGAATAAAAGAGAGGCCATAAAAAAGAGAAAAGGCCTAAATAAAAAAATGAGAGAAAAAGAGAGAAGGGACAATGCTACTATCCTTTTACCACACTTGTGCTTCAAAGTAGCACCATGATCTTCATGATAGAGAGTCTCCTATGATATCACTTTCATATACTAGTGGGAATTTTTTATTATAGAACTTGGCTTGTATATTCCGATGATGGGCTTCCTCAAAATGCCCTAGGTCTTCATGAGCAAGCGAGTTGGATGCACACCCACTTAGTTCCTTTTGTTGAGTTTTCATGTACTTATAGCTCTAGTGCATCTGTTGCATGGAAATCCCTACTCACTCACATTGATATCTATTGATGGGCATCTCCATAGCCCGTTGATACGCCTAGTTGATGTGATACTATCTTCTCCCTTTTTGTCTTCTCCACAACCACCTTTCTATTCCACATATAGTGTTATATCCACGGATCACGCTCATGTATTGCGTGAAGATTGAAAAAGTTTGAGAACATCAAAAGTATAAAACAATTGCTTGGCTTATCATTGGGGTTGTGCATGATTTAAATATTTTGTGTGGTGAAGATAGAGCATAGCCGAATAATATGATTTTGTAGGGATAACTTTCTTTGGCCATGTTATTTTCAGAAGACATAATTGCTTGGTTAGTATGCTTGAAGTATTATTATTTTTATGTCAATATTAAACTTTTGTCTTGAATCTTATGGATCTTAATATTCATGCCACAATAAAGAAGATTACATGGATAAATATGTTAGGTAGCATTCCACATCAAAAATTCTGTTTTTATCATTTACCTACTCGAGGACGAGCAGGAATTAAGCTTGGGGATGCTGATATATCTCCAACGTATCTATAATCTTTGATTGTTCCATGCTATTATATTATCAACATTGGATGTTTTATGTGCATTTATATGATCTTTGGGACTAACCTATTAACCTAGAGCCCAGTGCTAGTTTCTGTTTTTTCCTTGTTTTAGAGTATCATAGAAAAGGAATATCAAACTGAGTCCAATTGACCTGAAACTTCACGGAACTTATTTTTGGACCTGTAGAAGCCCACGGAGTATCAGAGATGGACCAGAAGAGTCCCGGGCTGCCCACGAGGGTGGGGGCCGCGCCCACCCCCCTAGGCGTGCCGCCCTGCCTCGTGGACAGCCCGGAGATGCACCGACGTACTTCTTCCTCCTATATATATCCATATACCCTAAAAACTTCGGGGAGAAGAATAGATCGGGAGTTCCGCCGCCAGAAGCCTCCGTAGCCACCAAAAACCAATCTAGACCCGTTTTGGCACCCTGCCGGAGGCGGGAATCCCTCTCCGGTGGCCATCTTCATCATCCCGGCGCTCTCCATGTAGAGGAGGGAGTAGTTCTCCCTCGGGGCCGAGGGTATGTACCAGTAGCTATGTGTTTGATCTCTCTCTCTCTCTCTCGTGTTCCTGAGGTGGTACGATCTTGATGTATCGCGAGCTTTGCTATTATAGTTGGATCTTATGATGTTTCTCCCCCTCAACTCTCTTGTAATGGATTGAGTTTTCCCTTTGAAGTTATCTTATCGGATTGAGTCTTTAAGGATTTGAGAACACTTGACGTATGTCTTGCGTGGGATACCCGTGGTGACAATGGGGTATTCTATTGATCCACTTGATGTATGTTTTGGTGATCAACTTGTGCGTTCTGCCCATGAACCTATGCATAGGGGTTGGCACACGTTTTCATCTTGACTCTCCGGTATAATATTTGGGTCACTCTTTGAAGTACTTTGTGTTGGTTTGAATAGATGAATCTGAGATTGTGTGATGCATATCGTATAATCATACCCACGGATACTTGAGGTGACATTGCAGTATCTAGGTGACATTAGGGTTTTGGTTGATTTGTGTCTTAAGGTGTTATTCTAGTACGAACTCTATGATAGATTGAACGGAAAGAATAGATTCATGTTATTTTACTATGGACTCTTGAATAGATTGATCAGAAAGAATAACTTTGAGGTTGTTTCGTACCCTACCATAATCTCTTCGTTTTTTCTCCACTATTAGTGACTTTGGAGTGACTCTTTGTTGCATGTTGAGGGATAGTTATATTATCCAATTATGTTATCATTGTTGAGAGAACTTGCACTAGTGAAAGTATGAACCCTAGGCCTTGTTTCAACGCATTGCAATACCGTTTGTGCTCACTTTTACCATTATTTACCTTGCTGTTTTTATTTTTTCAGATTACAAAAACCTATATGTATCATCCACATTGCACTTGTATCACCATCTCTTCGCCGAACTAGTGCACCTATACAATTTACCATTGTATTGGGTGTGTTGGGGACACAAGAGAGTCTTTGTTATTTGGTTGCAGGGTTGTTTGAGAGAGACCATCTTCATCCTACGCCTCCCACGGATTGATAAACCTTAGGTCATCCACTTGAGGGAAATTTGCTACTGTCCTACAAACCTCTGCACTTGGAGGCCCAACAACGTCTACAAGAAGAAGGTTGTGTAGTAGACATCATCGCACACCCTCATTGCTTCACCGATGAGGTCATGGATCATGAATTCCCAGAAGGGTTCAAACCCATGAATATAGTATCATATGATGGAACCATGGACCCCACGGTGTCGATCAAAGACTTCATTCTCCACATTCATATGGCCCGCGGCGACGACCTCCACGCCATCAAATACCTCCCTTTAAAACTCAAGGGGCCAGCTCGGCACTGGCTCAACAGTCTGCCTGCAAATTCTATTGGCAGCTGGGAGGACTTGGAAGAGGCCTTCCTCGATAACTTCCAAGGTACATATGTTCGACCTCCGGATGCTGATGACTTAAGACATATAGTTCAACAGCCTAGAGTCCGCCAGGAAATTCTGGACTAGGTTCTTAACTAAAAAGAACCAAATCGTCGATTGTCCGGATGTCGAAGCCCTAGCAGCCTTCAAACACAGCATCCGCGACGAATGGCTCGCTCGCCACCTCGGCCAAGAAAAGCCAAAATCCATGGCAGCCCTCACAACACTCATGACCTGCTTTTGTGCAGGCGAGGACAGTTGGTTGGCCCATAGCAAAAACAATGCAAGCGACGCAGGCACCCCTGAAGCTAAAACCAGCAAAGACAAGTCTCGACGCAACAGATACAAGCGTCGAAACAATAGTGATAATACCGAGGAAAGGGCAGTCAATGCCGGATTCAGGGGCTCTAAGTCCGGTCAGCGGAAGAAGCCGTTCCAAAAGAACAATTCAGGCCCATCCAGCTTGGACCGCATACTTGATCATCCGTGCTAGATTCATGGCACCCCAGACAAACCACCCAATCATACAAATAGAGATTGCTGGGTTTTTGAACAGGCCAGCAAATTAAACGCCGAAAACAGGGAAAAGGGATCGCAAAGCGAGGACGATGACGAAGAGCCCCAGCAACCGAACACAGGGGGACAGAAGAAGTTTCCCCCTCAGGTCAAAACGGTGAACATGATATACGCTACCCACATCTCCAAGAGGGAGCGCAAGCGTGCGCTGTGGGACGTCTACACGATAGAGCCAGTCGCCCCAAAATTTAATCCATGGTCGTCATGCCCGATCACCTTTGATCGCCGGGATCATCCGACTAGTATCTGTCATGGTGGCTCAGCCGCACTTGTCGTAGACCCAACAATTGATGGGTTCCACTTGACTCGCGTCCTTATAGTCGGAGGTAGCAGCCTTAATCTGCTCTATCATGATACAGCGCGAAAAATGGGCATTAACCCATCTCGGATCAAGCCCACCAGGACTACCTTCAAAGGAGTCATACTAGGTGTAGAGGCCCGCTGTACGGGCTCAATCACACTAGAGGTTGTCTTCGGATCTCCGGACAACTTCCGAAGCGAGGAGTTAATCTTCGATAATGTTCCTTTCCGCAGCGGCTATCACGCACTACTCGGATGAACTGCGTTCGCTCGATTCAATGTAGTGCCACACTTTGCTTATCTCAAGCTCAAGATGCCCAGCCCACGTGGCATCATAACAGTCAACGGAAATACGGAACGCTCCCTTCGTACAGAAGAGCACATAGCTGCCTTAGTAGCAGAAGTACAGAGCGGCCTTCTCAAGCAGAACCTTAATTTGGCTGCCGAGCTCACAAACACCGTTAAGAGGGTATGAACTACTCTTCAGCAGGAGAGCTCGGCTCGTAAGGAGCTCGACTAGCAATCCGGCCTCCGTCGCAGTTCTGATCAAAGTGGTGGCATTCCCGCCACGCGTACATAACTACACACTCAAAATTCCATGGGCATCGACTGAGGCATAGCTAGCTTGTGGTCCGTAGTACGGCTCAACCGACATCGGATACACACACCTTTACTTGTTTCCTTTTCAGATCTCAATCCAACAGGCACCATCTGGTGGTCTAGTCATCAGTCCTCTTGAAGGATAAGCACACCAAGATGGCAAGAAACGCAAACATATGGGGGACTTATTAGGTGATTCCGTTAACGATAACTCTACCTGTTTTTCAGGACCCACATGCAGCTCTCCCTTGGTTTCGGCATGTCAAATAGCCTGTTGCTTATTGCGCTACCTGTATCAATGCACCTTGACATACTAATTAAATTACAATGAGAATAGCTTGCAACTGGAACTGTAGGACTCTACCTTTTTACCTTCATACCTATTCTGTTTTCTTTCTTTTTTCAGCTCCCCTGTGGATAATCCTATCAGGTAGCACCTGTACACTTTGGTATGCTTGATGTTTGCCAGGGGCTTCATAGCACCCCACATTACGGCAACAAAAGTCCGAACACTTTTTATAAGTATAGTTCGGCACCTTGAATTTAGAATTATATGCATTGGCTCCGAATCATGTCTTTGGTCAATAGTTGGGTTGCCCGGCTCCTGTGCTTGCTACCTTACGTTCCGCTATATCGGCTAAGGTAGTAAAGGGAGAACTACTACGATTGTGCCTTGGTTTATCCAAAGGAGCACCTCAGTAGAGAAAGCCGAAAACTGACTGTCATGATGTGGCGAGACCCGGTCAGCTGTTCGGAGGTTGTAAATCGTTGGAAATTTCTTCCGCATTACGCGAAGGATTGGTACTTCCCGATCAAACGCTTATAGCACTCTAGTTCGGATACTAGGGGTTGCGCCCATGTTTTTATTGTCGCACTCCTATGGCTAAGTGAGGGCGTCACAGCCGCATAGTCTGGTTGCGTGGTTCGTTGCGCTAAACAACTCCTTCAAGGGCCATCTAATTGGGTCAAGATTGTTTAGATTCCATCCCGAACACCCCCATACTACCTACATGGGGGTAGAAGCTGATGACTGGTTAACCCTCAGATTTCATACAACACGGACGCATAGAAAGTAAATATTTAAAAACATAATAAGCATTATATTGCACAAACTCTTTGTTTCATCATACAAGGCAGAGGGAGCTCGCATACATTCATTCAAAGATAATGCCTTTCGCACAGTGATTTGCAACAATGCGGGATCCCTCCAGGACACCATCAAAATACAACTCGGGTCGGCGGTGCTCCTTGCCCTCAGGCGGCCCATCGGTCATTAGCTTCTTGGCATCCATCTTCCACCAGTGCGTTTTGACGCAGGCAAAGGCCATCCGTGCACCTTCCATACAAACCGACTGCTTTATAACCTCAAGCCAGGGGCAGGCATCGACAAGCCGCTTCACAAGTCAGAAGTAGCTGCTAGGTATCGGCGCGGCAGGCCATAGTCGTACTATCAACTCCTTCATGGCTAGCTCGGCCGCCTTGTGCAGCTCGACCAAGATATTGAGACCAGAACAACTTCTCCGTAGAACTCCCTTCCTCAGCTCGATAGAACTCGGCAGCATCTGATACACTACGCGGCAAATCCGTAAACGCCCCTGGAGAGTGATACTTCTCCAACGTATCTATAGTTTTTGATTGTTCCATGCTATATTATATTCTTTTTGGATATTATTGGGCTTTATTATACACTTTTATATTATTTTTGCGACTAACCTATTAACCGGAGGCCTAGCCCAGAATTGTTGTTTTTTGCCTATTTCAGAGTTTCACAGAAAAAGAATATCAAACAGAGTCCAAACGGAATGAAACCTTCGGGAACATGATTTTCGGAACGAACGAGATCTAGAGGACTTGGAACCTATGTCAAGAAAGCAACCAGGAAGGCACTAGGTAGGGGGCGCGCCTGAGGGAGTCCTCGATTATGAGGTCCTCGGACAACCGGACTATATACTTTGGCCGGACTGTTGGACTATGAAGATACAAGATTGAAGGCTTCGTTCCGTGTGCAGGTGGAACTCTCCTTTCAGTGGAAGGCAAGCTTGGCGATTCGGATAAGTAGATCTCCTTCTCTGTAACCGACTCTGTGTAACCCTAGCCCCCTCTAGTGTCTATATAAACCGGAGGGTTTAGTTCGTAGGACAAGAACAATCATAATCATAGGCTAGCTTCTAGGGTTTAGCCTCTACGATCTCGTGGTAGATCAACTCTTGTAATACTCATATCATCAAGATCAATCAAGCAGGAAGTAGGGTATTACCTCCTTCGAGAGGGACCGAACCTGGGTAAACATTGTGTCCCTCGCCTCCTGTTACCATCAGCCTTAGACGCACAGTTCGGGACCCCCTACCCGAGATTCGCCGGTTTTGACACCGACATTGGTGCTTTCATTGAGAGTTCCACTGTGCCGTCATGATAAAGGCTTGATGGCTCCTTCGATCATTGGCAACGATGCGATCCATGGTGAGGTTTTTCTCCCCGGACAGATCTTCGTATTCAGCGGCTTCGTACTGTGGGCCAACTCGCTTGGCCATCTAGAGCAGATTGATAGCTACACCACTGGCCATCAGGTCAGATTTGGAAGCTTGAACTACACTGCCGATATCCGTGGAGACTATATCTTCGACGGTTTCAAGCTCATGTCAGGCACGCCACACAGTCATGACGAGCACGACTTAGCTCTGCCATTGGATGGTGTTCGGGAGATCGCACCTGCGGTTACTCCAGCCCTCAATCCGGAACAAATCGTGCCATCCGAGGACGGGTTGCTGGAACCCGCCACGGAGGCCGCACACTCAGCGGCGATAGAGCCGAATACTGACTTCACCTCCTATGAGACCTGTGTTACCGGACCCTTGGATTCGTCCCCGGCCACAGGCTCCGAACCGCCTACGTCCGTGCCTATCCAATCTGATTGGGCACCGATCATGGAGTTTATCTTCGCGGATATTTTTCAGCACTCGCCCTTGGGCGATGTGCTAGATTCATTGAGGTCTCTCTCCTTGTCAGGAGACCCTCAGCCGAACTATGTCCGGCTCGAGTGGGTAGCGGATGATGAAGGAATTCGTTCCCCACCCACCACCCACTTGATAGCCACTGTCGATGACTTAATCGACATGCTTGATTTCGACTCCGAAGACATCGACGGTATGGACGACGATGCAGGAGAGAAACAGGAATGACCGCCCAGAGGGCGCTGGACAACCACTTCATCGCACGATATATACATGGTGGATACACCCAAAGAAAACAACGATGAGGAACGGGAGGATGCAGCAAAGGATAGTCCCCTCGAGAAGCAACCAAAGAGAGGACGTAGGCACCGCTCCAAATCCCACCTCAGCAAAAACAACGATAACAGCGCAAGAAAGAATAATACCCCAGTCGACTCCAAAGGAAATGACGACCACATGGACCTAGAGATGGAGCAGGATGAGCCAGCGGACGACCAACATAGTACAGAGCCACTGTCCGATCACGACGACGCCGAGGGTAAAGCTCATCAACCTGTCTCTGGAGAGGAGAATAGTCCGGATGACGATGCACACATCATCCCGGAAAGGCACTTGGAACAAGAGAACCTCCATAGAAGGCTTATCGCCACCGCGAGGAGCATGAATAAGCAGAAGCAAAGGCTTAAGGCCATGCATAATCCGCTCAACAGCAGATGGAACAAAGTGCTTGACACTGAAGAAAAGTACGGCGGCAGTCGCCACACAAAGAGCTATCCAAAGCGCAAGTTGCTGCCTGAATTCGACGACGAGGCTTTAGAGCCCATTCAGCCAAAAAATAAAATGGCCGATCAGCCGGATCGACCACCCCGTGGCCGCGATAGGGTAGCTAACGATATCGCACACAAGTCAGCACACGATTTACGTGAAGACCTGCACAAAAAAGCCGGTATGACCAGGTCCATCTACGGATCTAGGAAGTGCGCTCCGGCACAGAATCATGGCCGCCCAAATGATTATACTGACCGAATAACAGCTCGGAATCAAAACCAAACGCTACAACCATCCAAAGAATGCCATGACACATCCAAATACAGGGGTGCCGCGCACCTCCTATGCTTCACCGATGAGGTGCTGGACCATGAATTTCCAGAGGGATTCAAACCCATGAACATAGAGGCATATGACGGAATGACAGATCTTTGGGTCTGTATTGAGGACTTTATCCTTCACATCCACATGGCTCGCGGAGATGATCTCCACGCCATCAAATACCTGCCCCTCAAGTTGAAAGGACCAGCTCGGCAGTGGGTGAAAAGCCTCCCCGAAAACTCAATTGGAAGCTGGGAAGAGCTTGAGGATGCTTTTAGGGCCAATTTTAAAGGGACCTATGTCCGACCTCCGGATGCAGACGATTTAAGTCACATAATTCAGCAGCCCGGAGAGTCAGCCCGAAAGCTTTGGAACAGATTCCTCACGAAGAAGAATCAAATCGTCGACGGCCCGGATGCCGAAGCCTTGGCGGCTTTCAAGCATAGTGTCCGGGATGAATGGCTCGCCAGACACCTCGGCCATGAAAAACCGAGGACAATGACAGCCCTAACAAGCCTTATGACCCGCTTTTGCACGGGCAAAGACAATTGGCTGGCCCGTAGAGGCACCGGCAACCCAGGCACATCCAAAGTCAGGGATGGCAACGGGAAACCGCGACGCAATAAAAGCAAGCGTCGAAACAACGAAGACAACCCAAACAACACGGCGGTAAACGCCGGATTGATGGGCTCTCAACCCGGTCAACGGAGAAAGCCATTTAAAGGCAGCAGAGATGGACCGTCCATCCTAAATAAGATTCTAGACAGATTATGTCAGATTCATGGCACTGATACGTAACGTATCTATAATTTTTGATTGCTCCATGCTATATTATCTACTGTTTTGGACTATATTGGGCTTTATTTTCCACTTTTATATTATTTTTGGGACTAACCTATTAACCGGAGGCCCAACCCAGAATTGTTGTTTTTTTGCCTATTTCAGTGTTTCTAAGAAACGGAATATCAAACGGAGTCCAAACGGAATGAAACCTTCGGGAACGTGATTTTCTCACCGAACGTGATCCAGGAGACTTGGACCCTATGCCAAGGCATCAGAGAGGCGGTCAAGAGAGTGGGGGTGTGCCCCCTGCCTCGTGGGCCCCTCGGAGCTCCACCGACATACTTCTTCCTCCTATATATACCTACGTACCCCCAAAAGAACAGAGACGGAACCAAAAACCTAATTCCACCGCCGCAACTTTCTATATCCACGAGATCCCATCTTGGGGCCTATTCCGGAGCTCCACCACAGAGGTCCGTCATCACGGAGGGCTTCTACATCATCATAGCCCCTCCGATGAAGTGTGACTAGTTTACCTCAGACCTTCGGGTCCATAGTTAGTAGCTAGATGGCTTCTTCTCTCTTTTTGGATCTCAATACAAAGTTCTCCCCCTCTCTTATGGAAATCTATTCGATGTAATCTTATTTTTGGGATGTGTTTGTTGAGACCGATGAATTGTGGGTTTATGATCAAGTCTATCTATGAATAATATTTGAATCTTCTCTGAATTCTTTTATGTATGATTGGTTATCTTTGCAAGTCTCTTCGAATTATCAGTTTGGTTTGGCCTACTAGATTGGTTTTTCTTGCCATGGGAGAAGTGCTTAGCTTTGGGTTCGATCTTGCGGTGTCCTTTCCCAGTAATAGAAGGGGCAGCAAGGCACGTATTGCATCGTTGCCATCGAGGATAACAAGATGGGGTTTATTTCATATTGCATGAATTTATCTCTCTACATCATGTCATCTTGCTTAAAGCGTTACTCTGTTTTTAACTTAGTACTCTAGATGCATGCTGGATAGCGGTCGATGAGTGGAGTAATAGTAGTAGATGCAGAATCGTTTCCGTCTACTTGTCACGGACGTGATGCCTATATACATGATCATGCCTAGATATTCTCATAACTAGGCTCAATTCTGTCAATTGCTCAACAGTAATTTGTTCACCCACCGTAGAATACTTATGCTCTTGAGAGAAGCCACTAGCGAAACCTATGGCCCCCGGGTCTATTCTCATCATATCAATCTCCATCACTTTAATCTTGCTTTGCTTTTTTACTTTGCCTTTTACTTTCCATCTCTATACCAAAAATATTATATCTATCAGATCTCACTCTCGTAAGTGACCGTGAAGGGATTGACAACCCCTAATCGCGTTGGTTGCGAGTAGCTATTGTTTGGTGCAGGTACGAGGGACTTGAGCGTGGCCTCCTACTGGATTGATACCTTGGTTCTCAAAAACTGAGGGAAATACTTACGCTACTCTGCTGCATCATCCTTTCTTCTTCGGTAAATCCAACGCAAGATCAAGAGGTAGCAAGAAGAATTTCTGGCACTGTTGCTGGGGAGTCTACGCAAAAAGTCAACATACCAAGTACCCATCACAATCCCTATCTCTCGCATGACATTAGTTGCCATTTGCCTCTCATTTTCCTCTCCCCCACTTCACCCTTGCCGTTTTATTCGCCCTCTCTTTCCCAATCTCCTTCTCCTTCTCCGCCTCTCTTTTCCGTTTGCCTCTTTTGCCCGTTTGCTCTTGTTTGCTCGTGTGCTAGTTTGTTTGCTTGTCGTCATGGCTAGTCTCATATCTTCTCCGTTGTCTCCCGAGAACAAAGTTCTAAATTTTAAACAAAGGGAGGGAGAAAATCTAAAAGATGCTTGGTATAGAATTTGCAATGCTCAAAACAGATCTACCAGGAAGCAATCTACTTCAGTTCTTCTCCGCAATTTTTATGTAGGTGTTAATCCTTGGTATAGATATATCCTCGATACCATTACCGGAGGGAACTTCTTGGGTAGCCATTCTTTTGATTCTTATAATGCTATGTTAGATTTATTTGGCTTGCCACCTCTTTTGGTTAATGGAACCATGTTAACTTTGGAGCATGTTATGAAAAGACTTGAAATTATTGAAAATAAAGTTTCTACTATTGAATTAATTGAAAATCTAGATAAAAAGATCCACAATCAAATTACTCAATATGGATCTAAGCTAGGAATGACTTTGAAAAATATTAAGGAAAAGGAACCCATAGTTAATGAGAAGATAAACTTAGATTCTACTAGAATTGATAAACTTGATGGTATCATTACAAACTTGGCAACCGCTTTTTCTTCCGTAAAGAATACTCCAAGTCCTCCTACTAAAATTGCCAAGCTTATGTATGTTCCTAAAAATAAGGGTGAATCATCTAGTAAGGAAACTGAGGATCTTAAATCTATAAGTATTCATACCAATCTTTTTGCTATCATTAAGGAACCAATTGCTACAAATGAATTTTTCGATCTTGTGCCTAAAAGTTTGATAATCACTAGGAATAAAGAAATTCCTAAGGGAAATAGATGCCTCATCGAAGAATTGCCTACCAAAGATGGAAATACCTAGATCTATCCTCGCTTTTATGCCTAGCTAGGGGCGTTAAACGATAGCGCTTGTTGGGAGCCAACCCAATTTTATTTTTATTCCTTGCCTTTTGCTCCTGTTTAGTAATAAACAAATTATCTAACCTCTGTTTTGGTTGTGTTTTTTTTGTGATTAATCAGTGTTTGTGCCAAGTAGAACCATTGGGAAGACTTGGGGAAAGTCTTGTTGAACTTGCTGTAAAAAACAAAAACTTTAGCGCTCATGAGAACTGCTGTCATTTATATTTGGAAAGTGCTATTTAGTTAATTATTTTTTCAGATGATTAATAGATAAATTCCTCACGTCCATAAATTTATTTTAGAATTTTTGGGGTTCCAGATCTTGCACTATCTACAGATTACTACAGACTGTTCTGTCTTTCACAGATTCTGTTTTTCGTGTGTTGTTTGCTTATTTTGATGAATCTATGGCTAGTAAAATAGTTTATAATCCATAGAGAAGTTGGAATAAAGTAGGTTTAACACCAATATAAATAAATAATGAGTTCATTACAGTAACTTGAAGTGGTCTTTTGTTTTCTTTCGCTAACGGAGCTCACGAGTTTTCTACCTTAAATTTTGTGTTGTGAAGTTTTCAAGTTTTGGGTAAGGATTTGATGGATTATGGAACAAGGAGTGGCAAGAGCCTAATATTGGGGATTCCCATGTCACCCCCAAGATAATCTAAGGACACCTAAAAGCCAAAGCTTGGGGATGCCTCGGAAGGCATCCCCTCTTTCGTCTACTTCTATCGGTAACTTTACTTGGAGCTATATTTTTATTCACCACATGATATGTGTTTTGCTTGGAGCGTCTTGTATTATTTGTGTATTTGTTTGTTAGTGTGCCACAATTATCCTTGCTGTACACACATTTTGAGAGAGCCATACATGAATTAGAATTTGATAGAATACTCTATGTGCTTCACTTATATCTTTTGAGCGTTATAATTTTGCTCTATGTGCTTCACTTAGATCTTTTAGAGCACGGTGGTGGATTTGTTTTAAGGAAACTATTGATCTCTCATGCTTCACTTAGATTATTTTGAGAGTCTTAATAGCATGGTAATTTGCTTAATAATAATATGCTTGGTATTCAAGATTTGTGAAACTTTCTTTTGAGTGCGTTGAATACTAAGAAAAGATTAAAGCATGATAATTGTTTTGAGATATGGAGGTGATAATATTAGAGTCATGCTAGTTGAGTAATTGTGAATTTAAAGAATACTTGTGTTAAAGTTTGCGATTCCCGTAGCATCATGTATGGTGATGTCAGGACCCCGATTCCAAGTCACATCGATCTAGCCGGTAACACCTCATATCACTTTGCGGCCTCACGCACGGTATTCCCACGGGTGTCGCCCTACCATGGCCCGGGACCGTTTGCGTCTTTTGGCTCACGTATATGATAGTGTCGCTAGCATCCATATGACAGAGAACCCGGTCCGACATGGCTAGTCGTGAACCCAAAGTGGCACTAACCTATGGGGACAGGCATACATGAATCACATCGAGCATGTCGGTCAGCAGCGTGTGAATCCGGGCTGTAGCACTGGGCTAACAGGACTCCGGGAACCCGGGCTGTAGCAGGCTAGGCAAGACTTCGGATGTCACCACATGACATTTCCCTGAAGGGACAGACACAGGAACGAAGTGAAACACATGCCGGCCAGTCAAGTGTCCTGAGCAGTAGTGCTGGGCTAACAGGACTCCGGTGAACCTGGCTGTAGCGGACTACTATGGCTCATGGAAGCACTAGACTACATTTATCCATAAGAGAAGCTACCAAGGATAAACAACTAGATTGTCGGATCCCACACATACCAAGCATTTCAATCATACACACAATATGCTCGATATGTGTAAATACAACATGGCATCACAACAAAACTCTACAACTCAAGTATTTATTCATTAGGCTCCGAGGAGCGAGATATTACAAACATGGGTCTCATGACCCAACAATCATAGCATACAAATCAAACACATGTGGAAGCTTAACATGTCTGAGTACAAACATCTACAAATGAAAAAGGCTAAGAAGCCTGACTATCTACCAGATCCTGCCGAGGGCACAACATTGTAGCTGAGGTATCAAGCTAAACGTTGAAGTCCACGTGGATTACTGGCGAGACTGAAGTCTCTCTGCAAAACATAAAATAGGCAAACGTGAGTACAAATGTACCCAGCAAGACTTACATCAGAACTAACTACATATGCATCGGTATCAACAAAGGGGGGGTGGTGGAGTTTAACTGCAGCAAGCCAGCTTTGACTCAATGGCTAACCTGAACTAAGACTGCAAGAAAATCTTTGAGGTGGCGCACATGAGTCCACATATTCACCATTCAATACACCACTATGGATCCGCTCTCGTCTCCCTACGAGAAGGCCATCCATAGCACTCACACTTATCTTGCGAGTTTCAGAGTATCCACTTTCACTTGTCTATGAACTATTATAGGCAACCCAGAAGTCCATTACCGCGGACATGGCTATTCGAATAGATGATGTTAACCCTGCAGGGGTGTACTTCTTCACACACGCTCTCACCACTTACCGCCGTTTACACGACATGTACTCGGCAACCTTCAAGCGGAAGCCCAACGAGGGTGTCGGCCACGGCCTACCTAAACACTCAAGTCTCTAGTCCAGGTTTATCGCCTATCCAGGTTCCATCCACAGGGAGTCCAGCCGAGGTTTCCACATACGGCCCCGGACGATGTGTACAGGGTTCCGAGACACCAAACGGGCGCCCGACATGCCCGGCCACGGTGTATCTACCGCATCATAGCCCACCCCTAGGGTCAGCGCTATGCACGGCCGCCAACACATATCCTATAAACACCAGAAACTAGTTGAAACTCCTGGACAGAGGACAAGGGTGATCAAGAAGCCGAGAGGGTCCATTGGTTTCGGGCCCAATGCATGGTAGTAACTGTTTCATAGATCACAAACACAGAACTCAGTTCCTAAGGACGACTTCAATGAGACAACCCACCATGTACTCCTACATGGCCTCTCACCGCTACCTTTACCAAATTGTGTTCACACACTTAGCTCTCAACAGTAGGACATGTTTACACACCTCCGATTCATCCCCGATGAATCATACCTGACTCAACTCTAAGCAGTAGCAGGCATGACAAACAAGCATGAATGAGTAGGCACATCAGGGCTCAAACAACTCCTACTCATGCTAGTGGGTTTCATCTATTTACTGTGGCAATGACAGGTCATGCAGAGGATAAGGGGTTCAACTACCGCAGCAAGTAACAGAGGAATCATGTTGTCCTAATGCAGTAAAAGAGAGCAGGAGCGAGAGAGTGGGATTGTCTCGGAATGAACAAGGGGGTTTTGCTTGCCTGGCACTTCTGAAGATAGTATAGTTCTTCATCGGTGTCATTGAACTCGTCATCGGAACCACGTCTATCGAGAGGGGACAAATACCGGCAAACAAAGAGGAACACAATCAATGCAATGCAACAATTATGATGCATGATAATGTCATGGCAATATGATGTTGATTGAGCTAATGCAACTAGCAACCATATTAAATGAAGTTGGTTTGAACCAAGGGTTCAAATTCAAACTCCATATGTGCTTATTTAAATGTCATTTATGCAAATTACCCTGTACATCAACCCTAGGTTGTTCAAACATGCATGCAAATGCCATAAACAGATTCCTTGAATTTTTCTGATAATTTTTCATATATAATTTATCTTATTTGGAGTTACGGTTGAATTTCTATGATTTTTGGAAGTTTAGGGCATTTTCTGAAAATAAATAAATCATTTAGATTTATTTAAAATACAGAAAAGCATTACTGCGTCAGCCTTGCATCATGCTGCTGTCATCTGGTCAATGGAAGCAGTCCAGGTCAAACCTGACAAGTGGGACCCAATGGCCAGTTGTCATTTAACTAACCAAAGTTAGTTAGTGTTAAACTAATACTAATCCTAGTTTAATTAGTGGCCTGGGGCCCACACATTAGTGACCCGGGGAGTCAAACTGGGCCCACCCAATCAATGGTTAGCGGGGTCAAACCCGCCGGAGACTCGACGCCGGCGAGGCCCGAGACGGTGGCGCGGCTCGGAAAACGCCCATAGGGCACGGGCGAGGCCGTTCTTGGGCTCGTTGGAGAGCTCTTGCAGGCGCGCATCTAGTGGGGGTGGAGGCCGGGTCTATCGTGGCCGGAGCGAATGACGGCGAGCTCCAAGGCGGCGGCCGGAGTTCGGCCATGTGCGGGGTTTGGGCTACGGCGTGCAATCGCGGGAATTGAGGCGCTAGCGAGGCACTACGCGATGCGGCAAGCATGTTGGGTAGCACAGGATGACCACATGGTCGCCGGAGCGACGCCGGCGACAAGCTCGAGCAGAGACGAGCTTCGGCCATGGTGGAACTATGGCCTAGAGGGTGCAAACTCGTGGGAAAGAAGAGGGGAAAAGCGACGGAGCTCATAGGGAGGTCGATGAGCAGATCAGTGGGCTCGGGGGCGACCGGAGCGAGACGAATCGATGAATGGCGTCCGGCGGGTACCGAGGTTGAAGACGACACGATGGCGGCGATGCAGGACCTCCGGCGAAGCATGGCTCGGTGGGGAGGGCGAGGGCGTCGCGGCGGAGCTTCTGGACATGTCGGAGAGGCGAGGGGGAGGCGGTGGCCGCGGTGGTGCACGTCGGCGGCGGCGGGCGCGTTCGGGGAGAGAGCAGAGATGGGGGAGGGAGCCGTGGGAGAGTGAGAGGGTCCAGGGGAAGGTCGGGGTAATGCACGTGGCGCTCGGCGTAGACTCCAGCAGCGGGAAGCAAACAGGAGGTGGCTGGACGCGTGCTCGCGCGCGCCGGCCACGCGCTCGTCCTTCTAGCAAGGGGGAAGACGACAGGGAGGAGCCCCTGGTGGGCTGGGCCGGCCAGCTACAGTGCTGGGCCGGTTGGTGGGCTCCAGGTAAGTTTTCTCTTCTCTGTTTTATTTCTGTATTGTTTTGTTTTTATTTATACATTTTGCCACTGATTCAAAATTCAAAACAAATTCAAAACAGGGCAAAACCTTCTGAATATTTTTATGTTGCCATTATGGACTTTTCCACAGGCACATAAATAATTCTAGGGCCTTTTGAATTATATTCTATAAAAATGAATATAATCCAAAACTCAAATACTTATTGATTTAATTTCAAAGTCCCAAAATAATTCCTTCAAAAATGTTCACTATTTTTGGTTTGGTCTCAAAGCCTTGCCAAAATTATCGAACATTTATGAAGTCATTTTGGAAGCAATGAATGCAATTTGACGGGTTCTTGCCCTTCTTTTAAAATGATTTCTGAGGCTTTCAATTTCCGCATTTCAAGTTTCTTGAAAATAACAGGATGCATGATGCTCACTGATGCAACAATCTGCAACCAATGCTAGGGTTGTGACAACTCACCCCCACTAAACAAGAATCTCATCCCGAGATTCAAGACGTGAGGTAAGAAGACAGAGGGAGCACAAGCTAACACGGTCTTCACGATCCAGGTTGCACTTCATAGGAACGTTGACATGATCACCATCTTTGTCTCAATGTCTTGCTCTGAGAACTCCATCCAACACGATAACGGAAACAAAAGAAACTCTCGAAGAATCGATCTTCTTGAAGATCGAGCAACGGACGATGAACTCTCAGAATGAGACATAGCGACATCTGTCAAGATGAGACACGATACACACATCAAGAATGATGGAAATGAGCATATGACAAGGTTTAAATAAGTAGCGGAATTCCCACACCTAGGAGGGTGGTGAATGGTGTCAACGTAGCGAGGAGTTGGGTTGCCATGATACCACAACGAGACACCTTAAAGAAGGTGACTCGCAGAGATATTCCCTTAAGTGGCAAAAAGAATTACTTTTGATCCAAAGATCATTGAAACTCTTCATTCCAGCTTAAGGCAATTTACAACTGATCGTTTGAAATAGCTCGAGGAAATGGCATACTCGGACTAGGATGGATGATGTGGACTACCTTGTTGAAGACAACGCAACGGATGATTTTGCTTGCGCGTGCTCTCAGGAACTTGAGCATTTCCATATTCATCAAGGTTCTACCAACATCCGTGTCGAGGATCCTGGCAACACATCTTACTACCTTGACAAATAGTGATGGACAATGCAGATGCATACAAAGACACCCCTTTCTCAGATTTCACCTTAGCGAGGCCAAGGGAATGAAATCTGGATCATCGACCGAGAGACATTTAGCACCCCGCTTCTAATGTTCTCCTCGATGTGCTAGCGCAACCCATTTGTAGATATGGTTTGATAACTAGAACATCAAGTAAAAGGTCAGACTTCGGAAGCTTAAGAATCCATAAGGAATAACTATGGAGGCAGATCCTGCGAGATCCTTATGGGGAGGTGACCAACTTCTTTAACCAAGATATTACAATAATAGACCTTCCGGCTAGGTGGGTTGGCCACGACATCCATGTTACCGGGTTGCCGAGAGACCAATATTATAACTCTTGGGACACGTTCCAACCATCATATCTGCCTGAGATTCAGATCTGGTTGGTGTCAGGATATTCCAGACTCATCGAATCTAGGAAGAAAAGTGATAGTTTGCAACACAAATCGATGAGACGACGTTGCGAGATTCTCGGGAAATGAACTATGATAGCAAGCTCCAGAACATGAGCTGGTCCTGCTAAACACATATGAACATGCTGTCCTACACAAGCATGACCACATAGTAGTCTTATAGTAAAACACTACCGAGTTTAGATTGGGAACCATCATCGAGGATAACGAAGTCCTAACATAGGTCATGACTAGCTCTTATGAAGGAACTCCTTCTTCTTCAACAAATCAATCAGTGGCTTGGTGTGCTATGGATACGTATGGAATGAAGATGATCAGTCTATCAGACCATAGAATACTTCGCACGTGCGTGACTGACTTGGGTTGATTCCATAGGAGGTAAAACAATCCTTCTCAAATTCATGGCGGCAACTTGAATCAAGTGCACATGAGTTAGAGGAACTCACTTCTTTCGTCCAAACATATGCTTCACGAACGGGTCATGAAGAAAATGCTTACACAAGTTTCCAACACTAGTGTAATGTTCAACCAAATCATGGAGGAGACCAAGATGTTGTCGATGGACTCAACAACAATTCATCCAGGTTTCCGTATAAATGGAACTCCACAATCATGTGAACAAGGTGTTAGCATTAGTCAGACCCAAAAGATATAATGGTGTATGCTCGAGGAACAACCACGAGTAAGACAACATTACGATTATCGTTGGTTCTGATTTGATTTGACGCTAGCCCATACTCAAATCAAGGATTGGTTAAGATAATAGCACCGACAGTTGATCACGAGGATCAATCGATGAAGATGTCATCTTTCTTCAACACACTCACACCAAAGATATCCCTTAACATGATCTAAGTCAGACAAGCTTTTATCTTCCAACTCTCCAAGTTATTGTTTAGCTTAACCAACTAGCTCAGGGGTATCCAACACAGATTCTTGGAGAATGGGTGGTTTGGAGGAAAAACCAGTATGATCACGAACTCAACATAGCAGTCAGGTGACAACCTGGTAATACTTCCGAGAAGATATTTGGAACATCACGAACCAACGATATGTTACTAAGCTCGAGAACAATCTTGCTTTTCAGAGCAAGACGATATGAATAAATAAGCAAGGGATTGAATAATCCTAACTCATTGATCGAAGAGTGCACCGGAAATAAGGACAAGGTAGCACGATCAATCCTAGAATAGTGTTTCGATAACCAACACGCTAAGAATGATATTAGTGTCCATTAACTACCGAGCAACACGGTTGCTAGGAGCATTGATTTCACACATCATGGTTCACTTGCCGGCATTCCGGTCGCGACAAGACGGAACCGAGGAATGAAAAATGATGGCAAGAAGTATCACTGTGTCAAGAATTCATGAGAGATGGTGCAATTCTAATGACAATCCTGACATAAAGGGGGTAATACTCCAGGGTAGAACAGAGCAAAAGCGGGATGGGCATTTGATCTGTAGAAGACAACTACTTTGACCCAATCCTGGATATGGATGAGGTACTTGAGTTTGTTTTTCCTAGTCATTCCGAAATAGGATGGCTTAACGGACCACAAGAATAATAAGCATCAATAACATGGATGCACAATTACTCCTGACTATCAATTAATAGACGATGGTCGGAATAGAAATGAAGTGGGACAACTCAAGAGGACATATATCTTTCTGAGTTGGGGATTGTCGGTGTCAAAACCGGCGGATCTCGGGTAGGGGGTCCCGAACTGTGCATCTAGGTCGGATGGTAACAGGAGGCAGGGGACACGATGTTTTACCCAGGTTCGGGCCCTCTTGATGGAGGTAAAACCCTACGTCCTGCTTGATTAATATTGATGATATAGGTAGTACAATAGTAGATCTACCACGAGATCAGAGAGGCTAAACCCTAGAAGCTAGCCTATGGTATGATTGTTGTTCGTCCTACGGACTAAAACTCTCCGGTTTATATAGACACCGGAGAGGGCTAGGGTTACACAGAGTCGGTTACAATGGTAGGAGATCTACATATCCGTATCGCCAAGCTTGCCTTCCACGCCAAGGAAAGTCCATTCCGGACATAGGACGAAGTCTTCAATCTTGTATCTTCATAGTCCAGGAGTTCGGTCGAAGATATAGTCCGGCCATCCGGACACCCCCTAATCCAGGACTCCCTCAGTAGCCCCTGAACCAGGCTTCAATGACGACGAGTCCGGCACGCAGATTGTCTTCGGCATTGCAAGGCGGGTTCCTCCTCCAAGTAATTCATAGAAGATTTTGAACACAAAGGTAGTGTCCGGCTCTGCAAAATAAGTTTCCACATATTGCCATAGAGAGAATAATATTTACACAAATCTAATCTGCTGACATATTCCATGGCGTGACATCACACCACGGCCAAGTCTTTATTCGAATCGTTTTATTGTTCTACCTTAGCGCGTTTAGCGAGGTGGTTTCCTTGGCACATCTTGTTAAAGCAGAGATCGTGTCCCCTTATTCCGGTATTCTCATCAATACGGGCGTGGGTAACCCAACTGCGCCATTGACTATGGCGCTTGGGAGACAAGCGAGTTTTACCAGGCTGGTGGGGGCGCATGGTCGCGTCCTCCCATATAAGGGGATAAGGATCCACCTTTTCATCCATGCCTTCTTCCTCCTTTGCCTATCCATTTCCGCGCACTCGAGCTCTAGCGCCCAAGTCCGCACACCCCACCTCAACCTTCTCCAGCCATGTCCGGAGCGGGAGGCAAGTGGATGGTCTCCTCCATCACAGAGGGACACATCAAAAGACTGAGGAAGGCCGGATACTTGTATAACGACATTGCGCACCGGCTTCCCGAAGAGGGGCAACTCATCCCCACCCCTAGGCCCCATGAGAGGGTGGTGTTCCTCCCCCATTTCCTCCGCGGACTGGGCTTCCCTCTCCACCCATTTGTCCCGGGGCTCATGTTCTACTATGGCCTGGATTTCCACGATCTGGCCCCGAATTTTGTCCTCAACATCTCGGTGTTTATCGTCGTGTGCGAAGCTTTCTTCCGCATCCGCCCCCATTTCGGCCTATGACTCAAGACTTTCAATGTCAAGCCGAAGGTGGTGCGCGGCACCCAAGCGGAGTGCGGAGGCGCCATGGTGGGCAAGATGCCAAACGTCCTATGGTTCGAGGGCTCATTCGTGGAGTCCCTAAAGGGATGGCAGTCGGGGTGGTTTTACATCACCGAGCCGCGCGACCCTGAATGGGTCGCAGCCCCCGTGTTCCGATCCGGATCCCCTACGCGGCTCGCCTCCTGGAAAGAGACGGGCTTGTTGTGGGGTAAAAAAGGAGAGCTGACCGGACTCCAAACATGCGTCCAAACCCTGGTGGACAGGAATCTCAAACTTGTCAACATAGTCCAGGTTATGCTCATCCGACAGATCCTCCCGTGTCAACAACGGGCTTTCAACCTGTGGGAGTTCGACCCGGAGCGGCACCGAACTCTGAGCAGGCTCTTTGACACGACGTACGAAGATGCCTGGAAGGTGCTTTTCAAGGGCACCGAGGCCCCCGCATCCGCTACCGAGGATCGCGGATTCAGCACGCAGCGTCACGCTCGTGCGGTAAGCTGTTTTCACCTTTTACAGGGCATTAGTTTTTCATAGTTTGACTCCATGCGAGATCTAAGTTCCCTTACCTTTGACAGGATTGGTAGGAGACGTCTGGACAGATCAACTGTCCGGCTCCTTTGCCCGAAGGCCCAGCGGACGCTCGCTTGGCGAAGCTGCTGGTTCCGGCACCTTACGTGGTGCCGAAGAAGAAGGCCACGGGGACTCGAAAGAGTGCCCGGCGCCAGGAGGTGTCGGATTCACCATCCGACGACTCCAAGGCGCGCTCCTCCCATGAACACGAGGAGGAGGAAGAAGAGACCTCTCCCCCCCAGCGGGGGGAGGGAAGAAAAGGAAGGCCGCCCCAACCGGGGAGGCCGAAGGGTCCAAGAGGGGGAAGACCCGTCCTCTGGACTACTCCACCAACACCGACAACGGCGAAGAGGAGTGGCCACACAGGGCCAAACCCCTAGCGAAATCGTAAGTATCCGGATACCAGAGTGATTCATAGTATTCCCTCATTGCACAGCTTTTCCTTTCATCGAACATGATTGTGCAGTCCACCCAAGGCCGGGCTCGATGAGTCGTCGAGCGGCTCCCTGGACTCGTCGGATGTGAATTCGCTTCCAATGGCTTCCTCCCCCCACCCTACGGACGGTGATGAGGTGGCGTCCCAATAGGTTCCAAGCCAGGAGGAGGTGGTCCTGGAGGCGCCGCAAGGCAACCTCCTGGACTCCAAGCGTAAAGGGGATAGAACCCCCAAGGGCTCCAAGTCCGGCCTTGAGCCGGACACCGTGCCGGAACCTTCAACGGTTCCGGACTCCGGTAGGCAGCCTCCTTCCAAGAGGAGCAAGCCTACCGAGCCGGTGACCTCCGTCCAACCGGAGGCACCGGACAATTTGCTGGAGACGCTTAACGGCGCCTCCATCGACGAGGAGCACCGCACTGTTATGAGTGTGGTGAACCAGAAGGTTTGGTCCGCCAAGAGCGGACTGACTGAAGCCTGTGCCAGCCTTCTAACAAGCTTTGAGGTAAGTAAAGAATATGTAAAAATATTACCACATAGACAGTAGCCCCTGATGCTCTGTTCGGCGTTCGGAAAGAAAAGCCAAATAGAGGATCTAATAATCGCAGGAGTCTAACATAATCAAGTCAATATGCGTATGCAGGCTTCGCTGCTGGCCTCCGCCGCACTGACTGCGGAGGTGGATACCCTGACGCAGAACCTCGAGCGGACCGAGCAAGAGCTCGGCCTAGCCAAGCAGCAGCTCGAGGAGAAGGAAGGTAAGAAATACCTTATTGAAATATGTGAAAGGTGCAATTGCAAAAAGTGACAGGATTAGCGCGGCTATTGTAGGGGCCACAACTGAGGTGGCGACCCTTAAGAAAGCGTTGTCCGAGGCCGAAAAGAGGGCGGCCATGGAGCGCACCGAGCGGGAGAAGCATGAGATGCAGGTTGGCGAGGTGCGGCAAGAGCTCCAGGCTCTCATGAAAAAACATGAGAGTTTGGAGCTTGACTCGAAGACGCAAGAGTCTAAGCTCACGGCGGCCATTGAAGATGCCAAGTCTGCCAAGGTAGAAGCCCAGAAGGCCCTCCAGGAGGTTGAGGCAATAAGAAAGATAGCGGCGGGTAAGGCATTCTTTATGCAAAGCAAGCACGTAAAAGTGAATAATTTTCACTTACCCGAATCCGGAGCTCTCCAGGAGCATTCACAGACTTGCCCCGTAGCGTGTCAGATGCCGCCGCCTTCTACCGCGCCAAGGAGGGAAGCTCGACGGAGAAGGTGTTCTGGTCTCAGTATGCTGAGGCCGAACACCCGGTGTCCTTAAGCGACCAGCTCAAACAGCTGGTCGAGCTCCATAAGGTGGCCGAACAGGCCATGAAGGGCCTCATAGTCCGGCTGTGGCCTGGAGAGGCCATTCCTGGGGGCTACTTCGGGCTGGGGAGGCGGCTGGTGGAGGCCTGTCCAAGGCTCGAAGTCATCAAGCGCTCCGTATGCATCGAGGGTGCCCGTAGGGCGCTTGCCTGTGCGAAGGTGCACTGGGGCAAGCTGGATGCTGAGAAGCTTGTGAAGGACGGGCCACTGCCGGGCAAGGAGCATCGCAAGCCCGAGATGTATTATGAGGGCGTTTTGAAGGGTGTCCGCCTTGTGGGGGATGAATGTTCCATGAATGTAATTTTTCAGTGAACTCGCTCGTTTTGTCCTGTGCGCTGAAAACTTGTTCATGTGCGCTAAGCAATGCTTTTTGAATTTAAAATATTACCTTCTGTGCGGCCGTTTATCAAATTTGAGAGATGGTGAGTCGTCGGCTTCTGCCCCCATGGCACGAGTGCTGGGGTGTTTGGGATAAACATGAGCGCTCTTTTTCCCATTCTTGGGTCCTTCGAGGGAGGCGCTCAACACAACAAACAAGGCAATCGGACTATAGTGCTTGAACACTCTCACTTAGCCATAGAATTCTATAATTTTAAGTTTCGGCGATGCCCCTAGTGTTCGGAAGACCGAGTTCGGGGCGCTATCCACGCCTAGGCCGGACAAAGCCGACTCCTCTCTCTAAGCGGCATAAGCCTTTAGGGACTCGAAAACCTCTCGAACAGCGACCAGCTCTCGCCTCATCATGACGGTCAGTTTTAGCTTTCTCTACTGAGGTGCTTAGCCCAGTTCAACTGGGGCACAATCGCAGTAGTTCTCCTAGTGCTACCTTAGCCGATATGACGGAACGTAAGGTACCAAAACATAGGAGCCGGGCAAACCCAACTATTGACCCAAGACATGATTCGGAGCCGATGCATATAATGCTATAAGTTCGGGGTGCCGCACTTGTGAAAGTGTTCGGACTTCTCACACCATGTTGTGGGGTACTTAAGCCCCTGGTGTATTGGCCGTACCAAAGTGTACGGGTGCAACATGTCATTAATGAACATATATTCGTAAAAAAGAGGTAATGCAATAATAGACGGAAGCTATGCATTGTTTATTTAAAAAAGCTGCGATCAAAGCAGAACGATACAAATAGTGCGATAAGAAAAAGATGGGACTATCAAATATGTCCTTTCAAGAGGCGAGCTGCGGAATGTTATGCGAAACAGGTATACTGCTCGTTATAGAGACCACCTTAGAGTTCCGTAGTGCGGCGTAGCTTTCTGCTTCCCCGGTTGTATCGTTTGTGCGGCAATTGTACTGCCGGACAAGCCTTCTGAAGAATGGAGTCCTGAAAATAAGAGAAAATTAAGAAATCGGCAGCCCCTAGTGCGGTTTAAGCCGCGTTTCGGGCGTGCCGTGATGGTGCCCCTCCCCCTGTGCCCATGGTATTTCTAGAGCGTAGTTATGTATGCGCAACACTGGTTTCGCAAGTTCGCGAGGGCTGGGGTTGGGGCCGCATTGCTACGCTTGCTCGGAACGTGCCAGGCAGTCTTGTTGTAGGTTACTCCGGGCGCGCTTGACGGTGTCTAGACGTTTAATGTCCGGACTGGAGAATTGCCTTGAGAGGCTGCTTTGTACTTCCGCTGCGATAGCCGTCGTATGCTCCTCCGTTCGGAGAGAGCGTTCAGTGTTTCCATTGACCATGATGACGTCTCGAGGGCCTAGCATCTTGAGCTTGAGGTATGCGTAGTGCGGCACCGCATTGAACTTGGCAAATGTGGTTCGCCTGAGCAGTGCGTGATAGCCACTGCGGAACGGGACTATGTCGAAGATTAACTCCTCGCTTCGGAAATTATCCGGAGATACGAAGACCACTTCAAGTGTAACTGAGCCTGTACAGTTGTCTTCTACACCTGGTATGACGCCTTTAAAGGTCGTTCTGGTGGGTTTAATCCTCGAGGGATCGATGCCCATTTTCCGCACTGTATCCTGATAAAGCAGGTTCAGGCTGCTGCCGCCGTCCATAAGGACTCTAGTGAGGTGAAATCCGTCAATAATTAGGTCTAGAACCAATGCGGCGAATCCGCCATGACGGATGCTAGTGGGGTGGTCCCTTCGATCAAAAGTGACCGGGCAGGAAGACCATGGGTTGAACTTTGGGGCGACTGGCTCCATCGCGTATACGTCCCTTAGCACACGCTTCCGCTCCCTCTTGGGGACGTGGGTTGCGTATATCATGTTCACCGTCCGCACTTGTGGGGGAAAACCTTTCTGTCCGCTGTTGTTCGGCGGCCGGGGCTCCTCCTCGTCATCGCTGTGCAGCTCCTTGTCTCTGCTTTCGGCATTTAACTTGCCTGCCTGCTTGAACACCCAACAATCCCTGTTGGTGTGATTGGCTGGTTTTTCGGGGGTGCCATGTATCTGGCATGAGCGGTTGAGTATTCGGTCCAAACTGGACGGGCCTGGAGTGTTTCTTTTGAATGGCTTTTTCCGCTGACCGGGTTTAGAGCCTTTGAATCCGGCATTAACTGCCGTATCCTCAGTATTGTCGCCGTTAATGCGGCGCTTTTGCTTGTTGCGACGTGACCTGCCACTGCTGTCCTTGGTATCCGAATTACCAGGGCTCTTGGTCATGTTATTGCTGCAAGCTAGCCAGCTGTCTTCTCCCGCGCAAAAGCGGGTCATAAGTGTCGTGAGGGCTGCCATAGATTTCGGCTTTTCCTGTCCTAGGTGCCGTGCAAGCCACTCGTCGTGGATGTTATGCTTGAAGGCTGCTAGGGCCTCTGCGTCCGGACAGTCGACGATTTGATTTTTCTTGGTTAGGAACCGTGTCCAGAATTGTCTGGCCGATTCCTCTGGCTGCTGAATTATATGGGTTAGGTCATCGGCGTCTGGTGGTCGCACATAAGTGCCCTGGAAATTGTCGAGGAATGCGGATTCCAGTTCCTCCCAACAACCAATTGATTCTGCTGGCAAGCTATTGAGCCAATGCCGAGCTGGTCCTTTAAGCTTGAGTGGGAGGTATTTGATGGCGTGTAGGTCATCACCGCGGGCCACGTGGATATGAAGGAGATAGTCCTCGATCCATACCGCAGGATCTGTTGTGCCATCGTATGGTTCGATGTTCACGGGTTTGAAACCCTTGGGGATTTGATGATCCATTACTTCATCTATGAAGCATAGTGGGTGTGCGGCGCCTCTGTATTGGGCTACATCACGACGCAGCTCAAACGAGCTTTGTCCACTGTGTTCGACCCGGCCGGATTTACTGTATCCGGCGTGACGAGTACCATCTCGTGTCGTGGGCAGCCCACGTGATCCATAGATCGATCTTGTTTGCCTTGCCTTATCCTCCAATATATCTCGCTGGTCTGGCACATTTTCCCATGCCTTGGTAGTTTTTGAGCGGCGCCGGGGTGCGGCTTGAGTGGAGGGCCGAGAGGCCTCTCTGTCGCGGCCACGGGGTGGCCGGTCGGCCGCATCATGCGCTGGTGATGTAGGTTTAGGTGCTTCCTCCTCTAATTGGGGTAGCAACCTCCGCTTTGGGTAGCTCTTGGAGGGGCGTTCGAGTTCATACTCTTCGGCCACAAGGACTTCAGTCCATCTGTCGGCTAGCAAATCTTGATCAGCTCTAAGCTATTGCTGTTTTTTCTTGAGGCTGCTCGCCGTGGCCATAAGCCTGCGTTTGAAACGCTCTTGTTCGACGGGATCCTCTGGCACGACAAAATCGTTGTCGTCGAGGCTTGCCTCGTCTTCGGAGGGAGGCATATAATTATCATCCTCGACCTCTCTGTCTGCTGCTCTCTCATGAGGGCTGGCTTCTCTATCCTCCTGTGCTGAATCTTGCCGGAGGTGGTTGTCTTCGGCACTGTACGGGGTGTTATTATCCCCCGTGCCGGAATCACCGTTTTTGTTTTGGCGGGATTTAGAGCGGCACTGCTGACGCCGGCGCTTAGGCTGCTTCTTGGAGGGGTCATCCTCCGTTGTTCCATCGCCATTGCCTTCTTTTGGGGTGTCCACCATGTATATATCATACGACGAGGTGGCTTTCCAGTGCCCTATATGCGCTGGTTCTTGATCGTCTCCTGCATCGGCGTCCATACCGTCGATGTCTTCGGAGTCAAAGTCGAGCATGTCGGTTAAATCATCGACAGTGGCTACGAAGTGGGTGGTGGGTGGGCTTTGAATTTCTTGAACATCCGCATCCCAACCTTGCCGACCATAGTCCGGCCAGGGCTCTCCTGACAGAGAGAGAGAGACTTTAGTGAATTCAGAATATCACTGAAGGGCGAGTGCCGAAAGATGTCCGCGGCGGTGAACTCCATGATCGACGCCCAATCGGGTTCGATCAGTCGAGGCGCAGAGGGCTCGGAGCCTGGAGAGGAGTTCGGCTCCTTGGAGTCACGGGCTTCGCAGAGAATAGGGCAGGTGTTCGGCTCGATCGCCGTAGAGATTGCAGCCCTCGAGGCGGTGTCTAACCATCCATCCTCGGTTGGTGTGATCGGCTCAGAGCTAGGGGTCGGAGCGGACATGGGTGCGGCCTCCAGGGCACTGTTCGGCGGCAGAGCTAAATCATGCCCATCGTGACAGTGCGGCACGCTCGGCTGTGGCTCGAATCCGTCGAAGATCAAGTCTCCGCGGATGTCGGCCGTGTAGTTCAAACTTCCAAATCTGACCTGATGGCCAGGGGCGTAGCTTTCGATCTGCTCCAGATGACCAAGCGAATTGGCCTGCAGTGCAAAGCCGCCAAATACAAAGATCTATCCGGGGAGAAAAGTCTCACCCTGGATCGCATCGCTGTTGATGATCGGAGAAGCCATCGGGCCTAAAAGTGACGACACAAAGGAACTCTCAATGAAAGCACCAATGTCGGTGTCAAAACCGGCGGATCTTGGGTAGGGGGTCCCGAACTGTGCGTCTAGGTCGGATGGTAACAGGAGGCAGGGGACACGATGTTTTACCCAGGTTCGGGCCCCCTTGATGCAGGTAAAACCCTATGTCCTGCTTGATTAATATTGATGATATGGGTAGTACAAGAGTAGATCTACCACGAGATCAGAGAGGCTAAACCCTAGAAGCTAGCCTATGGTATGATTATTGTTCGTCCTACGGACTAAAACTCTCCGGTTTCTATAGACACCGGAGAGGGCTAGGGTTACACAGAGTCGGTTACAATGGTAGGAGATCTACATATCCGTATCGCCAAGCTTGCCTTCCACGCCAAGGAAAGTCCCTTCCGGACACGGGATGAAGTATTCAATCTTGTATATTCATAGTCCAGGAGTCCGGTCGAAGATATAGTCCGGCCATCCGGACACCCCCTAATCTAGGACTCCCTCAGGGATGCATAGATTAACATGTCAAACCAAGTTCAACAGGTTTCTTCCAAATAACCCATGTAGAAAGGTAGAACTGGCAGAATCACAATTATGAATGGAGGACTCCTCAAGAGTACTCTGATTGTGATATTTTGGTTCAAAGAACTTCTGCCTTAATGGTTCATGGTATTTGGAAGAAGGAAATACCACGGACCTCGAGGACTATCGCAAGGTTACTAATATCCTAAAGGAACGAGCAAACACTATCAACAGGAGGTAAGTAGGGTGAATCTCGGGTTCAAGAACCCATGAATGGAATACCTACTACTAAATGGCATCATGGGATGCTTTCGAGAATGGTGGCCAGAATCATCACACCGAAACACAAAACATGGCTAGATTACTAGGTGACTCCCTAAAACACCTAGGGTCATAATAATAGCTCCAACATATATGTCGAGGCAACAGAGTACCTCAACTCACTGATAGTGTGATTAATCTGGCCCAAATGGACATCAGGAACAGGAGGAAGGGGTTTGAAAATGCATCAGACTACTTAGAAACCTGGGATGACTCGGACAGCATAACGGCTGTAACTGCTCAAAAAAAATTGAGACATCCTGCAAAATGGTGGCAGAACCACTCAACAACACAATATCAAGGTTCCGAGATCAACTGTCAACATACGGAAGTAGTAGGAATGGAACTGAGGCTTGAAACTATCAATTCTATAAGTCTATGGATTAGAAACACGTCATCCTGATAGATAGATGAGAAGGCCTAGTTCTTAATCCCCGTAGAAAAGAAGAGGTTGACTCAGATCGGAAGGACATAAGGTAAAGGAGTAAAAAGAGCCTTACGTTCCCTTCCACAATCAATTCCCCTACATAACTAAAGCATTTCTAGACACAACTTCGACCAGTTTGGCTTGGTAATCCTACAGGCAGTCAGGATCTGATACCAAAGCCGTCAGGACCCCAATTCCAAGTCACATCGATCTAGCCGGTAACACCTCATATCACTTTGCGGCCTCACGCACGGTATTCCCATGGGTGTCGCCTTACCATGGCCCGGGACTGTTTGCGTCTTTTGGCTCACACATATGATAGTGTCGCTAGCATCCATATGACAGAGAACCTGGGCTGACATGGCTAGTCGTGAACCCAAAGCGGCACTAACCTATGGGGACAGGCATACATGAATCACATCGAGCATGTCGGTCAGCAGCATGTGAATCCGGGCTGTAGCACTGGGCTAACAGGACCCCGGGAACCCGGGCTATAGTAGGCAAGGTAGGACTTCGGATGTCACCGCGTGACATTTCCCCGAAGGGACAGACACATGAACAAAGTGAAACACATGCCGGCCAGTCAAGTGTCATGAACAGTAGTGATGGGCTAACAGGACTCCGGTGAACCGGGCTGTAGCGGACTACTATGGCTCATGGAAGCACTAGACTACATTTCCCCATAAGAGAGGCTACCGAGGATAAACAACTAGATTGTCGGATCCCACACATACCAAGCATTTCAATCATACACACAATATGCTCGATATTTGTAAATACAACATGGCATCACAACAAAACTCTACAACTCAAGTATTTATTCATTAGGCTCTGAGGAGCGAGATATTACAAACATGGGTCTCATGACCCAACAATCATAGCATACAAATCAAACACATGCGGAAGCTTAACATGTCTGAGTACAGACATCTACAAATGAAAAAGGCTAAGAAGCCTGACTATCTACCAGATCCTGCCGAGGGCACAAGATTGTAGCTCAGGTATTAGGCTAAACGTCGAAGTCCACGTGGACTACTAGCGAGACTGAAGTCTCTCTGCAAAACATAAAATAGGCAAACGTGAGTACAAATGTACCCAACAAGACTTACATCAGAACTAACTACATATGCATCGGTATCAACAAAGGGGGGTGGTGGAGTTTAACTGCAGCAAGCCAGCTTTGACTCAGTGGCTAACCAGAACTACGACTGCAAGCAAATCTTTTGAGGTGGCACACACGAGTCCACATATTCACCATTCAATACACCACTATGGATCCGCTCTCGTCTCCCTACGAGAAGGCCATCCATAGCACTCACACTTATCTTGCGAGTTTTAGAGTATCCACTTTTACTTATCTATGAACTGTAATAGGCAACCCAGAAGTCCATTACCGCGGACACGGCAATTCGAATAGATGATATTAACCCTGCAGGGTGTACTTCTTCACACACACTCTCACCACTTACCGCCATTTACACGACATGTACTCGGCAACCTTCAAGCGGATGCCCAACGAGGTTGTCGGCCATGGCCTACCTAAACACTCAAGTCTCTAGTCCAGGTTTATCGCCTATCCAGGTTCCATCCGCAGGGAGTCCGGCCGAGGTATCCACATACGGCCCCGGACGATGTGTACAGGGTTCCGAGACACCAAACGGGCACCCGGCATGCCCGGCCACGGTGTATCTACCGCATCATAGCCCACCCCTAGGGTCAGCGCTACGCGCGACCGCCAACACATATCCTATAAACACCAGAAACTAGTTGCAACTCCTGGACAGAGGACAAGGGTGATCAAGAAGCCGAGAGGGTCCATTGTTTCGGGCCCAATGCATGGTAGTAACTGTTTCATGGATCACAAACACAGAACTCAGTTCCTGAGGACGGCTTCAATGAGACAACCCACCATGTACTCCTACATGGCCTCTCACTGCTACCTTTACCAAATCGTGTTCACACACTTAGCTCTCAACAGTAGGACATGTTTACACACCTCCGATTCATCCCCGATGAATCAGACCTGACTCAACTCTAAGCAGTAGAAGGCATGACAAACAAGCATGAATGAGTAGGCACATCAGGGCTCAAACAACTCCTACTCATGCTAGTGGGTTTCATCTATTTACTGTGGCAATGACAGGTCATGCAGAGGATAATGGGTTCAACTACCGCAGCAAGTAACAGAGGAATCGTGTTGTCCTAATGCAGTAAAAGAGAGCAGGAGCGAGAGAGTGGGATTATGGCCAGAGCCAACAACGGCGAGCTCCAAGGCGGCGGCCGGAGTTCGGCCATGTGTGGGGTTTGGGCTACGGCATGCAATCGCGGGAACTGAGGCCCTAGCGAGGCACTACACGATGCGGCAAGCATGTTGGGTAGCACAGGATGACCAAATGGTCGCCGGAGCGACGCCGGCGACAAGCTCGAGCGGAGACGAGCTTCGGCCATGGTGGAACTATGGCCTAGAGGGTGCAAACGCGTGGGAAAGAAGAGGGGAAAAGCGGCGGAGCTCACAGGGAGGTCGATGAGCAGATCAGTGGGCTCGGGGGCGACCGGAGCGAGGCGAATCATTGAACGGCGTCCGGCGGGTAGCGAGGATGAAGATGACCCGATGGCGGTGATGCAGGACCTCCGGCGAAGCGTGGCTCAGTGGGGAGGGCGAGGGCGTCGCGGCGGAGCTTCTGGACATCTCGGAGAGGCGAGGGGGAGGCAGTGGCCGCGGTGGTGCACGTCGGTGGCGGCGGGCGCGTTCGGGGAGAGAGCAGAGAAGGGGGAGGAAGCCCTGGGAGAGTGAGAGGGTCTAGGGGAAGGTTGGGGCGATGCACGTAGCGCTCGGGGTAGACTCCAGCAGCGGCAGGCAAGCAGGAGGTGGCCGGACGCGTGCTCGCGCGCGCCGGCCACTCGCTCGTCCTCCTGGCAAGGGGGAAGATGACAGGGAGGAGCCCCTGGTGGGCTGGGCCGGCCAGCTACAGTGCTGGGCCGGTTGGTGGGCACCAGGTAAGTTTTCTCTTCTCTGTTTTATTTCTGTTTTGTTTTGTTTTTATTTATACATTTTGCCACTGATTCAAAATTCAAAATAGATTCAAAACAGGGCAAAACCTTCTGAATATTTTTATGTTGGCATTATGGACTTTTCCAGAGGCACATAAATAATTCCAGGGCCTTTTGAATTATATTCTATAAAAATGAATATAATCCAAAACTCAAATACTTATTGATTTAATTTCAAAGTCCCAAAATAATTCCTTCAAAAAAGTTCACTATTTTTGGTTTGGTCTCAAAGCCTTGCCAAAATTATCAAACATATATGAAGTCATTTTGGAAGCAATGAATGCAATTTGAAGGGTTCTTTCCCTTCTTTTAAAATGATTTCTGAGGCTTTCAATTTCCTCATTTCAAGTTTCTTGAAAATAACAGGATGCATGATGCTCACTGATGCAACTATCTGCAACCAATGCTAGGGCTGTGACAGGTGAACCGTTATGCGATGAAGTCGGAGCATGATTTATTTATTGATTGTCTTCCTTATGAGTGGCGGTCGGGGACGAGCGATGGTCTTTTCCTACCAATCTATCCCCCTAGGAGCATGCGCGTAATACTTTGCTTTGATAACTTCTAGATTTTTGCAATAAGTATATGAGTTCGTCATGACTAATGTTGAGTCCATGGATTATACGCACTTTTTCCCATCCTTTCACCATTGCTAGCCTCTCTAATACCGCACACTTTTCGCCGGTATCATACACCCACCATATACCTCCCTCAAAACAGCCACCATACCTACCTATCATGGCATTTCCATGGCCATTTCGAGATATATTGCCATGCAACTTTCCACCGTTCCATTTATTATGACACGCTCCATCATTTTCATATTGCTAGCATGATCATGTAGTTGACATCGTATTTGTGGCAAAGCCACCGCTCAGAATTCTTTCATACATGTCACTCTTGATTCATTTCATATCCCGGTACACCGCCGGAGGCATTCATATAGAGTCATATTTTGTTCTAAGTATCGAGTTGTAATTGTTGAGTTGTAAGAAAAATAAAAGTGTGATGATCATCATTTTTAGAACATTGTCCCAAGTGAGGAAAGGATGATGGAGACTATGATTCCCCCATAAGTCGGGATGAGACTCCGGACGAAAAAAAAGAGGCCATAAAAAATGAGAAGGCCCAAATAAAAAAATAGAAAAAATTAAAATATGAGAGAAAAAGAGAGAAGGGACAATGTTACTATCCTTTTATCACACTTGTGCTTCAAAGTAGCACCAAGATCTTCATGATAGAGAGTCTCTCGTTATGTCACTTTCATATACTAGTGGGAATTTTACATTATAGAACTTGGCTTGTATATTCCAATGATGCGCTTCCTCAAAATTGCCCTAGGTCTTCGTGAGCAAGCGAGTTGGATGCACACCCACTTAGTTTCTTTTGTTGAGCTTTCATATGCTTATAGCTCTAGTGCATCCGTTGCATGGCAATCCCTACTCACTCACATTGATATCTATTTATGGGCATCTCCCCCTCTAGTTGATGTGAGACTATCTTCCCCTCTTTTTGTCTTCTCCACAACCACCACTCTATTCCACATATAGTGCTATATCCACGGCACGCTCATGTATTGCATGAAGATTGAAAAAGTTTGAAAAAGTTAGAGTATGAAACAATTGCTTGGCTTGTCATCGGGGTTGTGCATGATTTAAATACTTTGTGTGGTGAACATGGAGCATAGCCAGACTATATGTTTTTGTAGGGATAACTTTCTTTGGCCATGTTATTTTGAGAAGACATAATTGCTTTGTTACTATGCTTGAAGTATTATTATTTTTATGTCAACATGAACTTTTTTCTTGAATCTTTCGAATCTGAATATTCATACCACAATTAAGAAAGATTTGCATTGAAATTATGCCAAGTAGCACCCCGCATCAAAAATTCTCTTTTTATCATTTACCTACTCGAGGATGAGCAGGAATTAAGCTTGGGGATGCCTGATACGTCTCCAACGTATCTATAATTTTTGATTGCTCCATGCTATATTATCTAGTGTTTTGGACTATATTGGGCTTTATTTTCCACTTGCCATGGGAGAAGTGCTTAGCTTTGGGTTCGATCTTGCGGTGTCCTTTCCCAGTGACAGAATGGGCAGCAAGGCACGTATTGCATCGTTGCCATCGAGGATAACAAGATGGGGTTTATTTCATATTGCATGAATTTATCTCTCTACATCATGTCATCTTGCTTAAAGCGTTACTCTGTTTTTAACTTAATACTCTAGATGCATGGTGGATAGCGGTCGATGAGTGGAGTAATAGTAGTAGATGCAGAATCATTTCGGTCTACTTGTCACGGACGTGATGCCTATATACATGATCATGCCTAGATATTCTCATAACTAGGCTCAATTCTGTCAATTGCTCAACAGTAATTTGTTCACCCACCGTAGAATACTTATGCTCTTGAGAGAAGCCACTAGTGAAACCGATGGCCCCCGGGTCTATTCTCATCATATCAATGTCCATCACTTTAATCTTGCTTTGCTTTTTTACTTTGCCTTTTACTTTGCATCTCTATACCAAAAATACCAAAAATATTATATCTATCAGATCTCACTCTCGTAAGTGACCGTGAAGGGATTGACAACCCCTAATCGCGTTGGTTGCGAGTAGCTATTGTTTTGTGAAGGTACGAGGGACTTGAGAGTGGCCTCCTACTAGATTCTCAAAAACTGAGGGAAATACTTACGCTACTCTGCTGCATCATCCTTTCCTCTTTGGGGAAATCCAACGCAAGCTCACGAGGTAGTAGGCACCTCCGGCAAACCTGCAAATCACACCAACAGAGAATGCTGCTTCTTCAAGCAGGCCGGCAAGCTAAACGCCGAACACAAGGGGAGGGAGACACCAAGCAAAGACGAGGATGAGCCTTGCCAGCCGAACAGTGGGGGATAGAAAAAATTCCCACCAGAGGTCAAAACAGTCAACATGATTTACGCAACTCACATACCGAAGAGGAGGCACCAGCGCGCACCCCGAGACGTATATGCCGTGGAGCCCGTCACCCCCAAGTTCAACCCTTGGTCGGCCCGCCCGATCACTTTTGATCGCAGGGATCACCCGACTAGTATCCCGCATGGAGGATCAGCTGCCTTGGTGCTACACCCAATAATTGACGGATACCATCTCACCCGAGTCCTTATGGACGGCGACAGTAGTCTTAATCTGATATATCAAGACACCGTCTGCAAAACGGGGATAGACCCAACAAGAATCATCCAAAGCAATACTCACTTTAAAGGAGTAATACCAGGCCCAGAGGCCCGCTGCATGGGCTCTCTAGTACTAGAGGTTGTATTAGGTTCTCCCGACAACTTCTGAAGCGAAGAATTAACCTTCAACATCACTCCATTCCGAAGCGGCCATCATGCACTACTCGGAAGAACGGCCTTCGCTCGTTCAGAGCATGGCATCATCATAGTTAGCAGAAACACAGAGCATTCCTCACGTACAGAGGAATATGTGGCGGCTCTTGCAGCAAACCACTGAACGGCCTCTCCAACCAGAAGAAATGATTGATCGTCAAGACCGCGGACACGGTTAGACGAGTCCGGCGCACCACTAGCTGTAACAGCTTAGATAAACCTGAGATTGGGTCGATGGATATACCCCCATAGGTGGTGCTAGGGGCTTCCCGCATGTAAAAAGGGCTACAGTTCGGCTTGACCCTATTTAGATTGCATTTTAATGGTTCATTAAGAATAACCAATTTTTCTCACGAAGACTTTCACATGCGCTTTTCTCTTTTACAGATGATCATCGTGCTACACCCTTCCAGAATACGGCACAATGGAGACACAAGCGCAGACGTGCAGCAGGGCCCTGCTCAAAGGCTTCTTTTAGATTAAGACCCTGTGTAAACCTTTTTTACTGTCTCTTGTTGCTTCACTCCCTCCGTATACTCAACACAACCGAAAGGGATGCTGGCGTTATTAGCATTTCGTCACGTCAGACTAATGCAAGTACCTGGAAATTCAGGTCTCATAATCGAGGGCGTTACTCAGCCCAGTATATGTTGTAAAGTCCGAATACCTTAGGGAGTGTTCGGCGTCGCGAGTTTGGCCTTATATGCATCAGCTCCGAATCATGTCTTTGGTCAATAGTTGGGTTTGCCCGGCTCCCGTGTTTTGCTACCTTACGTTCCTCTCTATCGGCTAAGGTGGCACCAGGAGAACTACTGCGATTGTGCCCTAGTTCATCTGTATGAGCACCTTAGTAGAGAAAGACGAAAACTGACTGTCATGATAAAGCGCGAGACTGATCAAGCACTCGATGACTTAGCGGAATCTTCGCGATTCCTCTGCATTAACGAAGGACCAGTTTCCCGGTCATGTATGTACGCGCACCGTATTTGGATGAGCGCGGAAGTACCAGGGGCTATATAGTAGCCCCACCATCAAGCTCCTATGGCTAAGTGAAAGTGTTAAAGCTATATAGTCTGATTGCCTTGTCGCCGCGCTATCACCTCCTTAATGGACCAAGACGTTGGGTCAAGTGTGAATACGCGCTTTTCCAAACACCCCCGCATTATGTGCCTGGGGGCTGAAGCCGACAACTGCAAACTTTTAGGTTATATACATACATAAATGGCCGCATGGGAGGCATCGTAATACTTTCAGGAAAAAGTATAAACACACCATTTATAATCCAAATAGCATTGTTTTTACAATTGGGATACATGTCACTCGAACATGATACTCTTCGAGCATTGAGCCTCTATTAAACGACCGCCTTCTAGGACTTCTTCAAAATAGTGCTCAGCCGAGACCTGGCCTACGACCGGATCCCGGGTTGCAATAGCGGTGGCCTCCATCTCTGCCCAGTATGTCTTAACATGGGCAAGAGCCATCCGCGCACCCTCTATGCACACCGACCTCTTTACAGCGTCGATATACGGCACAACACCAAGGAATCGTTGCACTAAACCAAAATAACTATTCGGCCTTGGTCCCTTCGGCCAAAGATGATCCACGACAGACCTCATGGCAAGTCCGGACAACCTATGGAGCTTGACCCACTCGGCCATTTGTTCATTTAACAGCACTGGACGCGTTGGAGCACTGAACTGCGACCAGAACAATCTTTCCACTTCATGATCTTTCTGATCTTTGAAAAACTCAGTCGCATCAGCAGCACTCATTGCCAAGTCCAAGTACACGTCTGCAGCACTCCATAATTGATCCAGAGGGGCATACTTCGGATCTCCAAACTTTGTCGGCAACAAAAAGGGCTTCCCAGCCGTGATATCTCCGGCTTGACGGAGCTCCTCCTTCGCTGCTCTGATTTGGAGCGGGTTTCCTTGGCTGCTTCCACGACTTTCTTCAGGTCAGTCACTTTCGCTTGGCTTTCCTTTTCAAGAAGCTCATATCAGCCGGCGGCATCTTTCAGCTCAACAACCATCTTGGCTATTTTATCGTCGCTCTGGCGATGAGCAGCCTGTTCGGCTCTTAAGTCTTCGGCCGCATCACATCTCCTGGCTCGTTCCTTGGCTCGGGAAAGTTCTGCTCGAAGGGTCTCCACGGTGGCAGCTCCATCTGCAGTCACAACATATTATAGATACTAGCATCATGCTCCTCTTAATATTTGTTGACCACCCAAAAATACATACCCTGTGCCTCATCAAGCCGCTTGTTCACAAGCACAATGTCGGCATCTGCCGCGTCAAGTTGCCGCCTCAGCCTGACAAACTCAGCAGTCCGGCCAGCCACCGGACCCTCAGCCGCCTGCACATGAAAGCAGCATGATCATTACCTGGTGAAAGTGCTAGTGATCAACTAGAGGGGGGGTGAATAGGCGATTTTTATGGAAGTCTTCAAAACATGGAAGTTTCGAAGACAAACGATAGAAACAAACCTATTACCATGCAGCGGAAGGTAGACTACACTAGGCAAGCCATAGTCTAGTATTCAATGAAGTGACAACACAAAGACTAATAGCAGCTAGGCAATATATATCAGGACGGAAGATAGTATGAAGCCAATCAGAACAAGCAGTCACATAGTGAAGACAAAAGGATGATGCAAACAGGCAATGACTTCAGAAGGACCAGCTGCAAATAAAGAGATGGGAAGGATAGAACCAGTGGCTCATTGAAAACAATGATTTGTTGGACCAGTTCCAGTTGCTGTGACAACTGTATGTCTGGTTAGGGAGGCTGAGATTCAACTCATAAGACCGCGCCTTCACCTTATTCCCCTTGAGCTAAGGACACCCAGTCCTCTCCCAATCACTCTGGTAAGTCCTCAAGGTAGACTTCCAAACCTTCACAGACTTCGTTCACCGACGATCCACAATGACTCTTGGATGCTCAGAACACGACGCCTAACCGGCTGGAGGATTCACAGTCCTCAAGTGTAGTAAGTCTTCAGATCACACTGACAAGAAGACTTAAGTGTTTAGGGCTTTGTCATCGCAAGGATTTCTGTCTCAAAGGCTTCGAGGTGGGTTGCTCTCAAACGACAAAAGCCGTGCACTAACTCTGAGCAGCCAACCAATTAACCCGACCTGATTTGTCCAAAATGACCCTGGGTCACTAAGGAACTGACACGTGTTCCAACGGTCAGATTTCAAACACACACGGCAACTTTACTTGAGCTATAAGCAAAGCTGACTTATCTAGCTCTAGATAAGATTTGCTCTCATTGTCTTCGCTCGAAGACATAGGATTTTGGTTAAGCATCACTTCAGTCATTCTGACTGGTTCACTTGGACCCCACATAAAAGTACGGTGGTTCCTATGACTCAACAAAGAAGAAACAGAACGACGAAACAACTAAGTCTTCGCGCTCCATAGTCTTCACGCGATGTCTTCTCTTGTCATAGTCTTCAATGTGAATGTCTTCACATACCACCTTTGACTTCAATGTCTTCATACATTTTTAGGGGTCATCTCCGGTAGGAAAACAGAATCGATGAGGGACTTCTACCTATGTTATCCTGCAATTGTCACAAACACATTAGTCCCTCAACCAGGTTTGTCGTCAATACTCCAAAACCAACTAGGGGTGGCACTAGATGCACTTACAATCTCCCCCTTTTTGGTGATTGATGACAAACTGGTTGAAGTTTTCAACGGGGATAAAAGTATGTGAAATTGTAAAGGATTTAAGTATTGTCTTCGTAAGTAGCAGAAAGGCTCCCCTGAAGATGTGCATATAATTATTTTGCTTTTGAGTGCAAATGCACATGGCAGGTTGTACTCCCGGAGCTCCTCTTCTACTTATGAAGACAATTCATCATGCATGAAATGATATAATGAAGATAATGACATGCATAATGAAAAATGGACGTCTACAAAATGACTTCGTGCGGAATTTATCGTCGCACATGCGGAATTTATCATCGCATCACATAGTGTCGAAAAAGGTAGTAGAGAGACCATCAAGTTTAAGTGTTACAACTCAAAACGAACCAAATGTTTCAAAAGCGAGAGTTGTAAGCACTTGGTAAAAGTAGCAAAAAGTAGAGAAACCACCCATATGGACCCGCTTGAAGACTATCAACTCATATGCTTCTCCCCCTTTTGTCGGTAATGACCAAAAAGGTTTGTAGACATAGAGCTTCTACTCGTTCCCATGAGGAGTAGGCGAAGCAGCAAGGTCGTCGTTGAGGTCCGGTGGTGCAGAAGAACTTGGTGGAGTGTCGAGACGCGTTGAAGGTGGAGGTGGTGAAGTGGCATCATCTTGATCATCGATAACTCTGGCATTCACCGTTGTAGCTGAGGAAGAATAGTCAGAGTCTTCAAGGGAGGGAGTCCCGATGCATGTGAGCATTCCTTGGAGGAGTGGAGTCAAACTTGAATCTTTCTGTGAAGCCATCGTCGTGAAGATTTTTTTCAGCAGTGAGCAAAGTCAAACTCTTCCAAGACCTCCGACAGGTTTCATGTGTAACAAAGGCATTCTTGGTGGCAAGATTGCGAATGCGATTGACGTCCACCAAGAGGATTTGCATCTGACGCTTAAGCCAGTCATGATGCTTATCCTGTTTCTGATGTAGCACGATGAGAATCTCTCGGTCATTGAGAACACGAGATCGCTTTCGATGCCTTTGGGCAATGGTGCTTCCAGTTGCGTCAGTTTGGGCGCGAAGGGCACGTGTGTTACCAGCCAAGGGATAAACACGAGAGACTGCCTGAACTCCTTCAATGGGCTGGGTGAAGCGTTGATGATCAATGTTGTGAAGATAGACTGGATCCTTAGAAGGCTCTAGGTAAATAGCTTCAATAAATAGTTCAACCTTTGGCAAGAATACAAGATGATTGCGCGCAGACGGCTGATAGTTGAAGGCAGAGTGAAGCTTGATAAGGAGCATGACCCATGGAGCATAGAACTTCAGACCAAAAATGTCGGAGCCAGATGCAGCCAACTGCCTGATCAAGAAGTCTTGAGCATTGAAGCTTATGCCATTGAAGATATAGAAAACCAAAGTCTTCATTGCTCCTTCAAGCTTCGCTGCAGATGAATGTCCTTTGACATGCCATAGAGTTCTCCTGATGATGTGGTAGATGGTGCGGGGCAGATACTCTAGGTCTTCAACAAAGAATTCGGTTGGGTATTCAGCATCGTGAGGCAAAGGCATCATCATGCTCAACATTTGGCTCATGTTGGGTTCTGGCTTCTGGAAAATACTCTCCAAAGCATTCTGGTGTTGTTGACAACCTGGTTCATAATATTCACCAAGAGTGGGCAGGGCTGTGAGGTCAATGATGTCTTGGGCTTTAGCTTCATGATGAACATCGCCTGTCATCCACTCAAGGATCCAAGTCTTTAGATCCCTGTTGTATCCACGAATGTGGAGGGTAGCATAGAATTGAAGCAGAAATTCTTCATTCCAGTGTTCCTTTGCAGTCACAAAGTTGAGCAGACCCACATCACGGAAGCAGTCAAGGGCTTCTTCAAGGCATGGCAGTCCAGCAATGGCTTCACAATCAACATGCATATGAGGGAAGATGCGTCCCTGATTGTACAAGATGCATGAATAATAGCTTTGCTGCTGATAACTCCAGAATTGGTCCGAAGAGATTCTTGGCCTTGTGTAGGGGTTCTTGCCACTGTCGAAGAATGTGTTGTGTGCCTTGAATCCATTCATATTAAATGATCCTGGTGAAGTTGGAGTACCTGGAAACCGTGGTAGCATTGGCTTTGGCTTCTGGACCTGAGACATGATAGGCAAACTGAGGTCCGGGAGCAGGCAAAGGAACCAGGATTGGCCAGCGGATGGTAACAAGCTGTCCATGATCATATGCTTGCTCGATGGTGTGTGGCCTTGGAGGAGGTACAGGAGCAGAGGCATTGGCTTCAGGCAGCGGATTTGCTTCGGGTGCTGCATTGGCTTCAGTGCTGCATTGGCTTCAGGTGCATTTACTTCTGGCACCACATTAGCTTCATGCGCCACATTAGCTTCAGCCATGACAATGTCATTGGCTTCAGTGTTGATGTTGGTGGCCGCCTCACTATTGGTAACCTCCACTTCAGGAGCTGGAGGGTCGGACACGTTCTCCTCGAGAACAACTTCAGGGTTGGACGGGGGTGTACCAAAACGTTCTTCTTCTCTTGGTTCTTCTTCATGGTCATCGGCTGATGCAGCCGGAATATCTTCAGCCGTTTGGGCTTCAGATACAGGGATGTTCACAATAGGAGAGGCTTCAGGAAAGACTTTGCATGAGACGGATTGGCGCTCTTCTCCTTTGGGAACACTTGACAATGTGACATGTGGCCTAGGTCCTTTGCGAAGCCTGCAAAATGTTGGCGATGCCTTTGGAGATGGAGTTGGTTGGGCCTCAAAGTCTTCACTCTCAATCACCGGAGTGGTGACCTGTGGTGGGGGAGTGACTGGTGTTTCTTCAGCACGAGGGGATTCTTGAGGGTGATCAACCCATGAGTCATCCTGAGCAATTGGCGTCAATGGACGACCAATGCTGATGAGTTCGCTGTTCGTGAGAACTGGTGATGATACCAAATTGTGCTCGATCTGAGGAAGGACTTCATCATCTTCAACATTGTTGTGAGGACCAATGTCTTCAGCTATGGTGGGGTCAACAGCTGGATTTTCTTCAGATTCAGGAGCCTCTGTGGAAGCAGGCTCATGAACTACTAGACGACGTTCACGATGTTCAGACGCAGGACGAGCAACAAAAATTGGCTCGACAAGAAGGGGCTCTGTGGAAGCAGCCCGGTCTCTCTTCCTTGTTTTCCTTTTCTTGGTTGGGGGAGCATCATCAGTGGTGGCTGCCGCCCTTCCTGACTGATTTTTGAGTTGTCATGAAATTTAGACTGAAAGGCTTCAACACTGTTGAAGTCTTCCATCTATTGGTCAGACAGGAACTGGCTTCAGGAGAATTTATGTGACGCTGTAAGAACTCTGCAAATGAATTCAGACTATGAGAACCAAGGGATTCTCCCACGGACATGTACCTGTGACAGCATTAGAGATGCGAGGGAAGGGGAAGAGGTCATATGCATTCTTAGAAGATTTTGAAGATAAATCAGTTTAGAAGACATTGACCTCATAGTGCAAAGACATTCACTCATATGTAGTGAGTTGGTTCCAGATTTGTACGAATCCACGAATAAGTGCAAGTGAGGAATCTAACTACTTTGTGAAGCATAAGTGAACATACTAGGCATGCTATGAGATGCAGAATAGGATAGATCCAATTTTGTAGCAACAGAAACCACTTGTGGTTGGAAAGGATGAATCTATCGGATCAAAAAGACTGTAAAAAGTGGTTTTATTTACCACATGAGGAACTGCTAGACGGAGTGGGAGAGGAGGCCGAGCAGTTCGATCTTTCGTGCCCTAACTTGGCGACGGAGGACACCTACGGCGACGGCAGAGAAGAAGATGTCCGCGGCCGGCGTGATGACAGCGTCGGTGAGGTCGCGGCAGCTAAGCGCTTCGTCGCCGGCGTCATCAAGGGCTAGCGGTGGTGCTAGGGTTTGTGCGAGAGTGGAAGAAGAGATAATGACTGGGGTGAGGCGTGTATTTATAGGGACAGGGACGGCACAGTGTTTTTACACAGGTGCCCCTGGCGGTTCACATCTGAAGGACACGTGGCGATCACGCAACACATAGGAGGTTGTTCCACGTTCCCACGCATGCCTGGATTGTCGGGTGGTCGTTCTCGCTTCTCCGGGTTTTAGGTAAAAAGGATTGAGCATTTAAAACGGATTTAATGTTTGTCTCTGTATCTTCTGCTGACAAGGACGTAGCGAAGACATTCGACAGTTTCAATAGCATTCATATAATTTGGATAGATAGACTTAAGACGGGAGCATAGAAAGGTCAGGGTCCGATCACATTCACTTAGTTCAAAAGATTCAACTAGAAGATATAGCTATAAGTGAATGCTGTAGAGGACAGAAACCAAATCAGTATATTGAAGATAAACATGAAGCCATGTTAACAATGAAGACAAACAAAATGAGAAGACTTTGCAAATGTAACGCCAACAAAAATTATTCCAAACACAAGTTTGGTGGTGGTGTTACCCACCGTATAGGATGTATTAGACCCAGACACGGCGCACAATTATCTTGGTGCTCCGGAGTCAAATTCCGCATTAATGTATTCACACTTAGAGTGTAAGTCTTCACTAGTTGAAGATATACGTTACTTCGTGTGTTTCCACATCTAAGTCATCAACTTGCATAAGTGTTAGGATGTGTGCATGATCACAGGACATTTGAAGATTCCAAGATATTTAGCTCACACCGCAACTTGCAAAACCTTTTCTCATCCAATGGCTTTGTGAAGATATCTTCCAATTGCTCTTCAGTGCTGACGTGAATGATATCAATATCTTCCTTCATGACATGATCTCTGAGAAAGTGATGACTGATCTGAATGTGCTTTGTCTTCAAGTGCTGAACTGGGTTGTTGGCGATCTTGATGGCGCTTTCATTGTCGAAGTAGAGTGGCACTTGCTTGAGATGAATTCCATAGTCTTTGAGTGTTTGCTTCATCCATAGAAGCTGAGCGCAGCAAGATCCAGCAGCAATGTATTCAGATTCAGCAGTGGAGAGAGATACACAGTTCTGCTTCTTTGAAGACCAACATACAAGTGATCGTCCCAGAAAGTGACATGTGCCTGATGTAGACTTGTGATCCACCTTGTCACCAGCATAATCAGCATCCGAGAATCCAACTAGATCAAACTCTGAGCCCTTTGGATACTATAATCATAGTGTTGGGGTGTGAGCCAAATATCGAAGAATTCGCTTCACAGCTAAGTGATGCGATTCCTTTGGTGCCGCTTGTAATCGGGCACACATGCAAACAGTAAGCATGATATCTGGCCTAGATGCACATAAGTAAAGCAAGGAACCAATCATGGAGCGGTATACCTTTAGATCGAACTCTTTACCATTGGCATCAGAATCTAGATGACTCTTGGTAGGCATTGGCGTCGTGTAACCTTTGCAGTCTTGCATTCCAAACTACTTCAGGCAATCCTTGAGGTATTTCTCTTGAGATATGAAGATGCCATTGCATTGCTGTCATATCTGAAGACCAAGGAATAACTTCAGCTCACCCATCATAGACATCTGATATTGCTCTTGCATCATGTATCCAAACTCATCACTGTATTTCTGATTAGTGCAGCCGAAGATAATGTCATCCACATATATTTGGCACATAAACAGTTCGCCATCATATGTCTTTGTGAAGAGCGTGGGATCCAGGGAACCAGGTTTGAAGACTTTGCTCTTCAGGAAGTCCTTGAGTGTGTCATACCAAGCACAAGGGGCTTGTTTGAGGCCATACAGCGCCTTGTTGAGCTTGTAGACCATGTCAGGATGTTTTGGATCTTCAAAGCCAGGCGGTTGTGCAACATATACTTCTTCTTCAATCTTGCCATTGAGAAATGCACTCTTCACATCCATTTGATATAGAAGAACGTTATGATGATTTGCATAGGCCAGCAGTATGCGTATAGCTTCAAGCCTGGCCACAGGAGCAAATGTTTCATCGAATTCAATTCCTTCTACTTGAGTGTATCCTTGAGCAACTAGACGAGCCTTGTTTCTGACAACTTGACCATGCTCATCTTGCTTGTTGCGATATATCCATTTAGTGCCTATGATATTGTGCTTACGAGGATCAGGACGCTTGACTAGTTCCCATACATTATTCATCTCAAACTGTTGAAGCTCTTCTTGCATAGCTAGAATCCACTTAGGTTCCATGAAGGCTACATCAACTTTCTTGGGTTCTAATATTGAGACGAATGCAAAGTGTCCACAGAAATTTTCTAGTTGTGTTGCCCTTGATCGAGTGAGTGGACCAGGTGCATTGATGCTATCGATTATCTTCTCAATTTGTACTTCATTTGCAACACGAGGATGAACAGGACGAAGATTTTGCTCTTGCTGATCAATGTCGTCATTAGAAGGATTGTCTTTAGGCTGAGTATTGTCTTCAGGTTGATCAGGTGCAGAGATGATGAGTTCCTCTTTAGGATGTGCTTCAGACGGTATGATTTCTCCAGTTCCCATAAGCTTGATGGATTCACTAGATGGAACTTCATTTAGCACATTTGGCAGGTGCTCTCTTTGCGAGCCGTTAGTCTCATCGAACCGCACATCCACATTTTCAACCACTTTATAGTGAAAGAAGTTGAAGACTCTGTAGGAGCGCGAATCCTTTCCGTAACCAAGCATAAAACCTTCATGTGCTTTTGGTGCAAATTTTGAAGTGTGATGAGGATCCTTGATCCAGCACCTGGCACCAAATACTCTAAAGTAACTGACATTTGGCTTCTTACCAGTGAGGAGCTCATAGGATGTTCTGTTTAGAAGCTCGTGAAGATAAACACGGTTGATGACATGGCATGTAGTATCAATGGCTTCAGGCCAGAACTTTCTTGGAGTCTTGTATTCATCGAGCATCATCCGGGCCATCTCAATGAGTGTTCTGTTATTGCGTTCCACGATGCCATTCTGCTGCGGCGTGTACGGAGCTGAGAACTCATGAGTGATGCCCAAAGTATCAAGATAAGTGTCGAGGCCGGTGTTCTTTAATTCAGTGTGATTGTCACTTCTAATGTGCTTGATCTTGACGCCATAGTTGTTCATGCCTCGATTGGCGAAGAGTCTGAAGACATCCTGCACTTCAGTCTTGTAGAGGATTATATGCACCCATGTATATCTTGAATAATCATCAACAATGATGAAGCCATAGAGACAAGCAGTAGTAGTAAGAGTTGAGTAGTGAGTGGGACCGAAGAGGTCCATGTGTAGCAGTTCGAAGGGTTGAGTCATTGTCATGATTGTCTTCGAGGGATGCTTGGCCCTCGTCATCTTTCCTGCTTCGCAGGCACCGCATAAGTGATCCTTCTTGAACTTGACGCCCTCGATGCCTATGACGTGCTTCTTCTTTGCAAGAGTATGCAAGTTCCTCATGCCAGCATGCCCTAGCCTCCGATGCCAGAGCCAGCATTCTGAAGCATTTGCAAGAAGACATACGGCGAGCTGTGGTCCTGCTGAGAAATCTATCATGTACAAATCATCTTTCCGATACCCCTCAAAGACTAGAGACTTGTCAGATTCGATTAGAACAAGGCAACGATATTTTCCAAACATCACAATCATATTCAAATCGCAAAGAATTGAGACAGATATTAAGTTGAAACCAAGGGATTCAACAAGCATCACTTTATCCATGTGCTGATCCCTTGACATAGCAACTCTACCTAGACCCAATACTTTTCTTTTACCAGTATCAACAAATGTGATGTGACTCTTGTCAGATGGACGTAAGGTTGAGTCCATGAGAAGACTTTGCTTGCCAGTCATGTGATTAGTACATCCACTGTCAATAATCCATTCTGAAGCAGCTGGTGTCACACCCTACAGTGCAGTTAGGGGGATAGGCTTCACGAAGAGAATTGTGAAGCATAAACATTTGACGAGCAAGTGGATTATGAAAGCTTAGATTGAGGTTAGGACTGATAGGGCAAGTAGCAAGCGACTCAGGAACAAAATACATAGTAAGACCATTTGGGCATTTGATTGTGCGCCCTACAAGATGTTTGAGGTCCCCAGCAATAGCTTCAGACGCATTTGATTTTTGGCTGGAGACCCTTCCCTGCAAAAGAGAGCTAAGCTTTCTTAGCCACCCACATCTTCAAGTGTGGCTTCGAAGAAATGAGTCTAAGTGCAGCATCTGAGAACTTTGGCTTTGGAGCCCTAGCAAATAGTCTTGCAGGTGGACAATAGTACTCATAAGAATAAGAAGAGTAGTTCTTGGTCTTATGAACATGGCGGTTTGATGAAACGCGCTCATATTCATAGGCCTGAGTATGGTTTCCCTACAAAACATTTGTGTTAGTGCGACTCAGATGAGTCATCTGTCTGTATGAAGCCTTTGGACCATATGAAGCCTGTGGTCTGGGGTTTGTCTTCTTCACTTGTGGTGTCATGACGACATTCACAGGAAGATTTTCCAGACACTTTTTTGGCACCCATACTTTCTTCATAGGTGGCCCATTCCTGCAGTTAGTACCAATATACCTGGCAAACACTTCACCATTCTGATTCTTAAACAGTTTATAGTTTGCATCAACGGATTCATCAATGACAATGGGATTAGCACAAGTGAAGCCACATAGGGTGGATGGATCCACTGAAGGTTCCTTTGCAGCAACTCATGTAGTTTTGGTGTACTTCTAAGGTTTCCAGTAAGAGCCGTCAGCATTCATTTTCCTTTCGAACCCGACACCCTCTTTCCTAGGGTTTCGGTTCAGAATCTGCCTTTTGAGGACATCACATAGAGTCTGATGCCCTTTGAGACTTTTGTACATCCCTGTTTCAAGCAATGTCTTCAACCTAGCATTTTCATCAGCAATAGCAGTGGTATCCTCAGCAGAGGGGTTAGTTACCACATCAACAGTTGAAGATATTGCAATAGTAGCAGCAGTAGAACATCCAGCAACAGAAGTAGCATTATCACGCTCAATGCATTTAAGACATGGTGGTTCAAATCCTTCCTGAGCGGGACTAATCTGTTTGGCGCGAAGTGACTCGTTTTCCTTTTGAAGATCTTCATTAGCCGCTCTCAATTTCTCAAGTTCTTGCTTCCTTTGAAGATAATCATAGGAAAGCTTTTCATGAGTTGTTGAGAGCGTTTCATGACGACTTTCAAGCTCCTCATACTTAACATGAAGATTTTTTATGTCTTCAATTAAGGACTGAGATCGAGTCATTTCAACGTCTAACAGGTCATCGCTTTTTTCTAACAGTTTTTGAATATGTTCCATAGCTTTCTGTTGTTCAGTTGCAATTTTAGCAAGTGTTTTGTAGCTGGGTTTGGAACCACAATCAGAGTCATCTTCACTTGATGTTTGATAGTGAGTGGTGCGTGAGTTTACCTTGGCATCACGTGCCATGAAGCAGTAGGTGGGAGCAGAGTTGTCCTTGTCATTAGCATCGGCGTTGGTGACGAAGTCATTGTCTTCAATGTTGAAGATGGACTTGGCAACGTAGGTTGTAGCCAGACTTGCAACGCCAGAATCGGACTCCTCCTCAGACTCCACCTCAGCCTCCTTAGAAGCAGACTCCTCCTCTGAATCCATTTCCTTGCCGACAAATGCACGGGCCTTGCAAGATGAGCTCTTCTTGTGTAATGAAGACTTTGAGGAAGACTTGGAAGAAGACTTTGAGTATTTCTTCTTTTTCTTGTCATCAGAATCATATTCCTTGCTCTTCTTCTTCTTCTTCCTCTTCTCATTGTCCCACTGCGGACACTCAGAGATGTAGTGACCAGGTTTCTTGCACTTGTGGCATGTTCACTTCTTGTAGTCATGAGCAGAAGTTTCATCATTCCTTGAGCTGGATCGTGAGGACTTTCTGAAGCCTTTCTTCTTGGTGAATTTCTGGAACTTCTTCACAAGCATAGCAAGCTCCTTTCCAATGTATTTGGGATCATCAAAAATGCAGTCAAATTCTTCTTCAGATGAGGAAACAGCTTTTGCCTTCAAAGCACGAGTTCGCCCATAGTTGGGACCATAGATGTCTCTTTTCTCAGAAAGTTGAAACTCATGTGTGTTGAGCCTTTCAAGTATGTCAGACAGATCGAGTGTCTTGAAGTCAGGGCGCTCTTGAATCATCAGGGCTACGGTGTCAAACGAGCTCTCCAGTGATCTCAGGAGTGTCTTGACAATTTCATGCTTGGTGATCTCAGTAGCACCGAGAGCTTGAAGCTCATTTGTGATGTTAGTGAGTTGATCAAACGTGAGCTGAACATTCTCATTGTCGTTTCTCTTGAAGCGGTTGAAGAGGTTGCGAAGGACACTATTTGATCTCTCTAGGTTGAGACGCCTTCGTTGACCTTGGAGAGCTAGTCCCAGACTAGCTTGGATGTTTCCAGAGCACTCACACGGCCATACTGTCCTTTGGTCAGATGACCACACATGATATTCTTGGCAGTTGAATCTAGTTGAACGAACTTCTTGACATCAGCAGTGGTGACACCTTCACCAGCCTTGGGGATGCCATTCTTGACGACATACCAGAGGTCGACATTAATGGCTTCAAGATGCATGCGCATCTTATTCTTCCATTAGGGATATTCAGTTCCATCGAAGACTCGGCATGCAGCGGAGACTTTGATTATCCCTGCAGTCGACATAGCTAAAACTCCAGGTGGTTAAACCGAATCACACAGAAAAAGGGAGTACCAAGCTCTAATACCAATTGAAAGTGCAAGTGATCGACTAGAGGGGGTGAATAGGCGATTTTTAGGAAAGTCTTCAAAACATGGAAGTTTCAAAGACAGACGATGGAAACAAACCTATTACCATGCAGCGGAAAGTAAACTACACTAGGCAAGCCATAGTCAAGTATTGAATGAAGTGAAAGCACAAAGACTAATAGCAGCTAGGCAGTATAGATAAGGACGGAACATAGTATGAAGCCAATCAGAACAAGCAGTCACATAGTGAAGACAAAAGGATAATGCAAACAGGAAATGACTTCAGAAGGACCAACTACAAATAAAGAGATGGGAAGGATAGAACCAGTGGCTCATTGACGACAATGATTTGTTGGACCAGTTCCAGTTGTTGTGACAACTGTATGTCTGGTTAGGGAGGCTGAGATTCAACTCAGAAGACCGCGTCTTCACCTTATTCCCCTTGAGCTAAGGACACCCAGTCCTCGCCCAATCACTCTGGTAAGTCTTCAAGGTAGACTTCCAAACCTTCACAGACTTCGTTCACCGGTGATCCACAATGACCCTTGGATGCTCAGAACACGACGCCTAACCGGCTGGAGGATTCACAATCCTCAAGTGTAATAAGTCTTCAGATCACACAGACAAGAAGACTTAAGTGATGCCTTACAATCTTTGGCTCTGGGTGTTCAGGGCTTTGTCCTCGCAAGGATTTCTCTCTCAAAGGCTTCAAGGTGGGTTGCTCTCAAATGACAAAAGCCGTGCACTAACTCTGAGCAGCCAACCAATTTATGGTGTAGGGGGTGGGCTATTTATAGCCACTACGCAACCCGACCTAATTTGTCCGAAATAACCCTGGGTCACTCAGGAACTGACACATGTTCCAACGGTTAGATTTCAAACACACACGACAACTTTACTTGAGCTACAAGAAAAGCTGACTTATCCAGCTCTGGATAAGATTTGCTCTCATTGTCTTCGCTCGAAGACATAGGATTTTGGTTAAGCATCACTTCAGTCATTCTGACTGGTTCACTTGGACCCCACTTAATAGTACGATGGTTCCTATGACTCAACAAAGAAGAAAAAAACGACTAAACAACTAAGTCTTCGCGCTCCATAGTCTTCACGTGATGTCTTGTCTTGTCATTGTTTTCAATGTGAATGTCTTCACATACCACCTTTGACTTCAATGTCTTCATACATTTTTAGGGGTCATCTCCGGTAGGAAAACCGAATCAATGAGGGACTTCTACCTGTGTTATCCTGCAATTCTCACAAACACATTAGTCCCTCAACCAGGTTTGTCGTCAATACTCCAAAACCAACTAGGGGTGGCACTAGATGCACTTAGACCTGGGACTATGATCCTCTGTTTGCCGCCTCTGGACAGAAACCAGAGTCTTAGGGCCTACTATCTGTATAGAGCACACCTAGCGTGTGCGGTACCATCAAAAAAATTATATATTACGTTGCGTACCTCAAGGCCTCTAAGCAGGCTCATAAAAGCCTCATGCAACCCACTTTTGGCGGATGAAATCCTCTCAACCACCATACCCATTAAAGTACGATGCGCCTCTAATATAGCCGCTTGCTCCAAAAGACCCATCGGTGCATCCGGTTGTGCACCGGACAATCCCAGACTCTTTCTGTTGCTCTCCTTAGGAGCCGAATACTCCGGACTTCGGGTGGCCGAAGGGTTACCTTTTGGCCTTGGTGGATCAGGAGAAATCATCTGTGATGACACCTCAGGGTCGTCCGCCCAAGGAGGCGGGGAGACAGGGGGAGGCGTTTCGCTCTCCATCATCTCCGGAAGAAGATCCCCCGAAGACGAACTCTGTCGAGAAGGGCTACGAGCCGGACTGCAAGATATATGTCTCGGTTATTGTCCTCGGAGATAAAGCAGGATATATTTACCAAAGTACTCTTGTTCACTTACACCTCGGTGGAGGGCTGGGCCCCGTGCGGGCACTGTGCGGTAAGCACACCCTCCGGGGCAGCGCCCCCTGGCGAAGGTTTCTTCCCTCATTTGGAAACCTTCATTTCCAAGTCTTCAGAGGCGGTCCTTTTCGTTCCTTGGGGAGAGGGGATTATAGATTCTTCTCCTCGATTATCCTCCCTCGCGGAGACACTAATTCCCCCGGTTTGGATGAGTAATGTGTGAAGCTCGCTTTCGGCTTCTTTATTCCTCCCTTTATCTTCCCATGATGGCACTTGATAAGTTGCATGCTCAAGCATCCTGGCTAGTACAGGATCTAGTGAGCCTTCGGGAAGGGGGCCGAACAGCTGATCCTCTCCGCCTTTCTTATCTAGTCCTGGCCGAGAGTGATTTTTTCATAATGATGTTATGACAAATAAAAAGACAGCATGTTCGGCCGCAGAATTACTTACGTGGGTATCTAAACGGTTGCAATTGAGACCGCATCCTCGGTGGTGTCCGGACACTTTATTCATGATCCGAAGAACAATCCATACATCTCTTTGAGCGTCACGCCGAAGAATTGCTGAATAGTTCGCGGTCCTTACGGGTTGAACTCCCACATACGGAGAGATCGACGTTGGCATGGCAGGAACCGACGAACTAGCATAACTTGCATTACCTTGACAAGACTGACATCCCTCTTGAGGAGATCTCAGATGCGACTTTTCAATATCAGCACGTCATTAACTAGCCCCCAGTCCAGCCCCTTGTTGACCCATGACGCCAGTTGCGATGGGGGACCCTAGCTGAAGGCGGGGCCAGCTACCCACTTTGTACCTCGGGGAGCTGTGATGTAAAACCACTCCCGCTGCCATAAGTTGGACACCTCCGGGAAGGAACCCTTTGGCCATAGAACATCGGTGCCTTTGCTTATAATGGCACCTCCACATTCTGCGTGTCGCCCATCGATTGTCTTCGGCTTCACACTGAAAGTCTTGAGCCATAAGCCGAAGTGTGGGGTGATGCGGAGGAAGGCCTCACACACGACAGTAAACGACAAGATGTGAAGGATACAAAGGGATCGAGACTAAAGCCTAGCCCTCGGAGGAAGTGGGAAACAAATAAGACACTCTCATTGGGTTCGGGAGTGGGAATGACCTGCCCTTGAGCAGGCAGCCTATGCGAGATTTTGGCGGTCAAATACCTGGCTTCCCTAGCTTCTTGATGTCCTCCTCTGTGACAAAGGGGGCCATCCACCGACCTTGAAGGTTTAATCTAGACATAGTTGGAGGTCCGAAGCACTTAGCCTGAGCCTTGGGTGTTGGAACTTGAGGTGGGGGAGGGGAAGGATCGAGCGCGAGAAGAAAAGGACAGGCCTTGCCCCTTTATAAAGAGGGTGAATATCAAGCGTCCTCCGTGTGGCCGTTTGGAACTTACCTAATATCGAGGAGTCATACTAACAAGCACAATTGGGTTACCCACACCCGTATTGATGAGAATCACATGATAAGGGCAACACGATCTCTGCTTCGACAAGACATGCCAATAAAACCGCCTCGCAACACGTGAAGTGGCAGGCTGGGAAAAACGGTTCGTAATGACTGGACCATGGCAGGATGTCACGTTATGAAAAGTTGTCAGTAGATTAGATTTGTGCAATATTATACTCTCTATGGTGGTATGTGAAATTTGTTTTACAAAGCCGGACACAATCCTTGTGTTCAAAATCTTCTATGGAGTATTCGGAGAAGGAACCCGCCTTGCAATGCCGAAGACAATATGCATGCCGGACTCATAGTCATTGAAGCCTGGTTCAGGGGCAACTAAGGGAGTCCTGGATTAGGGGGTCCTCGGACAGCCGAACTATATACTTTGGCGGACTGTTGGACTATGAAGATACAAGATTGAAGGCTTCGTCCCGTGTCCGGGTGGGACTCTCCTTTGCGTGGAAGGCAAGCTTGGCGATTTGGATATGTAGATCTCCTTCTCTGTAACTAAATCTTTGTAACCCTAGCCCCCTCCGGTGTCTATATAAACCAGAGGGTTTACTCCGTAGGACAAGAACAATCATAATCATAGGCTAGATTCTAGGGTTTAGCCTCTACGATCTCGTGGTAGATCAACTCTTGTAATACTCATATCATCAAGATCAATCAAGCAGGAAGTAGGGTATTACCTCCATCGAGAGGGCCCGAACCTGGGTAAACATTGTGTCCCTCACCTCCTGTTACCATCAGCCTTAGACGCATAGTTCGGGACACCTACCCAAGATTTGCCGGTTTTGACACCGACAGCGCCTACCCCCCAGGCACGCCCTCCACCCTCGTGGCGCCCACGTTGCTCCACCGACGTACTTCTTCCTCCTATATATACCTACGTACCCCCAAACTACTAGATACGGAGCCAAAAACCTAATTCCACCGCTGCAACCTTCTGAACCCGTGAGATCACATCTTGGGGCCTTTTCCGGAGCTCCGCCGAAGGGGTCATCGATCACGGAGGGCTTCTACATCAACACCATATCCTCTCCAATGATGTGTGAGTAGTTTACCTCAGACCTTCGGGTCCATAGTTCTTAGCTAGATGGCTTCTTCTCTCTCTTTGGATCTCAATACAAAGTTCTCCACGATTCTCGTGGAGATCTATTTGATGTAATCTTCTTTTGCGGTGTGTTTGTTGAGACCGATGAATTGTGGGTTTATGATCAAGTTTATCTATGAACAATATTTGAATCTTCTCTGAATTCTTTTATGTATGATTGGTTATCTTGCAAGTCTCTTCGAATTATCAGTTTGGTTTGGCCTACTAGATTGATCTTTCTTGCAATGGGAGAAAGTGCTTAGCTTTGGGTTCAATCTTGTAGTGTCCTTTCCCAGTGACAGTAGGGGCAGCAAGGCACGTATTGTATCGTTGCCATCGAGGATAAAAAGATGGGGTTTATATCATATTGCATGACTTTATCACTCTACATCATGTCATCTTGCTTAAAGCGTTACTATGTTCCTTTGAACTTAATACTCTAGATGCATGCTGGATAGCGGTCGATGTGTGGAGTAATAGTAGTAGATGCAGGCAGGAGTCGGTCTACTTGTCTCAGACATGATGCCTATATACATGATCATACCTAGATATTCTCATAACGATGCTCAATTATGTCAATTTCTCAACAGTAATTTGTATACCCACCGTAATACTTATGCTCTCAAGAGAAGCCACTAGTGAAACCTATGGCCCCCAGGTCTAGTTTCCATCATATTAATCTCCCATCAACAAGATGTTTCTGTTGCCGTTTTTATTTCGCTTTATTTACTTTGCATCTTTATCATAAAAATACCAAAAAAAGATTATCTTATCATATCTATCAGATCTCACTTTCATAAGTGACCGTGAAGGGATTGACAACCTCTTTATTGTGTTGGTTGCGAGGATTTTATTTGTTTGTGTAGGTGCGAGGGACTCGTGCTTGGCCTCCTACTAGATTGATACCTTGGTTCTCAAAAACTGAGGGAAATACTTACGCTACTTTGCTGCATCACCCTTTCCTCTTCAAGCGAAAACCAACGCAGTGCTCAAGAGGTAGCAAGAAGGATTTCTGGCGCCGTTGCCGGGGAGTCTACGCAAAAGTCAACATACCAAGTACCCATCACAAACCCTTATCTCCTACATTACAATATTTGCCATTTGCCTCTTGTTTTCCTCTCCCCCACTTCACCCTTGCCATTTTATTTGCCTGCTCTCTCCGTCCTCCTTCCCTTTCCCTATTTTCCTCTTTTTGCCCGTTTCTTGTTTGCTTGTGTGTTGGATTGCTTGCCTGTCACGATGGCTAAAGATAATACCAAATTGTGTGATTTTACTAATACCAACAACAATGATTTTATTAGCACTCCGGTTGCTCCTCTTACCGATGCTGAATCTTGTGAAATTATTGCTGCTTTGCCCAATCTTGTCATGAAAGATCCGTTTTCCGGCCTTCCTAGTGAAGATGCCGCTACCCATCTAAGGAACTTTGTTGATTTGTGTTATATGCAAAAGAAGAAAGATGTGGATGATGATTTTGTTAAATTGAAGCTATTCCCGTTTTCTCTTAGAGATCATGCTAAAGCTTGGATTTCGTCTTTGCCTAAAAATAGTATTGATTCATGGAATAAGTGCAAAGATGCTTTTATCTCTAAGTATTTTTCTCCCGCTAAGATCATCTCTCTTGGAAACGATATCATGAATTTTAAGCAACTTGATCATGAACATGTTGCACAAGCTCGGGAGAGGATGAAATTAGTGACACGTAATTGCCCTACACATGGTTTGAATTTGTGGATGATTATACAAAAAAATTATGCCGGATTGAAATTTGCTTCTAGAAATATTTTAGATTCGGCCGCGGGAGGCACTTTTATGGAAATCACTTTAGGAGAAGCTACTAAACTCCTAGATAATATCATGGTTAATTATTCTCAATGGCACACTGAAAGATCTACTAATAAGAAAGTGCATGCGATAGAAGAAATTAATGTTTTGAGTGGAAAGATGGATGAACTTATGAAATTATTTGCTAATAAAAGTGTTTCTTATGATCCTAATGATATGCCTTTGTCTACTTTGATTGAGAATAATAATGAATCTATGGATGTGAATTTTGTTGGTAGGAAGAATTTTGGTAACAACGCGTATAGAGGAAACTTTAATCCTAGGTCGTATCCTAGTAATTCCTCTAATAATTATGGTAATTCCTACAATTCTTATGGAAATTTTAATAAGACGCCCTCTGAATTTGAGACTAGTGTTAAGGATTTTATGAATTCACAAAAGAATTTCAATGCTTTGCTTGAAGAAAAATTGCTTAAAGTTGATGAATTGGCTAGGAACGTTGATAGAATTTCTCTTGATGTTGATTCTTCGAAACTTAGATCTATTCCACCTAAGCATGATATCAATGAGTCTCTCAAAGCCATGAGAATTTCCATTGATGAGTGCAAAGAAAGAACCGCTAGGGTGCGAGCTAAGAAAGATTGTTTTGTGAAAGCGTGTTCTTCTAGTTTCTATGAAAATAAAGATGAAGATCTAAAAGTTATTGATGTGTCACCTATTAAATCTTTGTTTTGGAATATGAATCTTGATAATGATGGGACTTAATATGATCCACCTTTAACTAGAAGGTGTTCCAAAAATTCGGAGTTTTTAGATCTTGATGCTAAAATTGTTAAAAGTGGGATTGAAGAGGTCAAAACTTTAAATATCAATAAACCCACTATTTTGGATTTCAAGAAATTTAATTATGATAATTGCTCTTTGATAGATTTTATTTCCTTGTTGCAATCCGTGCTAAATTCTCCTCATGCTTATAGTCAAAATAAAGCTTTTACTAAACATATCGTTGATGCTTTGATGCAATCTTATGAAGAAAAACTTGAATTGGAAGTTTCTATCCCTAGAAAACTTTATGATGAGTGGGAACATATTATTAAAATTAAAATTAAAGATCATGAATGCTATGCTTTGTGTGATTTGGGTGCTAGTGTTTCCACGATTCCAAAGACTTTGTGTGATTTGCTAGGTTTCCGTGATTTTGATGATTGCTCTTTGAACTTGCACCTTGCGGATTCCACCATTAAGAAACCTATGGGAAGAATTAATGATGTTCTTATTGTTGCAAATAGGAATTATGTGCCCGTAGATTTTATTGTTCTTGATATAGATTGCAATCCTTCAAGTTCTATTATTCTTGGTAGACCTTTCCTTAGAACGATTGGTGCAATTATTGATATGAAGGAAGGGAATATTAGATTCCAATTTCCGTTAAAGAAAGGCATGGAACACTTACCTATAAAGAAAATAAAATTACCTTATGAATCTATTATGATATCCACCTATGGATTTCCTACCAAAGATGGTAATACCCAGATCTATCTTCGCTTTTATGCCTAGCTAGGGGCGTTAAACAATAGCGCTTGTTGGGAGGCAACCCAATTTTATTTTTATTCCTTACTTTTTGCTCCTGTTTAGTAATAAATAATTTATCTAGCCTCTGTTTTGGTTGTGTTTTTTGTGTTTAATTAGTGTTTGTGCCAAGTAGAACCGTTGGGAAGACTTGGGGAAAGTCTTTTTAATCTTGTTGTAACAAACAGAAACTTTAGCGCTCACGTGAATTGCTGCCATTTGTATTTGGAAAGTGATATTTAGTTAATTATTTTTGAAGATGATTAATAGATAAATTCCTCACGTCCATAAATGTATTTTAGAATTTTTGGGGTTCCAGAAGTTTGCGTTAGCTACAGATTACTACAGACTGTTCTGTTTTTGGCAGATTCTGTTTTTCGTGTGTTGTTTCCTTATTTTGATGAATCTATGGCTAGTAAAATAGTTTATAAACCATAGAGAAGTTGGAATAAACTAGGTTTAAAACCAATATACATAAATAATGAGTTCATTACAGTACCTTGAAGTGGTGTTTTCTTTTCTTTCGCTAACGGAGCTCACGAGATTTTCTATTTTGAGTTTTGTGTTGTGAAGTTTTTAAGTTTTGGGTTAAGTTTTGATGGATTATGGAACAAGGAGTGGAAAGATCCTAAGCTTGGGGATGCCCATGGAACCCCAAGGTAAAATTCAAGGACACCCAAAAGCCTAAGCTCGGGGATGCCCCAGAAGGCATCCCCTCTTTCGTCTTCGTCTATCGGTAACTTTACTTTGAGCTATATTTTTATTCACCACATGATATGTGTTTTGCTTGGAGCGTCTTGTATTATTTGAGTCTTTATTTGTTAGTTTACCACAATCATCCTTTCTGTACACAGCTTTTGATAGAGACTCACATGATTTGAAAATTATTAGAATGCTCTATGTGCTTGACTTATATCTTTTGAGCTATATAGTTTTTGCACTAGTGCTTCACTTATATCTTTTAGAGCACGGCGGTGGATTTGTTTTATAGAAACTATTGATCTCTCATGCTTCACTTAGATCATTTTGAGAGTCCTACAAAACAGCGTGGTAATTTTCATTAATTATGACACACATTCAAGATTAGTAAAATTTATTTCTTATGAGTGTGTTGAATACTATGAGAAGTTTGATACTTGATAATTGTTTTGAGATATGGAGATGGTGATATTAGAGTCATGCTAGTTGATTAGCTGTGAATTTGAGAAATACTTGTGTTGAAGTTTGTGATTCCCATAACATGCACGTATGGTGAACCATTATGTGATGAAGTCGGAGCATGATTTATTTATTGATTGTCTTCCTTATGAGTGGCGGTCGGGAACGAGCGATAGTATTTTCCTACCAATCTATCCCCCTAGGAGCACGCGCGTAATACTTTGCTTTGATAACTAATAGATTTTTGCAATAAGTATGTGAGTTCTTTATGACTAATGTTGAGTCCATGGATTATACGCACTCTCACCTTTCCACCATTGCTAGCCTTTCTAATACCGCGCACTTTTCGCCGGTATCATACACCCACCATATACCTTCCTCAAAACGCCACCATACCTACCTATCATGGCATTTCCATAGCCATTCCGAGATATATTGCCATGCAACTTTCCACCGTTCCGTTTACTATGACACGCTCCATCATTGTCATATTGCTTTGCATGATCATGTAGTTGACATTGTATTTGTGGCAAAGCCACCGTTCATAATTCTTTCATACATGTCACTCTTGATTCATTGCATATCCCGGTATACCGCTGGAGCCATTCACATAGAGTCATATTATGTTGTAAGTATTGAGTTGTAATTGTTGAGTTGTAAGTAAATAAAAGTGTGATGATCATCATTTTTAGAGCATTGTCCCAAGTGAGGAAAGGATGATGGAGACTATGATTCCCCCACAAGTCGGGATGAGACTCTGGACTAAAAAAAGAGGCCATAAAAAAGAAGAGAAAAGGCCCAAATAAAATAATGAGAGAAAAAGAGAGAAAGGACAATGCTACTATCCTTTTACCACACTTGTGCTTCAAAGTAGCACCATGATCTTCATGATAGAGAGTCTCCTATGATATCACTTTCATATACTAGTGGGAATTTTTCATTATAGAACTTGGCTTGTATATTCCAATGATGGGCTTCCTCAAAATGCCCTAGGTCTTCGTGAGCAAGCGAGATGGATGCACACCCACTTAGTTCCTTTTGTTGAGCTTTCATATACTAATAGCTCTAGTGCATCTGTTGCATGGCAATCCCTACTCACTCACATTGATATCTATTAATGGGCATCTCCATAGCTCGTTGATATGCCTAGTTGATGTGAGACTATCTTCTCCTTTTTTGTCTTCTCCACAACCACCATTCTATTCCACATATAGTGTTATGTCCATGGCTCATGCTCATGTATTGCGTGAAGATTGAAAAAGTTTGAGAAAACCAAAAGTATGAAACAATTGCTTGGCTTGTCATCGGGGTTGTGCATGATTTAAATACTTTGTGTGGTGAAGACAGAGCATAGCCAGACTATATGATTGTGTAGGGATAACTTTCTTTGGCCATGTTATTTTGAGAAGACATAATTGCTTAGTTAGTATGCTAGAAGTATTATTATTTTTATGTCAATATTAAACTTTTGTATTGAATGTTTCGGATCTGAATATTCATACCACAATTAAGAGAATTACATTGAAATTATGCCAAGTAGCATTCCACATCAAAAATTCTGTTTTTATCATTTACCCACTCGAGGACGAGCAGGAATTAAGCTTGGGGATGCTTGATACGTCTCCAACGTATCTATAATTTTTTATTGTTCCATGCTATATTATATTCTGTTTTGGACTGTTTTGGGCTTTATTATACACTTTTATATTATTTTGGGACTAACCTATTAACCGGAGGCCCAGCCCAGAATTGCTGTTTTTTGCCTATTTCAGAGTTTCGCAGAAAAAGAATATCAAACGGAGTCCAAATGGAATGAAACCTTCGGGAACGTGATTTTCGGAACAAACGTGATCCAGAGAACTTGGACCCTACGTCAAGAAAGAAACCAGGAAGGCACGAGGTAGGGGGCGCGCCTCCCCCCAGGCACGCCCTCCATCCTCGTGGGGACCACGTTGCTCCACCGACATACTTCTTCCTCCTATATATACCTACGTACCCCCCAAACTACCAGATACGGAGCCAAAAACCTAATTCCACTGCCGCAACCTTCTGTACCCGTGAGATCCCATCTTGGGGCCTTTTCCGGAGCTCTGCCGGAGGGGGCATCGATCACGGAGGGTTTCTACATCAACACCATAGCCTCTTTGATGATGTGTGAGTAGTTTACCTAGACCTTCAGGTCCATAGTTATTAGCTAGATGGCTTCTTCTCTCTCTTTGGATCTCAATACAAAGTTCTCCATAATTCTCGTGGTGATCTATTCGATGTAATCCTCTTTTGCGGTGTGTTTGTTGAGACCGACTAATTGTGGGTTTACGATCAAGTTTATCTATGAACAATATTTGAATCTTCTCTTAATTCTTTTATGTATGATTGGTTATCTCTGCAAGTCTCTTTGAATTATTTGTTTGGTTTTGCCTACTAGATTGATCTTTCTTGCAATGGGAGAAAGTGCTTAGCTTTGGGTTCAATCTTGCGATGTCCTTTCCCAGTGACAGTAGGGGCAGCAAGGCACGTATTGTATTGTTGCCATCGAGGATAACAAGATGGGGTTTATATCATATTGCATGAGTTTATCACTCTACATCATGTCATCTTGCTTAAAGCGTTACTCTGTTCCTTTGAACTTAATACTCTAGATGCATGCTGGATAGCGGTCAACGTGTGGAGTAATAGTTGTAGATGCAGGCAGGAGTCGGTCTACTTGTCTCAGATGTGATGCCTGCATACATGATCATACCTAGATATTCTCATAACTATGCTCAATTCTATCAATTGCTCAACAGTAATTTGTTTACCCACGGTAATACTTGTGCTCTCAAGAGAAGCCACTAGTGAAACCTATGGCCCCCAGGTCTATTTTCCATCATATTAATCTCCCATCAACAAGCTATTTGTGTTGCTATTTTTATTTCGATTTATTTACTTTGCATCTTTATCATAAAAATACCAAAAAATATTATCTTATCATATCTATCAGATCTCACTTTCGTAAGTGACCGTGAAGGGATTGACAACCCCTTTATTGCATTGGTTGCGAGGATTTTATTTGTTTGTGTAGGTGCGAGGGACTCGTGCATGGCCTCCTACTGGATTGATACCTTGGTTCTCAAAAACTTAGGGAAATACTTACGCTACTTTGCTGCATCACCCTTTCCTCTTCAAGGGAAAACCAACGTAGTGCTCAAGAGGTAGCAGAGAGCTCCAAATTTGGGTAAGTAAAAGGAACGCTTCCTTCACAGACTTGCTTTGCATAATGAAAGCCTTACCCGCCGCGATCTTCCGGGCCGCCTGGATTTCCTGAAGGGCGCTCTAGGCTTCGGCTCGAGCCTCCTGCGCACTCTGGAGGGCCTTCGCAAGTTCGGACGCTTGCGTCTTGGAATCACGCTCCAAGGACTCACACTTGTTGATGGCGTCCTGGAGCTCTTGCTGAACCTCACCGACCCTAGCCTCGTGCTTCTCGCGTGCGGTGTGTTCCTTGGCTGCTTTGTCCTCGGCCTTCTCTAATGCCTTCTTGAGGGCCGCCACCTTGGCCGTGGCCCCTAATAAAGTTCATGGCACTTTAGTCAGCACGAACCATTCATTCTTCCTAAACATACACGCAATTTACTTCATACCTTTGCTGTCCTCCAGCTACTTGTTCACGATGCCGAGCTCTTTCTCGGCTCGCTCCAGGTTCTGCTTCAGTCCGCAGACCTCTGTAGTGTGAGCGGCAGCTGCTAGCAGCGACGCCTTCTTATTCACATAGACATCTTATGTTAGACTCCTACAAAAATTATTTTGATCCCTTGTTCGGCTTTTCCTTTCCGGGCATCGAACAGAGCATCAGGGGCTACTGTCCACATTGTGATATTTTTTCTACAATTGTTACCTCAAAGCCTGTTAGAAGGCTAGAGCAGGCCTCGGTCAGTCCGCTTTTGGTGGACTGAACCTTTTCGATCACCGTACCCATAAGGTCATGGTGCTCATCCACAATGGAGGCGCCTCGCAATGCTTCCAGCAGATTGTCCGGTGCCTCTGGTTGGACAGAGGTCATCGGTGGAACAAGCACACCTCCTCCTTTCGGGGAAGGCCGTTCGCTGGACTCCGGAGCCATGTAGGTCTCCGAAATGGTATCCGGCTGAGGGCCGAAGAGAACTTGGCCCCCACTGCCAGTCCCCATGGGGGCTTTTTCCCCCATGTGTCCGGCAGCCGAGGAGTCATCCTGCAGAGCCACCTTCATGATTTCTGGAATCTCCCCAGGGTCCGGGAAGATCCTTTGGGACGCCACCTCGTCATCACGCTTGGGTGAGGCAGAATGAGCGGGCGGCGGAGACATGCTACCCATCTCCTTTGAGTCTAGCGAATCCTCTGTCGAGGATCGCGTGGAGCCGTCATGGGCCGGAATGTAATGGCATAGTTTAAACATATTAATATTATAAACTGGAAAGGCCAGGTATTGGGAGGTGCATAGGGTTTTGGTACTTATGAGGCAGACCGAGGCTTGGTCCGGGGCATCCGCTCCGGACTGCTTTCGACATCCCATGTGGAGTTATCCACAAGGGATCCCTTCCCCCTCTTGGGCTCCTTTGCCTCTAGATTCGTGGAGGCCTCTCTTTTCTTCTTTCCCCCCTCCGGGGGGAAGCCGCCTTCTTCTTCCTCCTCGCCGTCGTCTTCAGTGACCGAAGAGTCAGTCTCGTCTTCGAATGACATGTCCGAAGCACCCTTTCGGCGAAGCCCACTCCTGCTCCCTTTGGCTGTCTTCTTGGCCTTCTTCTCCGGCACATCATATGGTGCCGGAAATAGCATCTTCGTTAGGAGTGGGGTTTCCTCATCTTCAGGGAGTGGAGCTGGACAATTGATCTGCCCCGCTATGTCGATCCAGGCCTAAAAATTGATAGGAAGGCTTAGACTCCTTCCCAAAATATGCCAATAAAGTCTATACCTTGAATACATGAAAGAACTTGCCAAATTGGCCTGGTGCTTTAAGCTGAGCCCACGATCTTCGGTCGTGGGCGGTGGTGTCTCGCCGGCCTTGAAGAGCACTTTCCAGATATCTTCGTGCATTGTGCCGAGGAGCTTTAGTAGCGTCTGATGCTTGGCCTGATCGAACTCCCACAAATAGCAAGTCTGACGTTGGCATGAAAGGATCCAGCGAATGAGCATAACCTGAATCACATTGACAAGTTTGATCCTCTTGGTTATCATGTTCTGAACGCATGTCTGGATCCCAGTCAGATCGCTCGAAGAGCCCCGGGCAAGGCCCTTCTCTTGCTAGGAGGTGAGCCAGAGCGGAGCTCCAGATCGAAATTTGGGGGCCGCCGCCCAGTTGGTGTCGCGCGGCTCGGTGATGTAGAACCACCCCGACTGCCACCCCTTCACCGTCTCCACAAAGGAGCCTTTGGGCCATGTAAAGTTGGGTATCTTGCCCACCATGGCGCCTCTGCACTCTGCTTGTTGGCCTCTCACCACCTTCGGCTTTACATTGAAAGTCTTTAGCCATAGGCCGAAGTGAGGTGGGATACGGAGGAAGGCCTCGCAAACTACTATAAATGCTGAGATGTTGAGGACAAAGTTGGGGGCTAGATCATGGAAGTCTAGCCCGTAGTAAAACATCAGCCCGCGGACAAACGGGTGGAGACGGAATCCCAACCCACGGATGAAATGTGCGAGAAACACAACCCTCTCATGGGGCTCTGGGGTAGGGACGATCTAACCTTCGTCCGGGATACAGTGAACGATCTCCTTGGCCAGGTATCCGGCCTCTCGAAGCTCCTTGATGTCTTTCTTCTTAACAGAGGAAGCCATCCACTTGCCACCTACTCCGGATCCGGACATGGTTGGAGTGTTTTCTCCGGCGAGGGAAGCTAGGGCTTGGGCGCTGGAGCTCTAGAATGGATTGGCAGAGGAAGGAGAAGGCAGGGGTGTGTGACGATGAATCCTTATCCCCTTATAAAGGTTGCGAATATCAAACGCCTCCCTAAAACTCGCCTATTCTGAAGGGCTGTGGAAACGGCATGGTTGGGTTACCCATGCCCATATTGTTGAGAATCCCGTAATAAGGGGACACGATCTCAGCTTTGACAAGACGTGCCAATGGCAACCGTGTCTCGAAACGTGGAGCGGCAGGCAAAGAACGATTCGAAATTATGACTGGATGGACGTGATGTCATGTTGTAAAAGTTGTCAGCGGATTGGACTAATGTATTATTATATTCTCTCTACGGTTGTGTGTGGTGTGTGTTACAAGTCCGGACACGATCAATTCGTCCAAAGACTATTTTGGAATTCGGAAGGAGGAACCAGCCTTCCAATGCCGAGGACAGCACTATGCGCTGGATACCTTGTCATTGAAGCCAGGTTCAGGGGCTACTAAGGGAGTCCTGGACTAAGGGGTCCTCAGGCATCCGACCTGTTGGCCATGGGCCGGATTGATGGGCTATGAAGATACGAAGACCGAAGACTGCACCCGTGTCCGGATGGGACTCTCCTTGGCGTGGAAGGCAAGCTTGGTGTCGAATATGTAGATTCCTTTCTTTGTAACCGACCTTATGTAACCCTAGATACTCCCGGTGTCTATATAAACCGGAGGACTTAGTCCGGATAGGAGAGATTCATTATCATAGACATACAAGCTAGACCTCTAGGGTATAGCCATTACGATCTCGAGGTAGAACAAATCTTGTAATACTCATATTCATCAATATCAATCAAGTTGGACGTAGGGTATTACCTTGATAGAGAGGGCCCGAAGCTGGGTACACATCGTGTCCCTCGTCTCCTGTTACCATCGACCATAGACGCATAGTTGGGGACCCCCTACCCGAGATCCGCCGGTTTTGACACCGACAAAGCTCAGAAGTGCCGGCACCAGGGCCCCTCTCATTGATGATGACGACGATGAGCCATCCGAGGAGGAGGCTGAAGCTGTCGAGCCCTCAGCCACGGGGAGAGGGTGTGTCCTGCGGCGGGCCGTCTCCGGAGAGCCAGTCCAGTCCGGCAGGGCCGCACAGCCGCAACAAACTCCAGAGGCGCCCATGCGTCAGACGAGGGCCGCGGCAGCGGGGAAGGCGGTAAAGGTCGCGGTGGCAAAGAAGAAAGCAGCTGCCCCTTCTGCGTCCAAGCGTCCCCCAACTCCGCCTGCTTCCCCTCCTCCCGCAGGTGACGACACGGAGGTCTTCTTCGACCTCGGGTTCCTTAGCCCGAGGAGGAAGAGGATGGCCGCGGAAGAAGAAGCAGATGATGAGTAAGTGCCTCGACTTTTGTCATCTCCTTCCCTTCGGACCATGACACTTCTCTTGACTTGTCTTCATGCTTGCAAGGACAGGGAGACGCTGGCACCTCGAGCACGCCACTGGTCGTGGTGGATAGCAGCCCCCGGCGCAGCCCCTAGCGTGCGTTCATCACTCGCTCCCCCTTCACGTGGGCTGGGGCACGGTTTCCTGATGCTGACCTTGCCGTAGATGCAGGAAGAGAACGGCAACAGGAGGAGCCGCTGAGGGCCACCCCCAATGCACTACCCCCATCGACCATGCCACCCCGAGGGGGGTCTCCGGCAAGGGCGCCAAGCACCAAGACCACGCACACGGAGGAGGAGGAGGAGGTGAACCGGGGCACCAGCAGCTCCGCCCCGGCACCGAATGCCGGTGGGGAGGGAGCCACTTCATCCCAGCTTGGTGCAGGTAAGTTGTTTGCCTCCCGTCGCCACTCGTTTTCTTCTTTCAAATTTCGATCTTGGCTTTGCCTCATTCTCCATCTTGGTACCCAGATCCTTCCTCGGCAGACCGGGAGGACGTGGACACCGTCATCGGTGATGTCACCAAAGAGGCCACGGCCAAGGCCGACAAGATCGCCGTTGAGGAGGGCGCCAAGGACGTTGCCGAGGATGCCGCTAAGGGGTCCGCCAGGGAGCCCAGCAAGGCCGCTGCTGAGGAGGCCGGCAAGGGGCCTACCGGGGAGGCCAGCAAGGCCGCTACCAAGGAGGAGGTGGTCGACGACCAGCCTTCCTCCTCCGCCCCCCTGGCTCGGGCAAGTATCTGAAGGTGGGCAACTTGTTCGTCCACCTCCCATGGATGGCGAGCACTAGGACGATCGCCGAGGGGGTGGTGTTTGATGACGAGGTGCTTGGCGCCGCCGGGCTTGTGGTCGTCGACGGACCGAGCGTCGGCGGCGATGGTTCTCAGGAAGAGCGGCTCCTCCAGAGCATGAGCGCCAGCTTCCACAAGCTCCAGGAACTTCACCATGCCCGCCTGGACAAGGCCAAGTCCAGGATGGCAGCGATGGACAAGGCGGAGGCGATCCTCGAAAAGCGCGTCGCCGAGGCGCAGGCTTGGTTCCGCCAGGCTTATGAGGAGTTCAAGGCCGCCCAGGACTAGCTGGCCGAGCGCAAGCTGGAGCTCGTCATGAAGCATGCCGACATCGAGAAGGCCCAGGAGACGGTTAGTCGACATGCCGCCAAGGAGGAGGCCGCTCGGCTCCAGCACCAGGCCGAGGAGTTCCAGGAGCTCGTCCTGCAGCGGACCCGGGAACTGGAGTAGAGGCAAGAGGAGGCCCTCAATGCTCAGGCCCAGGTCCACACCGGCAAGGTGAACGAGCTAGAGGCGGAGCGTGACGGGATGAAGCAGCAAGCCCAGGAGCTGGCGGGGGAGAGGGACGCGGCCAAGGGCGCTTCGGCTGACGCGCAGGCCGTAGTCCTCAAGAAGGCCGAGCTACTCTCCACGGCCAACGAGTCCACCAAGGACCTGAAGCTGAAGCTAGAGGGCCTCGAAGGGATGCTCTCGGAGGTCAGGGCCCAGGAAGGGGCCCTGACCAAGAGTCTGGAGGAGGAGAACCAGCTACAGAAGAACGATGACGCCAGTCACGCAGAGTTCGTGGCGGGCGAGAAGCTTTGGATCAGCCACCTTGCCGATGTCGCTAGCAGGATCACCATGTAGCTGGCTACCATGGGGATGCCAAACGTGAGGTACATCACAAGAGCCAAACATGATCCCTAACACTAGGCTGAATCTGTTCTTCGAGGGTGTTCACGGGGCCCTGGAGCGGTTCCACTCCAACAGGGCGGCCTCTCTGGCCGAAGAGGCCCAGAGGCTTTGCCGGGGTACCATGACCAAGGTCCTCACCAAGATGGCATACTGGAACCCTGACCTCGACTTTGAAGCTTCGCTGGATAGCTTGCCGGACGACGTGGACCCCGTGCCGCTCAAGGAGCGCATCGAGCCCGTCACCGGCCGCATCGACTGAGTTCGGAGGGTACAAGGCCAGTGTTGGCACTAGGCACCCTGTTTCTTATTGCCACTGTAGGTTCAAGACCAAGACAATTTTTATCTTCAGTTAGAACCGCAACGATAAATGATGTAATATAATTCTGTAGTAGTTTTGAAATGATGCATGTTATTTTCCTGTTTGATTTCCTTTTGTAGTTCTGCCCTACATTATTCGGGTAGGTTTGCCGGCGCGGAAGCCCAGGCGGCGTCTTGAGGACGGATCCTCAATGGCCTGCCGGGCATGCTTGCTACCAGGTAAACCACCTCGCCGCTCTTGACGCGGCCGCTTGAACTATGGAGCGGACTCGAGACAGAACGAGAGCGTTGCCAATCGCAAAAGGCCGCCATGCCGTTCTTGACGCAGCCGCTCGAGCTGTTGAGCGGACTCGAAACAGAACGAGGGCGTTGCCAATAATGGTAGGGCCCCATTGTGTGCAGGTTTGCCGTACACAGGGTAAGATCATCGAGGACGATAACCATATATATAAAAAAGGAATTACTCAAGGTTTTGTATGACTTAGCTTTTCTGTCGCTACGTGAGCGTTTGCCGCGTCTACCGAGGACGCCATTTCTTCGGTCGTTTCCTTGCTTGATGTGACGACCACGATGAAGTCGTTGCTTCATCCAGGCCTGATTCTCACAACTGCGCACCCCCTACCTGGCGCGCCAGAGATGTCGGGGGAAATCGACACCTGTGGGATCACTGGGATCCCTTCTACGGTTGGCGGGCGCGGGGTTTTGGAAAGAGCGGGTCTGACTAGAAGCACACGGATCATTTACCCTGGTTTGGGCCGCAAAGATGCGTAAAACCCTAGTCCTGCTTTGGTGGATGTATTTGAGTGTTTTTGTGTTATTGAGCTAGCTACGGGGTGCAACTTTGCCCAAAAGATCCGAATCCCTCTCCTGGACACCTCGGGCCTCCTTTTATAGGCGAAAAGGGGTTGCCACAGTGGCACACAGGAGATGGAAAGGTCTACAGTAGGTGAGTCTATCCTCTGGCCCCATTGGACAAACGCATTTAATGCACTGCCAACGTGCCCCTCTCACTTTATCAGGGACGGCAAGGAAACATGTCCCAGCTGTCGCCGCCACGCCTGGCTTCGACACACGTCCGAGCTGACGAGATGTCTTGGCGCCACGTTGGCTGGCTGCTCGGCCGGTGCGGTAGTGGAGCCTTCACGAAGATCTGCATGACACCACGCAGGTGCTTGCTGAGTCCGTGTAGAGGCCGCGCGCTGCCACGTAGGAGTCTGCTCAGTTGGTCGATCTGGCAGCTGTATGGGAGTGGCGGTGGAACCTCTGGCAGATGCGGGTCTGGCTGTGGCCCCGTAGGCGTCCTCGGCAAGGGCCTTGTCGAGGTCCCGGCAAGGGTCTCTCTGCGGCACCACGGTCGTCCCCGTCAAGGACTTTGTCGGGGTCATCGTCTTCTGGTCCTCATCTGATCTTCCGTATGTAAGATCTCTACAAAGATCTGCATGCCGCCATGGAGGTGCCCCCGAGCCTTGGTTCCAACATGGTGCTGGAATCCCTTGGGCTCAAGGGTGGCACGCTCTGCTGGCGTCAGGCAAGTTGCCCCGGCAAGGTTCTTGCCGAGGCTGCGGAAGCCACCCCGGCAAGGGTCTTGCCGGGGGAGTCCACCTCGCCCTCTTGCTCTCTTTGCACCTTGGGTCTTGTCATTGCTATGGTCGTCTTATGCTTCGGTTTCCCTCCGGCTTCCCTCCTCTGCCCTACTTAGCGTGGCCGTGGGCGCGGTTATGACTGTCTGTGCACAAGTTAAGGTGTGCAAAAGGAGAGCCCCTACTTTTGTACACTGACACCTCTAGTGAACCTGAAATAGAGAAACCTCCTGATAATGATAATGAAAATTCTATCTTTGATGTTGAAACTCAATCTGGTAATGAACACTCACCTAATGATAATGAAAAAGATAATGATGAGGTTCATGAAGACTCTCAACCAACCAATGATAAAGAACCAAATAATGATGTGGAGATAGAACCACCTGTTGATCTTGATAACCCACAAGCTAAGAATAAAATGTATGATAAAAGAGACTTTGTTGCTAGAAAACACGATAAAGAAAGAGAACCGTGGGTTCAAAAACCTATGCCTTTTCCACCCAAGTCAACTAAAAAGAATGATGATGAAGAATCTGAAAGCTTTGCTGAAATGCTGAGGCCAGTCTTTTTGCGTACTCGCTTGACTGATATCTTGAAAATGCTTCCTTATGCAAAGTATATGAAAGACATCATCACAAATAAGAAAAAATACCGGAAGCTGAAATATCCACTATGCTTGCTAATTACACTTTTAAAGATGGAGTACCTAAAAAATTTGGAGATCCGGGAATACCAACAATACCTTGTTCTATCAAATAGAATTATGCGAAAACTGCTTTGTGTGATTTTGGAGATGGTGTTAGTGTTATGCCTTTCTCTTTATATAAAAGACTTGACTTGAATAAACTCACACCTATTGAAAATATCTTTGGAAAGGGCTGACAAATCAACTACCATACCTATCGGTATCTATGAGGATGTGCCCGTTATTGTTGCTAATATTACTATTTTGACTAACTTTATTATACTTGAGATGCCCGAGGACGACAACATGTCGATTATCCTTGGTAGTCCCTTTTGGAATACTGCAGGGGTTGTTATCGATTGCAATAAAAGCAAGGTCAGTTTTCATATTAATGGTAATGAGCATATGGTGCACTTTCCAAAGAAACAATTCCATGTGAATGATATTAATGTTATTGAAAAATCTCCGACAATCACTATTGGAAGTTTTCAAATACCTCTACCTACTGTCAAAAAGAAACACAGAATGCTTATTGTTGGGGAAATGCATATCCCCATTGAGGTAACTTAGTGGTTTACGAAAGTTCTTCGGTTTCATGCTAATCGAAAGTGGTTGTTAATAAGACTTGATAAACCTTATTAATGGATCATTTTTGAATGGTATGAAGTTGAAGAATTTAGTAAGCAGTACTTTTTATTCTCTATTTTTATTAGTTAAATAAAATAAAATACCATGTTTTGTCTGTTTTCTAAATTTCCCATGCAATAAAAAATGACCCAAAATAGAAGTTCTCAGAATGCCCTGAAAATTTAATATGATTTTTCTGAATATTTGAGAATTTTTGGTGCAAATAACATCAGAGGGAGGTGCACCAGGTGGGCACAACCCACCTAGGCGCGCCAGCACCTCCAGGCGTGCCCTAGTGGGTTGTGGTCCCCACATGCCCCCCCTCACTTACCTCTTCATACCACATCATCACTTACCTTCAGAAAAAAGTCCCCATTACTCCCCCCCTGTGTTCTTGAGCTCAAACCCGCAGATTTCGATCTCTATGCTCGAAGCTCCATTTCCGAAATAATTTCAGGGGATTGTTGCTTGGTATGTGACTCCACCATTTGTCCAATTAGTTTTTGTTTCAGTGGCTTACACTTTGAATAATTAGCTACTCTTGGTGCTGCTGTAGATGTGCTTGCATGTTGAATTCTTAGTGTTCTAGGTAGTTTGAATGCTTTCTATGGCCTCTATGTATCCCTATGAGTAGTTGCTATCAATCTTACAAAGTTTTGTTGACAAATTTTTGTCACTCAAAAATTTTTATTTTCAGAAAATTGTATGCGGACATGAATATCTTCAGGAAGTTTGGCTCTAAGAAGAACTCCAAGGGTATTATTGGGGAGTCTTCTGACAATGATCTCCACCCTCGGAGGTTGGCGGAAGTATGGTTGTGCGAATGGCCGCACACCCTGTTACTGCAAGAGGCTGGAATTCTTGAGGAGTTCATGAAATATATTGCTAATGCCGGCCTCACCGACTTCATCGTATATGAGTGTGACCAGCACCACATCCTCACAAACATCTTTGTTCAGAGCTTTAATTTCTTGCCTAGAAATAATCCTCCTGAAGTGAGCTTTGATTTATATGCTGAAAACCATTAGATACCACTTATTGAGTTTTGTGACATATGCATGATCCCGTCTGATGGGAGCTTGGCTGGTCCTAGGCCGGCAAGTTTGAGACCTTTTATCGCACTCTGACAGTGGGTGGTGAGAGAGGAGTGTCAGCCATCACTGACGTTGGCTTACATTTTCCCTCTGTTTGTTACTTTGCACTTTTTATTGCCAAATGCTTGCTTGCTAGGGAGAAGGTGGGTGCACTTAGTTCACCAGACCTTGCTATTTTACGTCATGCATTAGTAGGCGACAACACATATAGCTTGGGACATATCGTGGCTCGTCGCCTCCATCTTAATAAATCTAAGGGCAAAATACATGGTGGGATTTTTGCCACTCGTTTGGCAGCTCATTTTGAGGTAGCGATACGCCATCATGATTACCCTCTGACTAAGGTTTACCTAGATCGTGTAGCCATGGAACACCATCCTTTCTTGTACATGATCGTCCTGAAATTGCGATTCCCTACAGCTTAGACTATAGTGTTGAAGCTCGTGATGTTATTCCATTTCTTGCTCCTACTTTGTTTGATTCTGTTGCTAGGGGCGGATACCAGATTATGCATGCAGACATCATTGCCTACTGGGACGCTCACGCTGCTATAGAGGCTGCGGAGGCACCTCCGCAGTGGAATGAGTGGATGCTCGCTCCTCAGGATCCCTACTACTCTCCAGGCTACTGATCGACTACCAAGTTAGGCCAAAAGCCTAAGCTTGGGGGAGTACGTGTATTTCACCGACATTACATTCATGTCCATTTATTTCATTTGTTAGTGCTTACACTTTCTCATTATATCATCCATGCTAGATTTATTTTCCTGCTTTCTTCTTGTGTGTTTGAAAAACTTTAGAAAAACCAAAAATTTAGTCATAGTTAATTTACTTTCTATGCATGATTAGTAGTAGTACTAAAAATAAAATCCAAAAATATTTCCTTGTTCTCCTTTTGCTTGTTGGGAGCTTTCCCGAGTAAATCATTTTTCTCGTTTTTGCTTTTCCCTTTTATTTGCTTGTTGAAGAAAACCAAAAACTCCAAAAATATTTCAGTGTGTTTCTCTGAAATTATTTTCTTTTATACGAGTTGTACCAAGGAGAGGACCACGATGAAAATGTTGAGTGGATCTCATATGAATAATTGTTGAACTAATAAAGATCCCATTTTACCTTGTCTTCTCCCGTTGAATAAAATGTTTGCAGATTCCAGCTTAGTCCATGGCGCTCTTGCACTATTATTATTTTCATCTCATTCGGTCATGCAAGTGAAAGGCAATAATGACGACATTCAATGAACTGGCCGTGGCAAAGAGAAACTAGTATGAACTCAACTTATCTTGTCTGTGTAAATATGTTTAACCTAGCGTCCATGATTCAGCCCGTTATGATTAAACATGTTTGCAATGACAATTAGAGATTATAGTTTCTCATGCCATGCATAACTAGCTGGGAGTTAATAATTATTTAGCCTGGATATCAACATAGCGATAAAATGACTATGATGTAGTATGATGATATGGTGTCCTCCTCTGAATGTTCAAGTGGCTTGACTTGGTACATGTTCATGCATGTAGTTGAATCGAAACCAACATAACCTCTATAATGTTTATGTTCATGGTGTTCATATCCTACTCATTCTAGTGTCCAATGTTACTTACGCATAATGCATGGTTATGATCGTTGTTGCTCTCTAGCTGGCCGCTTCTCAATCTTAATTGCTAGCCTTTGCCTGTACTAAGTGGGGATTCTGCTTGTACATCAAAAACCTTGAACCCAAAGTTATTCCAGATGAGTCCACCATAAATACCTATATACGGTATTACCCTACCGTCTTAAGTAAATTTGCATGTCCCACCTCTAAAAACATCTAAAAAATTATCCGTTTTATGTGCATGGATAGTTCATGGAACGACAGGAGGTGGTCGATATCTTCCGTGCTAAGCAGGTTATTCCTAGGTCGAGTGTTTTTTCACTCGCCATCGCACGAGAAAATGGGCGGTAATAGGGATGCCGAGTCCCAAACTACAAACATGAAAAAGAGTTCATCCCTGAAATAATTAAACAAAAACTCCCAATGGAGTCAAAACCTTTACTTTTACCGCTTGGGAACCGCCAGTAGCATGCTTAGCATGGAAGATGTTGATAACTGATGGTCGTGAAGTGAATAAGAAGGGTGCATGTCTCAAAATATCATTTATCTCTGTATTAAAAACTAAGCCCTGGCACCTCTGCAAATCACTGCTTCCCTCTGCGAAGGGACTTTCTATTTATTTTTATGTTGTGTCACCACCTTCTAAAACAAGCGCCAGAAACTGAGTAGAGCACAGCGGTCATGATTTATGCATTGTGTGTTTCTAATGTTGGGTGCATCATGAGTGGATCTTTTTTACCATGAATTACAATGTTTCGCTGCTTGAACTTTGGAGGTGCTCTGCATTTATGTTTTGCGGTCTCAGAAAGGGCTAGCGAGATACAACTGCTGTCATATTATATAATTGTTGTTTTGACAACGTGTTGTCGTTGGAGATATCTTATTACTGCTCGTTAGCAAATTATGTCATTGATATGTATCATTATAATCTTGAAGTGTTATTGTTGACATGGTTAGTTATAATGTTGGCTAAAAAATTGGGTGTTGTTCAAGCTTATTTATGCAAACAAGAGCAAAAGAGTTCGTAAAAGTTTTTCTTTCTCAATTTCAGTTTATCAACTGAATTTCTTGAGGACAAGTAAAGGTTTAAGCTTGGGGGAGTTGATACGTCTCCAACGTATCTACTTTTTCTCACGGTTTTCCTCTTGTTCTGGACTCTAATTTGCATGATTTGAATGAAACTAACCCTGGACTGACGCTCTTTTCAGCAGAACTACCATGGTGTAGTTTTTGTGCAGAAATAAAAGTTCTCGGAATGGAATGAAACTTTGCGAGGAATTTTTATATCAATAATAAGAATTTCTGGAGCCAAGACCTACTGGAGAGGGGAACCTGGGTGGGCACAACCCACCAGGGTGTGCCCCCTCTCCTGGCACGCCCAGGTGGGTTCTAGCCACCTAGTGGCCCCGCTGACGACCCCCCTGATACTATAAAATCACATATTTCCAGAAAAAATCAGTGAGAAAGAATTATCGCGATCCACGGAACGGAGCCGCCGCCAAGCCCTGTTCTTCCTCGAGAGGGCAGATCTGGAGCCCGTTTGGGGCTCCGGAGAGGGGGGGTCTTCATTCTTCGTCATCACTAACCCTTCTCCATTGCTAATTCCATGATGCTCCACACTTGGAGTGAGTAATTCCTTCGTAAGCTCGCTGGTTGGTGAGGAGTTGGATGAGATTCATCATGTAATCGAGTTAGTTTTGTTAAGGCCTAATCCCTAGTATCCACTATGTTCTTAATTTGATGTTGCTATGACTTTGCTATGCTTAATGCTTGTCACTTTGGTTCCGGGTGCTATGATTTCAGATCTGAACCGTTTATGAATTTATCATTATATCCATGTTCTAGATCTGATCTTGCAAGTTATAGTCACCTACTACGTGTTATGATTCGGCAACCCCAGAGTGACAACAACCGGGCCCACTCCCAGTGATGACCGTAGTTTGAGGAGTTCATGTATTCACTATGTGTTAATGCTTTGTTCCGGTTCTCTATTAAAAGGAGGCCTTAATATCCCTTAGTTTCCAATATAGACCCCGCTGCCACGGGAGGGTAGGACAAAAGATGTCATTTAAGTTCTTTTAATAAAGCACGTGTGACTATTTACGGAATACATGCCTACATTATATCGATGAACTAGAGCTAGAGCCATATCGCCCTAGGTTATAACTGTCTCATGATGAATATCATCCAACAAGTCACCGATCAAATGCCTACGAACTTTTCCATATTGTTTTTGCTAAGTTACTACTACTATCATCACGGTTACACTTGCTACAAAATTACTACTATCACTGTTTTTGTTACTATTGCTGCTGTCACTACTATCAAAACTATCAAAATACTTTGCTACTGATCACTTTGCTTCAGAAAATTAATCTGCAGGTGTGGTTGAATTGACAACTCAGTTGTTAATACCTTCAAATATTCTTTGGCTCCCCTTGTGGCGAATCTATAAATTTGGGTTGAATACTCTGCCCTCGAAAACTGTTGTGATCCCCTATACTTGTGGGTTATCACATATGTGGAATATTTCCCATTTTTGTTCTCTTTAGCCACCTTTTTCCTATGTGAGGACAATACACCGATCGACCTGGTCATTCTCTATTGCATTGTCATGCCTTTCTACCATTTTGCAAGCTTTGACACCTATTCGGATGACTATGAGTATCAATCTAGATACATATTGATAGTGGGAGCAATTAGCTAGAGTAGCTCCATGCAGAGCATTGTACACATAGAAATTTGCAAAATCCATAGGGATCTAAACATGACAGGCCCGTTGACTAAACTTCTCTCACAAGCAAAACATGATCACACTTTAGTACCTTTTGGGTGTTAATCACATGGCGATGTGAACTAGATTATTGACTCTAGGAACTCTTTGGGTGTTGGTCACATGGTGATGTGAACTATGGGTGTTAATCACATGGTGATGTGAACTAGGTTATTGACTCTAGTGCAAGTGGGAGACTGATGGAAATATGCCCTAGGGGCAATAATAAAATGGTTATTATTATATTTCCTTAATCATGATAAAGGTTTATTATTCATGCTAGAATTGTATTGATCGGAAACTTAAATACATGTGTGAATACATAAACAAATACCGTGTCACTAGTAAGCCTCTACTAGACTAGCTCGTTGATAAAAGATGGTTAAGGTTTCCTAACCATGGACATGTGTTATCATTTGATAATGGGATCACATCATTAGTAGAATGATGTGATGGACAAGACCCATCCATTAGCTTAGCATAATGATCGTTTAGTTTATTGCCATTACTATGAGATTATGTAACTCCCGAATACCGGAGGAATACCTTGTGTGCTATCAAACATCACAAATGCATCTGGGTGATCATAAAGATGCTCTACAGGTATCTCTGAAGGTGTTTGTTGAGTTGGCATAGATCGAGATTAGGATTTTTCACTCCGAGTATCGGAGAGGTATCTCTAGGCCCTCTCGGTAATACACATCACACGCTTGCAAGAAAATGACTAAGGAGTTAGTTACGAGATGATGTGTTACGGAATGAGTAAAGAGAATTGCCGGTAACGAGATTGAACTAGGTATGAAGATACCGACGATCGAATCTCCGGCAAGTAACATACCGATTCACAAAGGGAATTACGTATGTTGCCATAATGGTTCGACCGATAAAGATCTTCGTAGAATATGTAGGAGCCAATATGGGCATCCAGGTTCCACTATTGGTTATTCACCGGAGAGGTGTCTCGGTCATGTCTACATAGTTCTCAAACCCATAGGGTCCGCACGCTTAACGTTCATTGACGATATAATGTTATATGAGTTATATGATTTGGTGACCGAATGTTGTTTGGAGTCTCGGATGAGATCACGGACATGAAGAGGAGTCTCTAGATGGCCGAGAGGTAAAGATTGATATATAGGATGATAGTATTCGGACACGTAAGTGTTTTGGGGGATACCGGATACTTATCGGGTCACCGGAAGGAGTTTCGGGCATTGATACGTCTCCAACATATCTATAGTTTTTGATTTTTTCCATGCTATTATATTATCTGTTTCGGATGTTTTATATGCATTCATATGCTATTTTAATGATTTTTGGGACTAACCTATTAACCTAGAGCCCAGTGCCAGTTCGTGTTTTTTCCTTGTTTTAGAGTTTCGCAGAAAAGGAATACCAAACGGAGTCCAAATGGAATAAAACTTTTGCGATGATTTTTCTTGGACCAAAAGACAACCAGGAGACTTGGCGTGCAAGTCAGAAGAGCCACGAGGTGGCCACAAGGGTGGAGGGCGCGCCCGCCGACCTTGTGGGCCCCTTGGTGACCCCCTGACCTAGATCTTCCTCCTATATATTCTCAAATACCCCGAAAACATACAAGGGCGCCACAAAACCACTTTTCCACCACCGCAACCTTCTGTACCCGTGAGATCCCATCTAGGGGCCTTTTCTGGCATCCTGCCAAAGGGGGATTAGATCATGGAGGGCTTCTGCATCAACACCATTGCCTCTCCGATGAAGCTTGAGTAGTTTACCACAGACCTACGGGTCCATAGCTAGTAGCTAGATGGCTTGAGTTAATCCCAATACATCATGTCATCTTACTTAATGCGTTACTTTGTTCTTATGAACTTAATACTACCTCCGCCTCAACGAATAAGTCATTCGCGTAGTTCTAGGTCGACAATTTGAGGAATTAAATCTGTGTTATATGTCATGAAAAGTATATCACTCAATTTCTACACGGATGTAGTTTCTAAATATATATTTTTGTCATATATAATACATATTTAGATAGTTAAATTGTCAACCTAGAACTACGTGAATGACTTATTCACCGAGATGGAGGTAGTACTCCAGATGCAGGAAAGAGTCGGTCGATGTGTGGAGTAATAGTAGTAGATGCAGAATTGTTTCGATCTAGTTGACATGGACGTGATGCCTATATTCATGATCATTGCCTTAGATATCGTCATAACTATGCACTTTCCTATCAATTGCTCGACAGTAATTTGTTCGCCCATTGTATTATTTTCTATCTTGAGAGAAGCCTCTAGTGAAACCTATGGCCCCGGGGTCAATTTTCCATCATATAAGTTTCTGTCAGATTCGGGGTTCCATAGACCCTTGAGAGGTTCGAACTCTGGGGTGCGTGCGAAGAACTCGTCCTCCCCAGTCTGCCTACGCTCCGATTCCATGGCCTAGCTTGACGAACCAAATGGACAAGAGACACGGCAGTTTACCCAGGTTAGGGCCACCTTGCGGTGTAAAACCCTACTCCTGCTTTGTGGTGGATTGGCCTCGAGGGGCTGAGGATGAACTAGTACAATGGCCGAACAGCCTCAGGAGGTGATGTGTTCTTGCGCTCGATGAGCTGGTGGGTGTGAGGATGACCTGAATGATTCGTCCCCTTCTATGGTGGTGGCTAAGTCCAATTTATAGTGGCCTTGGTCCTCTTCCCAAATGTAGGCAGGAAGGGATCCCACAATGGCCTAATTCAAAGGGAGACAACTAGTACAAGTTATCCTGACAAAATTAGTCTTCGCCTGCAAAAGCTCCAGGTCATGACACCGCGATGGGCTCCATGATGACCTTTGTCCTGCCATCCTGGCGGTCTTGGTCTTGCTACACTAAAACGGAAACCTTTGCTTGATTCCTCGGGACCCCACGCCTGCGCTTGCCTCCTAAGCACCAAAGAGGAAACTGGTACACTAAACTCTCTAGTGCTCGCCTGACCTTGGTGGTTATGGCTCACGTCATATGAACCTCGCAAGGTGCACCTTGCATTGATATCTCCACTCCTCGGGAGCCAACCTGGTGAGGCTGCCCCCTAGGGAAGTCTTGGTGTCGTTCGCCTCGTGAGGCTTAGCCCCTTGGGAGGGTCTTGGGTTGTTGTTGTTGAAGCTGGGCCATACCGGCCATTGAAAGAGCCACTCCATGGGCCGCATGCAGGCAAGTCTGGGTACCCCCATTCCCAGAACGCCGAAGGTGGCCCCCGGGCCCAAGGCGCGCTCGTACTTGGCTTCGAGGCGAAGCCAAAGGGCAAGTACGGAGCGCCACGGGCCCTAACCACCTGCGGCCTTGGTAGACGCATGGAGATTGATGGGACATGGGCGCCTCCGCTTCCCCACGCTACCTTGGCAACCGTCCGACATGATGAAACTTCACTGCATGCAGAGAAAACCATCATTGCGTGGGATCGTGGAGGCCGACGGTTGGCCTCCATCGGCTATAAATGAGAGGAGGGGCAGAGCCCCTCTTGCTCATATCCGTATTGTTGCCGGTCGCTTCTTCTTCCTCTTTCTTGCCTCACCGTCTTGTTGTAGTACTCATGGCGCTGACGAGGAAGTTCTCCGCCGTCGAGAAGGGGAAGGCCCCCAGGGAGGGACCTGGCTCGCCACCTCTCAAGAGAGGGCGAGGCCGCCCCCGCAAGCACGTCGCAACTCCTGCGGGGGCTCCTCGGGAGCGCGGGCACGCCTTGGTGGCCATGGCGGCGTTTCTTCTCGTGGCGGGAGCCGCCAAGGGCAGGGTAACCCCTGCAACGAGAGGAGTCGTGCCATGGTTGCCCGGCCTCCTCGGCTGCGCTTCCACTTGGTCGAGGTGCTCCTGGAGTTCATCGTGTGATCGGATAGGCCAGCCGGCACCCGGCTCCCGCTCCCCCGCTTCTTCGCGGGTGAGCTGCCGGCCGCGGGGCCTGACATCCTCTAGCTAAAGGCTTATGGCTGTTGCAACAAGGCTTCGTCGGTCGGGGCCAAAGTTGCCGCTGCCGGGAACGTGTCCTTCGCCCGCAGCTGGCAGGCGTTTTCCCGCGTGTGCGGCGTGAGTGGGAGGCGCACCCTCCACTTTAAGTACGACGGCGCCGCAACCCTCTATGTGAGGGTGTTTGGGGAGGATGGCCGTCACACAGGGTGCTGCCCCAAAGACGACGACGGCGACGATGAGCTTGGCCTTGACGACAGCCACGGCGATGCCGAGGGTGAGCTCGCCCTTGGCAACAACCGCGACTTCTCCAGCGAGAGCTCAAGCAGCCGTAGCTGCGACAGCCACCATGTCGCTAGACTCGCTTCGACGACAGTGGCAGATCGTCTCGTCGCCACACTCTGATGAAGCGGGAGTAAGGCTCGGGCTGAGCCCGGGGGTCCTCCGGAGCCTGGCCTCGGGAGCTGTTGTGGTCGTGCGAGCCACTTTTTTTAGCCTTTCCTTTCTCCTACATTTTGGAAAAATAGTAGGGGGGCCTGTTGGGCATGTAATGAACCATGGTACTTATGCCACTTTGCTATGCTTATTTTTCTTATTTATGTCGTGATGTTCATGTCCCGGGTAGGTGCGGTAGGATAACTTAGCTTGATACACTCGGGGTAGCCTCGCACCTCGTGAACGCGCGCCATCCAGCATCTCATGAGGCCCCCTTACTGCTGACTCAGGGGTCGCTGGCCTCAGGAGACATCATGAAGCTGCAGAATTGTTAGAAAAATTTGTTGGGTGCCCTGTTCTTCCTTGCGCGAGTCCTCATGCGCGGGCTAGTCATGGCTTAGTGCATCGCGTCACGGTACCCGGGGGGGCACGGACTTAAGAAGAATGTGCAAATCACAAGCTCTTTCGAGGGCGTCTCACGACGATAGAAAAAGCCATGGCCTTGGGGGACATGGTTGTGGCTAAGTGTGTTTGCAGCGCGGGGCGGGCCCAACGCCACGCACATACACACTTGCTCAGTCCCCATGCGCGAGACATGCCAGAAAGAGCGACGGGCAACTGCTACTCCTCCTGGGCCAAAACCGAAAGGCAAGAGACAAGATGAAGGGGAAATCCAACTTGGCAATCGAAAATGCGAGAACTCCAAATTCCATTAAAAGAAAGGGGGGCAAACCAACTACCGAAAGCAAGTAAATGAACAGTCGCGTCCGGCACCTAGACTAGTCTTGTCACAAGCGCAGAGCTAAGTGCTGCCACTAGGACGTGGGAGGGAACCCCCGAGGCCCGAGGGTGGCTCTCCGGAAACTCCGGGGCATGTACAACCCCACTCATTATTACATGAGAATGTCACGAGCGAAGACCTTCACGGGCACTGGGCCTTGCTTCATGGGTAGAACTTTCGGAGGTGCTGGATGTTCCAGGCATTCTGGATGGGGATCCCGTCCTATGTCTCCAGGCGCGCGGCGCGAGGCCTGGAGACGTGGGCAATCCTAAACGGGCCCTCCACATGGGTGAGAGCTTATGCGGCCCTTCCCGGGAGAGCACCCGCCTCAGGACGAGATCACCAACCTCGAGCGTCCTGGAGCGAACACTGCCGCAGTGGTACCGCCACAGCGCCTGCTGGTACCTTGCCGCCCAGAGCGAGGCTTGACGGCGGCGTTCCTCCCCTAGCACGAGGTCCATCCCCCGTGTGGCATCCTAGCATGCCTCGTCAAACACGAAGACCCGCGTGAAGCGATACTTGACCTCGTGAGGGAGAACCGCTTCGGCTTCGTAAACGAGGAAGAATGGAGTCTCGCCCGTCGGCTTGGTGGCGGTAGTGCAGATGGACCACAGCACGGACTGGAGCTCGTCGAGGCAGCCCCTGCCACGGGCCTCGTGCTTCTTCTGGATGGTTCTTGTCTTGAGGCCTCTCAGGACCTCTGCGTTGGCGCGCTTAGCTTGGCCGTTGCTCCAGGGGTGTGCCACTGAGGTGTAGCATATCTGTGTTCCAAGGTTAGCACAATATGTTTTGAAGAGGTTGCTAGTGAACTGTGAGCCATTGTCAGTGATGATACGATTAGGGACCCCGACATGACTCACGAGGCCCTTGATGAACTTGACTGCCAAGCGGACTGGGATGGTGCGGATGGCTTCCACCTCTGCCCACTTGGTGAACTTGTCGATGGCGACGTAGAGGTAGCGGTAGCCCCCGGGCGCTAGCGGGAATGGTCCCAAGATGTCCAGCCCCCAGACCACGAATGACCATGTGAGGCGAATGGTCTAGAGGCCCTGAGCGGGCTGGTGGATCTGCTTGGCATGGAATTGGCACGCTTCACAAGATCTCACCAGCTCGGTAGCATCATTGACCGCTGTGGGCCAATAGAACCCGCTACGGAATGCCTTGCCCACGAGGGTGCACGATGACGAGTGATGCCTGTAGTCCCCGCCGTGTATGTCGGACAATAGCTCATGTCCCTGCTCCCTAGAGATGCATTGTAGAGAAACATCATTTGGTCGCTTCCTATAGAGCTCACCGTTCCAGATGTAGAAGGCGGTGGCCTGTCGAGCCACATGCTCCGCGTCCTCCTCCTTCTCCGGCAGGGTTCCCTGAAGCAGATACACCATGAACTCTTTGGTCTAGCAACCCTCCTAAGGTTCTAGCGCAACAAGAGGTGGGCTCCTGAGGTCGGGCCGCAAGTCGGGGCGCCCGACAGAGGGGCCTGAGGGAGGTCCTCGCGAGCCAGTGCTGGTGCTGCTACAGGCAGGGCTGCAGATGGCTTGAAGAGCCGCTCCTCAAAGACGCTGGGCTCTTAAGGCAGGTGCCGGGACGCCCTCTTGGCGATGTCGTCTGCTTCCTTGTTTGTGTCGCGCGGCACATTCTGTAGTTCCATACCAAACAATTGTTTTTCAATTTTGCGTACCTCCGCAAGGTATGCCTCCATGTGCTCGTCCTTCGGCTCGTATACTTTGTTGGAGAAGTTGACGAGGAGCTGAGAGTCACCCTTGATGGTGAGGCGCTTCACTCCCAAGGCTGCCGCGGCATTGAGGTCGGCGATCAGGCCCTCGTACTCCACAATGTTGTTGGAGACCTTCTTGCGCTGCTGGAAGTAGAGCTGCACGACGTAGCAAAGCTTGTCCTGGGTGGGTGAGACGAGCACGGCTCCATCCCCCGCACCCTAACGCGTGAAGGCACCGTCAAAGTACGTGACCTAGCCATCTGGCGCTTCGCTTCCTGGTGAGAGTGGGCGATCCTCGCCTGCTTCGGGGCTGGGAACGTCGGTCCATTCTGCCATGAAATCAACGAGTTTCGCCCCCTTGGTGACCCTGGTGGTGCTAAACTCTAATTGGAATGCCTACAATTCGATGTTCCACTCAGTGACTCTCCCTGCAGCATTGGGGCTCCGGAGCACCCTTTCCAGCGGGTAAGTTGAGACGACCTTAATGGAGTGGCCTTGGAAGTAGTGGCGACTTGCGGGAGGCGACGAGGAGCACAAGCAAGAGCTTATGTGGCATGGGGTAGCGTGCCCGTGCGTCACATAGTACCATACTGACGAAGTACACCGGGTGCTCGACGTGGGCGGAAGTGTTGATGGGGTATTCCACCTCCTGAGGCTGGGGGACCACAGGAGCTTTGTCTCTTGTTGGGGCAGCCGCGGCCTCCGGGGCATCGTCTTGAGGGGCCTGGTCATCTGTTGGTGCCGCCAAAGCCTTAGGCGCATCGTCCTCAAGTTGCATTGCCTTGCCCTGGGGACGGTCCTCACGAGGCTTGTCCCACCAGGGCCCTCGTGTAGGATCGAAAGTATCTCTAGAGGGGGGGTGATTAGACTACTTGACCAAATAAAAATCTAGACTTTTCCCAATTTTAAGTCTTGGCGGATTTTAGCAACTTAGCACTAGTCAAGCAATCAACCTACACATGCAAGTCTAAGAGTATAGAAGCGTAATGTAAAACATTCCACATGTACGTAAAGGGAGGAGTTTGGAGGGACCAAACGCAACGTAGACACGGAGATTTTTGGCGTGGTTCTGATAGGTGGTGCTATCATACATCCAGGTTGATGGAGACTTCAACCCACGAAGGGTAACGGTTGCACAAGTCCACGGAGGGCTCCACCCACGAAGGGTCCATGAAGAAGCAACCTTGTCTATCCCACCATGGTCATCGCCCATGAAGGACTTTCCTCGCTAGGGTAGATCTTTACGAAGTAGGCGATCTCCTTGCCCATACAAACTTCTCAGTTCAACACCACAATCTTGACGGAGGCTCCCAAGTGACACCTAACCAATCTAGGAGACATCACTATCCAAAAGGTAATGGACGGTGTGTTGATGATGAACTCCGTGCTCTTGTTCTTCAAATGATAGTCTCCCCAACACTCAACTCTCTCTCACTGATTTGGATTTGGTGGAAAGATGATTTGAGTGGAAAGCAACATGGAGAAGGCAAGAGATCAAGATTCATATGGTTGGAATGGATTATCTTGACCTCAACACATGAGTAGGTGGTTCTCTCTCAGAAAATGTAAGATGGAAGTGTAGGCATGTTCTGATGGATCTCTCCTCAAATGAAGAGTGGGTGGAGGGGTATTTATAGCCTTCACACAAAATCTAACCGTTACACACAAATCACCAAACTCGGTGGGACCAAATAATCAAACTCGGTTGGACCGATTTAGTTCAAAATGTGAACATTAGGTTTGTTGGTGGGACCGACATGTCAACTCGGTGAGACCGATTTCATTAGGGTTAGGGCATAACGTAATCTCAGTGAGACCGATTACACAAACTCGGTGAGACTGACTTTGGTAATAAGCTAACGAGAGAGTTGGTCAGGCAAACTCGGTGGGACCGATTTGCTCATCTCGGTGAGGCCGAAATGTTACAAAGGGGAAACACAGAGTTTGCATTGCGAACTCGGTGGGACCGATCGCTCATTTCGGTTGGACCAAAATGTTACTAAGGGAAACAGAGAGTTTACAATCCCATCTCAGTGAGACCTAGATCCCTATCGGTGAGACCGAAAAGACTATGGTTTTGTGGCAGTGGCTAAGTCAACTGAACTCGGTGGTGCCGAATAGAAAGTTTCGGTGGGGCCGAGTTTGACTTTTGGTTTGGGACATATGTGGATATGAGAAAGTGGTTGAGGGTTTTGGAGCATATCACTAAGCATTTTGCGCAAGTAACCCATGAAGCAACACCTCATCCCCTTTTAATAGTATTCGCTTTTCCTATGGACTCAATGTGATCTTGGATCACTAAAAGGTGAAATGTAGATTCTTGAGCTTTAGAGCTTGAGCCAATCTCTTGTCCTAAGCATTTTGAGGCGTCCACATTTCTAATCCATGCCATGACAATCATTGAGCTTTCCTGAAATATTTATCTTGAAATAGTATTAGCTCAATGAGCTATATGTTGTTAGGAATTACCAAAACCACCCAGGTATAGTTGCACTTTGAATCTCCCCCTTTTTGGTAATTGATGACAACATATAGATCAAAGCTTCGACAAATGATTATAACATTGAAATACATCGTCGCTTTGAGGAGTATGTGATAAGCAAGAGCTCCCCCTAAATTTGTGCATTATTTAAAATTTTCTTTTGAATGTAAATGCACAATCGATTAGGATCATGGGTCACTCTTCCATGTCACATACATCTTGGTGGAGCGCTCAAAATGATAAACATTAAAAACATGCACTCATCACCAAGCAAACTGAATGATCATATATGGAATATAAGAGATAATATCATCCAAGCAAGTATTAAGGTATCATATGATTAATCACATGATCAAACAAGTATCTCACACAGAAAAAGACATAATGTATCAACCAAGCGCATAAAAAAGGTTTCAACCAAAATCAAAAGAGATAAAAGGCAAAACACTCTCTCTCGAATCCTATGATCTATACATATTTCTCCCCCTTTGGCAACAAGTTACCAAAAAGTTTTAAAATGCATAGTGCTATGCGTCTCTCAGGCTTGGTCTTAGGGAGGTGGTGTAGAGAGAACTCCAAGGACAAAGGCATGTGTTGATGTAGTTGGAGCTGGTGGAGTGGCTGCTGGAGGTGGCACTAAAGCTGTAGTTGCTGGTGCAGATGTTGTAGCTCTAGAATCATGTACATGCACTGCAGCAGACCTCTGACTCCTTGGTACTCACTGAAAAGCATCAGTAGTTTCCTTCCCTCTCCTCTCTTCTGCTTCCTCCTGGAGCTCCTCAACTGCAGTCTGTATCTCAGTTACCTTGAGGTCAAGATCATAAAATTTTGTCTCAACAATCCTCTCCAAGCTCTCCTGATTCCGAGTCAGGGTGGCCAAGCCCTTCTCAATCCTCAAAGTTGATTGGATTAGGTATGCAAGTTGATCTTGCCTGCTCTTCAGGAAAACTTGAGATGCTTCCTGTAAACTAGGCATCTTGGCAGCTTTCTCAGCCTTAGCTTTAGCTCTCTTCTCTTGTGCTTGACCTGATGACGGTTCATTCTCATTCATGACAACTTCATTATCTTCAAACTCTAGAAGCAAGGGTAAGTGCTCTTTGTCCAACAAATATGTTCTTGTGCCCATCTTGGAGTTGATGAGCTCCTAAATATGTGGAGCATACCCACAACTTCTCTTTTGGTCAGCAGTTGTCCTCTTGATTGTCTCTACAATCAGACTCATGACTTTGAACTTTTGAGGGACATCAAAGATTTGCATCAAGTTGATGGAATGTCCTCTAACCATCTTGTGATCTCCTGATTTGGGTAGCAATGTGTGCCTTAGGATCGTGTTGATGGTAGGCAAACCAGACAACAAGTATTGTACAGATCCAAGCTTGTGAGTCTCCAAAGCTTTATCAGGGATCTCTTAGTACATGTTTGCCATGGAGTTGTGTTCTTTCTTCTTCTTGGCATACACAACTAGGTCATCTTCATGTTCCTCTGTGGCATTGATCAGCTTGGCCCATTCTTCAACAATGGATTGGTACCTAGTACCTTCAGACATCCAAACTATCTTCCCATCTGGGTAAAAATGAGCAGTGGAGTAAAACTGCATGATCAGCTCATCATTCCATTTTGTGAGATTCTGTCCAACAAACTCATCTACTCCACATGCTTTGAAACTGTCATATACTCCTGGGAAGTGATCTTCATTCTCCTTGATGAATTCCCAATCAACCCATCTCACGTCACAAACAATGGGCTTCTTGTCAAGCAGAATTTTCTCATAGAAGTCTTATTGTTCTTTGGTATGAAATCTGTATCAACTACAGTCCTTCTCCTCACAGCATAGGGATCAGACTGTCTCCACAATCTCAGTCCAACATCTTTTCTGATGTGCATGTCTTTAGCCACTGGATGAGCATCATTGTGGTCTGGGATCTTGTCCTCAAAACAAGAGACTCATCATCCTCTTCTTCAGCTTGAGGCTCTGGAGCCTTGTTTTTCTCTTCAGCAGGAATACTTCTAGTGTTTCTCTTGGGCTTTGGGGGTTTATGAGCTTGAGCTTTGGGAGCAGACTTGGGCTTTGATGTTGCAGCCCCTGACTTAATTGCATCTCCCATGAGCTTCTGAGCTTTGGGTGCTGGCGCATCCTCTTCCTCTTCTTCTGCGGGATCCTTAAACATGGATGATCTCCCTAGGACTCTGGCAGTGGTCTTCTTGACCCTCTCTTTTCTCTTCTTGCCTTCTCCAGCCTCTTTGGGTTCAAGAGTGAACTCCATTGTTTCTTCCAGGGCTGCTTTCCTAGGCTTGGATGTTGGCACTCTCTTGGTAGGTGCCTTCTTGTGCATTCCTGGCTTTGTTGTAGCAGCTGACCCATATTCCTTCTTTAAGACTTTCTTCTTTGAGGTGGCCTCAACCTCAACAGCCATGTAATCTTCATCCTGAGAGTCTGAGGTTCTCTTCTTCCTTGATTTAGTGGCTTCCTTGGGCAAGTTACTAGGTGCGCTTCTACTACCCTCATCATAGCTGCTTGAGGGATCTGAACCCTCAATCAATTGCACATGTTCTTTAGATCTGTTTTGACTGTCACTCTGTTAAGACATCTTGGCAATCACCCTAACAGCAAACCCTGTGAGTAGATGTACATGAGATAGAGTGGATGAGCATCACAAAGTGCAGAGTTTTTGCAAAACAGATGACTTAAAAACTTAGTTTTAGTTCTCCACAGGAAGCATTTCGTAGCTATCGATATGATAAACTTGGTGATACCGAAGCAGCTTTTGGAACCTAAACTAGTGAAATCGGTCAGACCGAGTTATAGTTCGGTGGCACCAAGACTGCTACGGTTTCACAGAGAGTTGAACTCGGTCACAACGATTTGCAATATTTGGTCGGACCGAAAATGCATGTGCTATGGCCTAAGCCAAATCATCGAGACCGATTTCTACAACTCGGTCGGTCCGATATGAGTTTGGCGGAGACCTAACCCTAAATTTTCAAATCCAATATAACCTAAAGGAAGTTTTCAGTGGATGGATTGTTTGCATACGTGGTCATGATCATGGCAAAGTAATGTGCTATGAATCAGAGTTAAGGAATTAGCACATAGAGTCGAACCCAAACCCTAGTTCGGCGAAGGTTCGCTATGGTGGCAACGGCGGAGAAGATTTCTGTTGACGATGATGGAAACCGGCGGCGGGAGGTCGCTGGCAGCGAGGAGACAATCCAGAGACCTAAGGAGGCAGAGCAGGACACACGCGCGGGCTGAGGAGTTTGAAGAAATATCCAAAATCTCACCCGTGGGTATATATATATCCCGACCCTGTCGGTGTGACCGAGTGGAACAACTCAGTGGCACCGAGATGCAGAATCGCAAGCGGTTACTGCAACTCGGTGTGACCAAAAAGTTCAAATTGGTTGCACCAAGATGGAAAACCTAGATCAACTTAGTGAACTCGGTGTGACCGAAGTGGATGACTCGGTCATACTGAAATGCACAAAGAGGTTTTTGAAGTTTAAGTCTATGACGAATCGGGGACTCCGAGTGCTCCTCACACAGAGTGGTTCGAATCTGACTTGATTAAACTTTGTGTTGTAGCATGAATAGTATTTGAGACGAGAAAAGCATAGATAGCTAGAGGGGGTTCTCAGGCATTCTTGTCCATCCACTTGGCAAAAGAGAAAAATGTGAAACAATCAAAACAACAAGTGGATGTCCTCGAATGAGTAAAATATGCAACCAACATGCTCACACAATAAAATGGCAAATGAAATATGTGGCAAAGCATGCACAAACACTCTAGCATCTATCAAGCAATTGGCGATAAATAGGTCATCTATGTATGAGTATATTGACTGAGGAGTCAAATGAGAACATTTGATCGTAGGTCATACGCATCATTTAAGCACAAGTGGGGTTGCCACTTTTACATAAAGCATTGTTGTGTTCACACTATTAGAGTTGCTTTAGCTCAATTGATTAGAGTAAAGCTCCCCCTAGATGTGGTATCCCCCCTAAGAGGGATGAAGTAACCTTGGGTTTTGTCGATGATGACTTCATGTAGGTGTTGAAGATGTAAATGCTCAATGTTGATGTAGATCATTTGGACCAATCCATTGGAGTGAGTTGCACTTTCAATACCTACATGGGTTAGTCCCACAACGAAAAAACAAGGATATCCACAGACATAGAGTGATGCACACACAAGATGATGTCTATGAAATCTTGAGGTTACCTTGTCCCTTGTCTTACCAACAAGAGGGTTTGTGACTCCTTGAACTAGTGCAAGATGTGGAAGTTGATTGCACTCGTTCTTTGCCAAAATGATAAGAGTGAAGTATGTTGGCGGAGTCACCCTCAATAACTATCTAGTTCTTCTTCTTCGGGATCCACACCATCTTGATGGGAATCCTTTGAGTTGCAGTCGTACTTGATGAAGTGGAACTTGATGTAGTCTTGGGAACCCATTTTACCTAGGCCTTGGGAGCTTCTTCAAATGCATCAATCTCCTCTTGAAGCTTGTCCTTGCCTTTTTGCTTCTGGTCTTGTGGTGGAAGATCATCTTGAGCTTGTGTTCCTTGGAAATAAGTAGGATCATACTGAAACACCCTCGATGCGACTATATCTCCCACGTGTCGAGGCACGACTTAGAGGCATAATCGCATTGAAGGCATATATCGCAAGTTAGGCAATCTTCACAACATCCCATGTAATATAGACAATAAAAGGGGAGATAACATAGTTGGCTTACACTCGCCACGTCAATCAAGTACATAAATAACATTACATCAACCAAACACTCATGGCCCGACTACGGCGCCAAAATAAAAGATAACCCAACATGCGACACGGTCCCGATCACCCCCAACAGGGCAACATGAACTAGGGTTTCGGGCAGAAAGTCAACCCTCGAGATTTTAGATCTCAGATCTGGCATGTTTTACGAGGATGGCCGGATTTCTTGGAGCTCGCCGAAGACGTCTGGGAAGTGGGGGCCGGCCGGATCTCGCCGGATCCGGGCCGAGGCGGCGCTAGGGCGACGACGGCGGTGAGAGGCGCCGGCGGGGGCGCGCTGCGGCGTGGTGGCGGCGGCCGGAGCGGTGGCCGGGCGAGGCGGTGGCGTCGACGGGGCCTGCCGGCGTCGGGGAAGGCAGGCGCGGGCGACGGACGGCAACGGGCGGCGGGGCGCGGCGATGTGGGCGTCGGGGAAGGCGGGCCCGCGCGGCGGCGTATCAGGTGGCGACACGTGGCGGCGGCAGGGTGGAACTGGACATGTCCGTCGGCGGTATTTTTGTCCGACGGCGGCGGATGGAATGGATCTAGGGTTTCGGGGGGAAGGAGAAGGAGAATTTCGGAGGGGTCTTTATATAGGCATAGAGGGAGCTAGGAGTGTCCAAATGAGGTGCGATTTTCGGCCACGCGATCGTGATCGAACGCTCTAGATGATGGAGAGGGTTTTGGTGGGTTTTGGGCCAAATTGGAGGGGTGTTGGGCTGCAACACACACGAGGCCTTTTCGGTCCCTCGGTTGACCGTTGGAGTATCAAACAAAGTCCAAATGGTACGAAACTTGACAGGCGGTCTACCGGTAGTAAACCAAGGCCGCTTGGCCAGTCTTGGTCCAATCCGGAAATGTTTAATCCCCACACACGAAAGAAAGGTAGAAATGACCACCGGAGGAGAACGAAGCGCCGGAATGCAAAACAGACAACGGGGAAAAAGCTTGAATGCATGAGATGAAGACGTATGCAAATGCAATGCACATGAAGACATGATATGAGATGCATGACAACGATAAAAACACACGGAGACAAAAACCCGAACCCGAGAAAAATAAAATAACTTAACGCCGGAAACGGCAAGAGTTGGAGTACAAATTGGGAAAGTTAGATCCGGGGTGTTACAACACTCCACCACTACGAAAGGATCTCGTCCCGAGATCTAGGACTGAAAGAACGCCGGGTATTCAGAACGGAGGTGATCCTCGCGTTCCCAGGTAGCTTCACGGTCGGAATGGTGTGACCACTTGACTTTGAGGAATTTGATTGACTTGCTGCGAGTCTTGCGTTCAGTCTCTTCAAGAATAGCCACTGGGTGCTCACGATAGGAGAGATCTTCTTGGAGCTCAATGTCCTCGAAGTTGACTATGCGGTCAGGAGTCTTGAAGCACTTTCGAAGCTGAGAGACATGGAACATGTCATAAACATTTGCAAAGTTTGAAGGAAGCTCGAGTTGATAGGCGAGATCGCCTCTCTTGCTGACAATCTTGAAAGGTCCCACGTATCTGGGGGCAAGCTTCCCTTTGATACCGAAACGACGAGTACCTTTCATAGGAGAGACGCGGAGGTAAACATGATCTCCAATCTCAAAGCCAAATCGCGGTGCTTACTATCATAGTAGCTCTTCTGGCGGGATTGGGCTGCTTTGAGGTTATCTCGAATGACTTTGCACATCTCCTCTGCCTCTGTGATTAAGTCATTTCCCAAAAGATGACGTTCATCGGTTTCGGACTAGTTGAGAGGGGTACAGCACTTCCTGCCATACAGAATTTCAAATGGGGCTTTGCCCGAACTTGCTTGAAAACTGTTGTTGTAGGAGAATTCAGCATAAGGAAGACAATCCTGCCACTTCATGCCGAAGGAGATCACACAAGCTCTGAGCATATCTTCAAGAATCTGGTTGACACGCTTGATTTGACCGCTAGGTTTAGGATGGAAAGCTGTGCTGAAGCTAATGTTCGTGCCCATGGCCTTCTGAAAAGAATCCCAAAACTTGGAGGTAAAGATGCTGCCACGGTCTGAAGAGATCACTTGTGGAATACCGTTTAGAGAGACAATTCGAGAGGTATAGTGTTCCGCCAATTGAGCTGCAGTGATCGACTCTTTGATAGGCAGAAAGTGAGCCACTTTGGTGAGTTTGTCGATGACAACGAATATAGAATCATTGCCACGCTTGGACTTTGGAAACCCAGTCACGAAGTCCATTTCAATGTGGTCAAACTTCCATTCTGGAATGGCAAGAGGTTGGAGGAGACCCGCTGGTCTTTGGTGTTCTGCCTTCACTCTTCTGCAGACATCACACTCATTCACGAATTGAGCAATCTCGCGCTTCATTCGAGTCCACCGATAAGCCTGCTTGAGGTCCTGATACATCTTTGTACTCCCAGGGTGGATGGAGAGGAGAGAATTGTGAGCCTCGTTCAGGATCACTCTACGGAGGTCACCATTGGGTACAACAATACGATCCTCGAAGAAGAGAGTATCCTTGTCATCAAGACGGTAGCACTTGTACTTGGGTTGACTCTTGGCAATCCCAATCTTCACCTTTTTCACCATAGCATCAAGAAGCTGGGCTTGGCGAATCTGGTCTTCCAAGGTAGGAGAGACTTGAAGGTTGGCGAGGAAACCTTGAGGAACAACTTGCAGATTAAGTTTGCGAAAAGCTTCACAAAGCTCGGGTTGATAAGGCTTGAGAATAAGACTGTTGCAATAAGCCTTTCTGCTCAATGCGTCAGCAATCACATTGGCCTTGCCTGGAGTATACTCGATACTCGGATTATACTCTTGAATCATTTCGACCCATCGAGTTTGCCTGAGGTTGAGATTAGGCTGAGTGAAGATGTACTTGAGACTCTTGTGGTCAGTGAAAATGTCCACTTTTCTTCCCAATAGGAGATGTCTCCAAGTCAAAAGAGCATGCACAACTTCCGCCAACTCGAGATCATGAGTGGGGTAGTTCTTCTCATTGGGCTTCAACTGTCGAGAGGTATAAGCAACAACTTTCTTCTCTTGCATCAATACTGCGCCAAGACCTTGGAGAGAGGCATCACAAAAGACCTCGTACGGCTTGGATTCCTCAGGCGGAGTCAGAACTGGAGCAATGATCAATTTCTCTTTCAAAGTGTTGAAAGCAATGTCACACTCCGGAGACCAAATGTACTTGACGTGCTTCTGGAGAAGATTTGAGAGAGGCTTCGCGATCTTAGAAAAGTTTTCAACGAATCTTCGGCAGTAGCTTGCGAGACCGAGGAAGCTACGGAGTTGCTTCACGTTCTAAGGAGGTTCCCAATTCATAATTGCAGACACCTTCTTAGGATTCACGGCAATGCCCTTGGCAGAGATGATATGACCAAGATAAAGAACCTCATCGAGCCAAAATTCGCACTTGGAGAACTTGGCGTAGAACTTGTGTTCCCTCAGCTTATCGAGTACCAAACGCAAGTGCTTGGCATGATCTTCCTTATTCTTCGAGAAAACCAGAATGTCGTCGAGATAGACCAAAATGGAGTCATTGGTGTAGGCGTTGAAGATGAAGTTCATCATGCGAGAGAAAGTCGGAGGAGCGCTGATGAGGCCAAAAGACATGACAGTGTATTCATATGAACCATAGCTTGTCCTAAAAGCCGTCTTGGGAATATCTTGCTCACGGATTTGAATCTGATGATAACCCATACGGAGATCAAGCTTGGAGAATACTTGGGCACCTTTGAGTTGTTCGAACAGTTCATTGATGTTGGGAAGTGGGTATTTGTTCTTGATGGTCTTCTTGTTCAATGGACGGTAATCAACACAAAGTCGGTCCGTTCCATCCTTCTTCTTCACAAAAAGAACGCCACAACCCCACGGAGAAGAACTAGGCCGGATGAGACCCATTCTTTCTTGAATATCGAGTTGCTTCTTCAGCTCCTTCTACTCTTCAGGTCCGAGCTTGTAAGGACGCTTGCACACAGGTTTCGTACCAGGCTCAAGATCAATAACGAATTCAACTGGCCGGTGCGGAGGCATTCCTAGAAGCTCTTCTGGAAAGACGTCTTGATATTCGCAAACAACTGGAATCTGCGAGATAGCATCCAGTTCGCCCTTCTCATTGAGAGAAAACAGACGGATGGTATCATCACGAGCGGAAAAGACAATTACATCCTCAGACAAATGAGTCAATTGAATCTGCCTGGCAGCACAATCAAGATGCGCCTTGTGCTTAGAAAGCCAATCCATTCTGAGAATAAGATCAATATTCGAGTTACCAAGAACAATAGGAGAAGCTAGAAATTTGTAGTCACCCAAGGTGATAGTAACATCCGGAATGAAGGAGTTAGCATGCATGCGCTTACCGGGAGAGACAACTGCTAATGGACTAGGCAAAACTTGCGAAACCAATTCATGCCTAGATGTAAACGGTCTCGAGATGAAACAATGTGATGCACCAGTGTCAAAAAGAACTTTAGCTGGAATATCATTAACAGGAAGGTTACCCATGATGACATCTGACGAATCCTCTGCCTGAGCTGCATTCACCATATTGACCTTGGCGTACTTGGGGTTATGCTTGACCACAGCTGTACTTGCCGATCTGACAGGAGGAGGAGGAGGGAGACGCCTCTGGTTGAAACACTTGTTGGCATAGTGACCCTTCTGTTGGCACTTGTTGCACGTGACCTCTGAAAGCGGACGGTGATACGGAGCACTCGATCTTGGAGGTTGAGACGAAGTCTTGTTCTGAAAGCCAGGGTTGGGTGGATGGGAAGATCCACTGCCACCTTTGCTCTTCTGCTGATACGGCTGATGGAACGGAGGAGGAGGAAGCCAATACTTCTGCTACTTGGCCACTTGAGTAGAGGAAGAAGGAGTAACATCTCTGACTCGTTTCTTGGAAGCATCACACCTCATTTGAGCGGCCTCTTGCTTCAATGCCATGTTGTAGAACTCATCGTATCTCACGGGTTCAAAGAGAACAAGAGCGAGCTGAATTTCTTCTCTGAGACCACCCCTGAACTGGTATATCATGCTCTTCTCATCAGGAACGTCCTGCTTAGCAAAGCGGGCGAGCTTCTGAAACAACTTGTTGTAGTCATAGATAGACAAAGAGCCTTGCTTCAGGTTGCGGAATTCCTCACTCTTGCTTTCAACCACGCTCTGAGGGATATGATGAGCTCTGAAATCTTGATGGAATTCATCCCTAGTGATAACACGTCCACCTTTGGAATCCTTGTACTGCTGGAACCATTCTGCAGTTGATCTTTGAGTCGGAAGGAAGCGAACTTGACAAAGTCCTCAGGCCTGACGTTACTGCACTCGAAATGCTTACACAGATCCACAAGCCAATCGTCAGCATCAGTTGCCTCAACACAATTGCTGAAAGTCTTTGGCCCATTAGCAAGGAACTGGTTGAGTGTAGCAAAGTGATTCTGATTGTTGCGTTGGTTCCCTTGGTTGCCTTGATTGCGCTCTTGGAGAATTTGCATGATCAACTGTGTGTTTGCATTGGTTGCGGCCATCACAGCTTGCCATGCCTCCGGAGGAGGTGGAGGTGGTGGTGGATCAGGATTCGGAGTCGTGCGCGTTGGAGGAGCCATCCTGAAGAGGTTGACATCCATTAGCACATTGATAGACAAATATTGAAGCTGAATCCAACGGAATGAAAATTGCAACATATAGTCTTCACATCCGAACAAAATGAACGAATGCATTCCTCTTGAAATGGTCACATATCCATAAATTGAGAAGCCACTCAGAATTTAGGTAGAGAAATAAATCAACAAGGTACGGATCAAGAACGAATACTCGGTAAGAAATCCCAATCTCAAACCAATATCCGTGGAAGAAGAACTAGAGCTACAAGAATTCCCACCTATGAAACTCCCGAACCTTTCCGGTTATGCAATCAGGTGTTGGGGATACAGGGGAAGCATAATATGTCACCCAAATCTAGCAAATCCTACATCCAGCTGTATCCATCCTTCAACACATAACCGAGAAAAACTTCGTAAACCATCTACCTCAACCTTCGAAAAGCATCCGTTATACAAGTTATGGCGATACTCCCGAACTCCCGCCCCAGTACTGGGTGGCGTCGAGGTTATCTCACCAATGAACTGCATAAAAGAGATTTTTGATGTCGGCGTACTAAACTCAGGTATTCCAGAACTGCAAGGATAAAATTATGACGACAACACCTCAGAGCTCAACTCCCCGGGACACTTCCACAAAACCCCTGACAGGAGGCACCAAGACAATGTTCTCATCATAAAACCATCGGAACGATTCCAAGATACCCGCATGATCCTAAAAAAATTTAGTGAAATTTGAGAAGAGAAGAGTCAAAACTCTACGTCGGGATGCCTTACCAGAGCAATGAGGAGACTAGGAAGTAAAAAAGAATTCCTAAACTCTCCGTTATATAATTCCTAAATGACTCAAAACATTTTTCTAGACACAACTCGGCCGCTAAAAACGATCAAGCAATGGGGCTCCTAAGGTCGGGGAAGGCTCTGATTACCAACTTGTAACACCCTCGATGCGACTATAGCTCCCACGTGTCGAGGCACGACTTAGAGACATAATCGCATTGAAGGCATATGTCGCAAGTTAGGCAATCTTCACAACATCCCATGTAATATATAGATAATAAAAGGGGAGATAACATAGTTGGCTTACACTCGCCACGTCAATCAAGTACATAAATAACATTACATCATCCAAACACTCATGGCCCGACTACGACGCCAAAATAAAAGATAACCCAACATGCGACACGGTCCCGATCACCCCCAACTGGGCACCACTACTGATCATCAGGAAAGGAAACATAGTATCGTTGAGAGTCCTCGTCGAACTCCCACTTGAGCTCGAGCGCGTCACCTGGAGCGGAATCATCAGGCCCTGCATCTGGTGTAATAGTAATCTGTGAGCCACAGGGACTCAGCAATCTCGCACCCTCGCGATCAAGACTATTTAAGCTTATAGGTAAGGCAAGGTAAATATGTGGAGCTGCAGCAAGCGACTAGCAAATATGGTGGCTATCCTGTTCGCAACAGAGAGCGAGAAGAGAAGGCAAAGCGCGAGCAAGAAACTAGAGGACAACCTGCGCAGACATTACTCCAACACCGTGTCCACTTCCCGGACTCCGCCTAGAAGAGGCCATCACGGTAACACACTCAGTTGATTCATTTTAATTAAGTTAAGGTTCAAGTTATCTACAACCGGACATTAACAAATTCTCATCTGCCCATAACCGCGGGCACGGCTTTCGAAAGTTCAAATCCCTGCAGGGGAGTCCCAACTTAGCCCATGACAAGCTCTCATGGTCAACGAAGGAATAGACCTCCTCCCGAGACGTTCCGATCAGACTCGGTACCTCGGTTCTTCATGACACTTCGACAGGTTAAAACAAGACCAGCAACACCGCCCGAATGTGCCGACAAATCCCGATAGGAGCTGCACATATCTCTTTCTCAGGGCACACTCAGATGAGCTCTCCATACAACTAAAACCAAACCTCGAGTTTCCCCGAGGGGGCGCTGCACAGGACTCTAGTTTGGATCAACACTCAGAGGAGCACTGGCCCAAGGGGGCTAAAATAAGATGACCCTCGGGCTCCGGAAGCCCAAGGGAAAAAAGAGGCTAGGTGGCAAATGGTAAAACCAAGGTTGGGCATTGCTGGAAAAGCTTTAATCAAGACAAACTATCAAGGGGTTCCCATTATAACCCAACCGCGTAAGGAACGCAAAATCCGGGAACATAACACCGATATGACGAAAACTAGGGCAGCAAGAGTGGAACAAAACACTAGGCGAGAGGTCGAGCCTTCCACCCTTTACAAAGTATATAGATGCATTAAGATAACAAGATAATATAATGATATCCCAACAAGTAACTAAATGTTCCAACAAGGAACGGTCTCCAATCTTCACCTACAATTAGCAACGCTATAAGAGGGGCTGAGCAAAGCGGTAACATAACCAATCAACGGTATGCTAGGACAAGGTGGGTTAGAGGTTTGACATGGCAATTTGGGAGGCTTGAAAGCAAGTGGTAGGCATCGTAGCATTGGCATAGCAAAAGAGCGAGCATCTAGCAAAGCAAAGATAGTAGTGATTTCGAGGGTATGATCATCTTGCCTGCAAAGTTGTCAGAGTTGACTGGATCCTCGAAAGCAAACTCAACGGGCTCCTTGTTAGAGAACTCGTCTCCCAGATCTACCCAAACAAGACAAAAAAGCAACAAGGGCACAATCAACCACGTGCAAGGATCAAACAATATGATGCAAGGATGGTATGCTATGCGGGATGCGATGCAGGATGCATATGCAAGATTTGACAAGGGATGCATGAACCTGGCCTCAACTTGGGAATCCAAGTGCGCCACTGGAAAGATGAGATGAAATGGCTTGAAAACGATATAAAGAACGCCGGAACCGGAGTTACGGTTGGAAATGGCAAGCAATTCAAATATGGCCACGTTCTGCGATTTACAGGAAGTAGCCATCTAAATGCAATGAGATGAACAAGCTACAGCACCCAAACATGACAAAAAAATACATGTAAGGGATGCATTCATGATGCTTAACAAAAGTCTAGCACTGAGCTACGGCCAATTCATCCATTAACAGGTTCAAACAAGCATGGCAAAAATGCATATGGCAAACAGATTTCAGACTTAGTGAAATTAACACTTGTCTGGAATTTCAGATCAGATGGCACTCTTCGGAGCAGCAAAACTACATGCTACAGGACCTGAACATGGCAAAGTAAAGCATGGAATAGAGCTACTCAAATAGCTTAACAAAAGTCCCTTAGTGACCTTGAGCCAAAAGGGATCAGAAAATACAATTGCAAGCATGTGAACATGGCAAAAACATAATCAGTTCTCAGACTTAGTGAAAACTGGAGCATGCTGAAAACAGATATCAAGTAGGCATGTTTACGAGCTCGATGCACTCACTACGGAGCAAGTCATGATAATCTAATCATACACCCATCAAGAATACACAAAATACAAGCTAGACATGGCAAGAAAAATATCATAGCATGCATGGACCAACTACAACATCATCGGCAAAATCGCTAACAAGTAGACAATCTGCTCAGATTCACGAAGTAGTAAAAGTAGAGCTCGATTGACTCAAGCTAGGGTGCTTCATAATTGCAAAAAAATACATGGATGGATAGAGCACTACAAGATTAACAAAACGTCCTTACTGATCATCCTCAAAAGAGACACGGATCACTAGGAAACAACATGAACATATGGCAACATGAGATAAACAGATCAAGGACTTGGTGGAAATGCTAAGTCCCTGAAATCAGCATTACCAAGTGCCTCACTTTGCAAGCTTGTGCTAGTCACCACACACATCACAAAAATACATGGGTGGCACCTCTGGAAAGATGGCAAAACCCTTAACAAAACATATGTAGAGCTCATGGGCATATCATGCACACAATAATCGTGGCAAAAATGACAAATATCTAAATGGAGTAGCAGATCTGACAAATATCTCAAGTAGCCCTCTTCTAACAGCATTTCGGGCATCAAGATGAACTCAAATGAAAATGATGCAATGAGATGAAATACTGTACTCTCTGAGATGAACATTTTGATATGCTATATGCCCAAAACGGAGCTACGGATGCGGAGTTACGGCATGATGAAGTTTGCAAAAAAATACTTGAGAGGGGGAAAGTCACCCGCTAGATCTAGGGTTCCTCGCGGCGCGCGAACCGAGGTCAAATCTGAGCTCGCCGGAGCTGCACTGTTCACCGGAGAGAAGGCAGGGGCGGCCGGAGTCGGACGCTGGAGAGGTCGGCGGGGGTGGCCGTGGGCGCCGAGGTCGGCGGAGCGACGAGCCGCGGCGCGGGCGGCGCGACGGAGGAGCTACCGGAGCGGGGCTGCTCCGGTGGCGGAGCGGTGGCGCGCCGGCGTAGAGGCGGCGGGGCGGAGCAGGCGGCGGCCGAGGAAGGAGAGGCGGCGGCGCGGTGAGGAAGCCAGGCGCGGGGCAGCTTTGGGCCACGGGGGCTCTCCCTGGGCCTGAGCGGGCCGGCGGTGGGGGGGAGATGGCGGCGACATGTGGCGGGCGCTGAGTGGCGGCGGTTGCCGGCGGACGTTGTTCGGCATGGGCCGAACACGTCCGGTGCGGCGGATCTGGGGAATTTTTAGGGCATGGGCAGGTTCATGAGCCAAGAACGTGCCCCATCTTTGAGGGCCATGGGAAACCAATTCGCCATTACCTTCTCATCGCTGTTGGCTGCCTCGATGCTCAGCTCGTAGAGCTGCAAGAACTCAGCAGGGTAGGGGGTGTCGTCGTAGCGTGGAGGCAGGTCGGGCTTGAACTTTCCCGGCCAGACGATGCTACGTAGCTCTGGAGTAAAAGCACGGAAGCATGAGGTAGTCACGGGAGCTCGTCGTGGAGGTGGAGCCTGGTCTTAGGGCTCGCGCGCCACCAGGGTAGGTGGCGCGCGGTCCTAACGTAGCGGTACTGGGAGCGCACGCGCCCCTGCTTGCGGCCGTTGGACCACCTGGCAGCTTTCATCTTTGCGTGTGGGCGCCCTGCGCGGTGGGTCATGCCTTGGGGCCTCGCACCTTGGCTCGATGATGGCATCTTGACAGGGAGGTGGAGGAGGCGCTCCGTGGGCTACGTCACCCGCAGCAGGCGGGGGGCGAGGCAGCGAGAGAGACGGTGCAGGAGAGCCCTGTAACACCCCGGATGTAACTTTCCATATTTGTAACTCCGACTCTTGCCATTTCCGGCTATGTGATATGATATTCCCTTCGTGGTTGGGTTTTGTCTTCGTTTTGCATTTTGTTCATGTCATGCATTTCATATCATGTCATCATGTGCATCTCATTTGCATTCGTGTTCGTCTCATGCATCCAGTCATTTTCCCCATTGTCCGTTTCGCAATCCAACGCTCCCTCGTGCCCCATTGCACCCCTCTAATCTTGTTTCCTGAGCGGAAGAAAAATGTTCTAGGAATGGGTCAAGATATGTCGAGTGGCCTTGGTACATGACGGGTAGGCCGCCTGTCAAATTTCATTCCATTTGGAGGTCGTTTGATGCCCCAATGGTTAACTGGGTAACCGCAAAGCCCCTCTCTTGTTGCATCCCAACACCCTTCCAAACCATCCCACTAACCCATTAAAACCCCCTCCATGCTCTCTGTCGTTGGATCACGATCGTGTGGGCGAAAACTGCACCTCATTTGGACACTCCTAGCTCCCCTACCTATAAATAGGTGTCTCCCCCTTCCAATTCGCACACAAAATCCTAGAAATTCCCCCTCTCCATGCTGGACATGTCCGTCCGCGCCGGACAAAGCCCGCACGGCCCTCCCGCGCGCGCACTCGGGCCTGAGCGCCCGCTGCCTTCTCGGCCGCCCGCCCACGGTTTCGAGAACTATCCAGACATGACCAAAACTCAGTTCCGGTCAATAACCAATAGCGGAACCTGGATGCTCATATTGGTTCCTACATATTCTATGAAGATCTTTATTGGTGAAACTGCGTAACAACATACGTTGTTCCCTTTGTCATCGGTATGTTACTTGCCTGAGATTCGATCGTCGGTATCTCAATACCTAGTTCAATCTCATTACCGGCAAGTCTCTTTACTCGTTCCATAATGCAACATCCCGTAACTAACTCATTAGTCACATTGCTTGCAAGGCTTATAGTGATGTGCATTACCGAGAGGGCCCAGATCTACCTCTCCGATACACGGAGTGGAAAATCCTAATCTCGATCTATCCCAACTCAACAAACACCACCAGAGACACCTGTAGAGCATCTTTATAGTCACCCAGTTACATTCTGACGTTTGATAGCACACTAAGTGTTCCTCCGGTATTCGGGAGTTGCATAATCTCATAGTCATAGGAACATGTATAAGTATGAACAAAGCAATAGCAATAAACTAAACGATCATCGTCCTAAGCTAACGGATGGGTCAAGTCAATCACATCATTCTCTAATGATGTCATCCCATTAATCAAATGACAATTCATGTCTATGGTTAGGAAACTTAACAATTTTTTATTAACGAGCTAGTCAAGTAGAGGCATACTAGTGACACTCAGTTTGTCTATGTATTCACACATGTATAAGTTTCCGATTAATACAAATCTAGCATGAATAATAAACATTTATCATGATATAAGGAAATATAAATAACAACTTTATTATTGCCTCTAGGGCATATTTTCTTCAGAAGAGTGAAAGTAGAACACCAACGACCAGCTGGCGTCCTCCAACCTCTTGCTATTCTAGATTGGAAGTTTGACCATATCGAAATGGACTTTGTTATTGGATTTCCAAAGTCCAAGCGTGGGAATGACGCTATCTTCGTTGTCATTGAAAAGCTTACAAAAGTGGCTCATTTCCTTCCAATCAAAGAATCTATCATGGCAGCTCAGTTGGTAGAGCTATACACCTCCAGGATTGTCTCCTTGCGTGGTATTCCGCAATTGATCTCTTCAGATCATGGAAGCATTTTCACTTCTAAGTTCCAGGACTCATTCCAGAAGGCCATGTGCATCAACATTTGCTTCAGCACAGCTTTCCATCCTCAAACAAGTGGAAAAGTCGAGCAAGTAAACCAAATCCTCGAAGACATGCTCAGGGCTTGCGTTATCTCTTTCGGTATGAAGTGGGAAGATTGTCTTCCATATGCCGAGTTCTCCTACAACAACAGCTTCCAAGAAAGTTCAGGCAAGGCCCCATTCGAAATTCTATATGGCAGAAAGTGCCATACTCGTCTCAATTGGTCAAAGACTGGTGAACGCCAACTTCTTGGCAACGACTTGATCACAGAAGCTGAGGAAATGTGTAAAGTCATCTGTGAAAATCTCAAAGCCACGCAATCACGCCAGAAGAGTTACTATGATAGCAAGCACCATGACTTGGCTTTCGAGATCGTAGACCATGTCTACCTCTGCGTCTCTCCAATGAAAGTCACTCATCACTTCGGTATCAAAGGGAAGCTTTCCCCTAGATATGTGGGTCCTTTCAAGATCATTGGCAAAAGAGGCAACCTCACCTATCAACTTGAACTCCTATCCAACTTCGCAAATGTGCAGGATGTGTTTCACGTGTCACAGCTTCGCAAGTGCTTCAAGACCCCCGAGCGCACTATGAACTTTGAAGAGATTGATCTCCAAGAAGATTTGTCTTATCATGAGCATCTCATTGCTATTCTTGAAGAAACCGAATGCAACACTCACAACAAGTCAATCAAATTCCTGAAAGTGAAGTGGTCACACCATTCCGACCGAGAAGCCAGCTGGGAACGTGAGGGTCACCTCCGTTCTGAATATCCGGAGTTCTTTCAGCCCTAGATCTTGGGACAAGATCCTTTTGTAGTGGTGGAGTGTTGTAACACCCCGGATGTAACTTTCCATATTTGTAACTACGACTCTTGCCATTTCCAGCTATGGGATATGTTATTCCCTTTGTGGTTGGGTTTTCTTCATTTTGCATTTTGTTCATGTCATGCATTTCATATCATGTCATCATTTGCATCTCATTTGCATTCATGTTTATCTCATGCATCCGGTCATTTTCCCTGTTGTCCGTTTCGCAATCCGATGCTCTCTCGTGCCCCGTTGCACCCCTCTAACCTTCTTTTGTGAGCAGGAGAAAAACTTCCTCGAAATGGGTCGAGATTTGTCGAGTGGCCTTGGTACATCACCGGTAGTCTGCCTGTCAAATTTCGTTCCATTTGGAGGTCGTTTGATGCCCCAACGGTTAACCGGGTAACCGCAAAAGCCCCTCTCTTGTTGCAGCCCAACACCCCTCCAAAACAATCAACTAACCCATCTAAACCCCCTCCATGCTCTCCGTCGTTGAATCACGATCGTGTGGGTGAAAACCGCACCTCATTTGGATACTCCTAGCTCCCCCTACCTATAAATAGGTGTGTCCCCTTCCAATTCGCACACAAAACCCTAGAAATTCCTCCTCTGCGCCGGACGTGTCCGTCCATGTCGGACAAAGCCCGCATCGCCGCCTCCGCACCAACCGGCGTCCGCCACGTGGAGCGCCACCGCCGCCCACCGTCGAGGCCCTCCTGGCCCGAGGCCGGCCCTCCTGCGCGCGCAACCGGGCCCGAGCGCCCGCTGCCTTCTCCACCGCCCGCCCGCGCGCGCCGTCGCGGACCGCGCCCTCCGTTGTCGCCTCCGCCTCGTCGTGCCCCGCAGCTCGCCGTCGTCGCCTGCCCGACACCGCGCTGCCCCGCCGCCGCACCGCCTCAACGCCGCCCCGCCACCGACCGCGACCCCGGCGCTGGATCCGGACTTCCCCGTGCACCGGCGACCTCCTCTGGCGTCTTCCCCGTGCTCCGGCCGACCCTCTCCGGCGAGCACCCCCAACTCCGGCCGCCGTCGCCTCAGATCCGGCGGGATCCACCGTAGTATCGATTTCCATGCGAACCCTAGGTTGACCTCTCGATTTCTTCCAAGCCCTCCATCCCTATTATTTTTATGCCTCCTTTGTCATGCCACTTCTTGTTGCACGTAGCTCCGATTCTTGCATATGATATATTGAAATGTTCACCTCGTGTTACTCTTCACGTTAGTGTCATTTGAATGCATGTTACTTTCCATATTGATGCCATTATCATCTTTGCGAAAGTGCTATAAAATGTTGTCTACTGGATCTTGGCAGAACTTGATGATTTGTCATTTTTGTTGCATTTTGTGTGTGCATCCTATGAGCATGGTGTCTACATATTTTATGATATCCATCATGCCATATTTACAGGGGTGCAAGTCTTGTATTTTTGTGATCTATGTGGTGACTAGCACAAGCATGCAAAGTAGGCTCCATAATGTTGTTGATTTCAGACACAGTGATTACAGGGGTGCAAGTCCTTTTCCTGTTACATTTTGATGCCATGTAAACTTGTTGCTACCATGATATCCATGCATATTGTGAGATAGCTCAGTAAACATGTTTTGTAGATATGGTATTTCTCTTTCTGTTAATGCCTCTAGTTACAATTATGGAGTACCCTAGCATGTCATTTTCTTGCTCTAGTTTTGCTTAATATTATTCCTAGCAGATTGTTAACATGTTATTCAATATTTCCATGTGTTTTGCTAGTGATGCATGTACCCTATGAACTTTCTCTTGCCATGCTTAGCTTCCTGAACATGCCTACTTCATCTTGGTTACCTTGTTATGCCATGAAATGCTTCGTAGTCAGTGGCATGAGCTTGCAAAGTCTGAAACTGATAATATAACTTGCCATGTTTGCATGAGTGCCACATCATTTTCCATGCATCTTTGGGTAACGTTCAATAAGGGAGTTTTGATCTGTGTTTAGTACTAGCATTCCATGCCTTTGTTTGCCATGATATGTTCCTATAGCATGTTGTTTGGGAGTTCTAAACATTGCTTCCTGATGCTGTTTTGACATGTTTAGTATTTTCTCCAAGTCTGTGAAGCTGATATCATTTGCATTTTTGTCATGCAATTTTGAGATTGTTCTAGTGAGAACTAGCAGGAGCTCTGTGTATATGATTTGTAGAGCTTCATGTGTACTTTATGATCACGTGCTTTGTTGCTATGTTGGAGTGCTGTAGCATAGTTTCTTGTTGCATTCTAAGTGCTATGATGTTGTTAATCGCAGTTTTGCATCATTCTTGTATTGCTTGTCATTTGCAAACCGTGCATCCGTTTCCGGTGATCCTTATATCGATTTTGACCGAAATCACCTCATCTTTCATCAGCATACTTGGTTTGCCAAGTTGATTCATCATTCATCCTTTTCCTTCTGGAGTACCCATATGCATTGCACATCATATCTTGTATTCCATGCCCTGTCCTACATCATGTTTCTTGTGCATTGCACCATGATTGATTGTTGTTCCTTTACTTCTGTTCTTGCTTTGGGTAGAGCCGGGAGATGAGTACGTGAACGAGGAACCTATTGAGTACGCTAACAAGGATCAAGCTTTCGATAACTTTGAGTACATTGCAGGCAAGATGCCCACTACCCTCGATATCACTTCTATCTTTGTTTGCTAGTTGTTCGTTCTATCGCTATATCGCGCTACCTACCACTTGTTACATCATGCATCACATATTGTCGTGTCAAGCCTCTAACCCACCTTCCTAGAAAACCGTTGTTTGGCTATGTTACCGCTTTTGCTCAGCCCTCTTATAGCGTTGCTAGTTGTAGGTGGCTTGCACTTTGTTCCATGATGGAACATGGTTAGGATGGGCTATCACAATATCCCTTATTTTAATTAATGCATCTATATACTTGGTAAAGGGTGGAAGGCTCGGCCTTTTGCCTAGTGTTTTGTTCCACTCTTGCCGCCCTAGTTTCTGTCATACCGGTGTTATGTTCCTTGATTTTGCGTTCCTTACGCGGTTCGGGTTATGGGACCCCCTTGACACTTTGCTTTGAATAAAACTCCTCCAGTAAGGCCCAACCTTGGATTTACATTTGCCAACCTAAGCCCTTTCCCTTGGGTTCTGCAGACCCGAGGGTCATCTTTATTTTACCCCCCCCCCCAACGGGGCCAGTGCTCCTCTGAGTGTTGGTCCGAACCGGGCAGCCTACGGGGCCACCTCGGGGAAACTTGAGGGTTGGTTTTACTCATAGCTTGACCTATCTGGTGTGCCCTGAGAACGAGATATGTGCCGCTCCTATCAGGATTTGTCGGCATAGTCGGGCGGTCTTGCTGGTCTTGTTTTACAATTGTCGAAATGTCTTGTAACCTGGATTACAAGGTTGATCGGGTCTTTCCGGGACAAGGAATATCCTTCATTGATCGTGAGATCTTGTAATGGGCTAAGTTGGGACACCCCTGCAGGGTATAAACTTTCGAGAGTCGTGCCCATGGTTATGTGGAAGATGAGAATTTGTTTAATATCCGGTTGTAGAGAACTTGTCACTTGACTTAATTAAAATGAATCAACCATGGTGTAGCCGTGATGGTCTCTTTTCAGCGGAGTCCGGGAAGTGAACACGGTTTTAGGTTATGTTTGAACGTAAGTAGTTTCAGGATCACTTCTAGTTCACGACCATTGCGTAGCTTGTCACTTACTCTTATTTGCGTATGTTAGCCACCATATTTGCTTAGTGCTTGCTGCAAATCCACCTCATTACCTTATCCTACCCATAAGCTTAAATAGTCTTGATCTCGCGGGTGTGAGATTGCTGAGTCCTCGTGACTCACGGATACTTCCAAAATAGTTGCAGGTGCCGATGATACCAATGCAGGTGATGCTACCGAACTCAAGTGGGAGTTCGACGAGGAACTTGGTCGGTACTATGTGTTGTTTCCTGATGATCAGTAGTGGAGCCCAATTGGGATGATCGGGGATCAGCATTTGGGGTTTATCTTCCTTTTTCGTTCGGATTTGGCCGTAGTCGGTCTATGAGTGTATTTTGGATGATGTATGAATTATTTACGTTTTATGTATTGTGTGACGTGGAGAGTGTAAGCCAACTCTATTTATCCCTTTATTGTTCATTACATGGGATGTTGTGAAGATGACCCTTCTTGCGACAAAAACCACTATGCGGTTATGCCTCTAAGTCGTGCCTCAACACGTGGGAGCTATAGCCGCATCGTGGGCGTTCCAAGTTGGTAATCAGAGCCATCCCTGACTTAGGAGCCCCCTGCTTGATCGAATTGCTGACGATGTTGAGTCTATAACAAAATGTTTTGAGTCTTAGGATTATATATACCGGAGAGTAGGATTCCTTTTACTCCTCAGTCCCTTTGTCGCTCTAGTGAGGCCTCCTGATGTAGATGTTTTGTCTTTCCTCTCCTCAAATTTCACGATTTTTTTAGGATCGCGCGGGTATCTTAGAATCGTTCCGATATTTTTGTGATGAGAACATTGTTCTTGGTGCCTCCTGACATTTTGGGGTTGTGGAAGTGTCCTGGGGAGTTGAGCTCAGAGGTGTTGTCGTCACAATTTTATCGTTGTAGTTCTGGAATACCTGAGTTCGCCGACATCGAAAATCTCTTTTATGCAGTTGTTGGTGAGATAACCTCGACGCCACCCAGTACTGGTGCTGGAGTTCAGAGTATTGCTATAACTCGTATAACGGATGCTTTTCAAAGGTTGAGGTACACGATTTCCAAAGGTTTCTTGGTTATGTGTTGACGGATGGATACAGTTGGAGCGTAGGGCTTGTTAGTTGTGTGATATATATTGTGCCTCCCTGTATCCCCAACACTAGATTGCATAACCAGAAACTTTCAGGACTTTATAGGTGGGAATTCAAGTAGCTCTAGTATTTCTTCCCGTAGATATTTGGATTGTGATTGGGCAATCCTTACCACTTATTTGTTCCAGTCGTACCTTTGTTATTTCATTCATCAACCTTTATCTAAGTGGCTTCTCAACTTAATGGACGTGTGATGTTAACTTTGGAATTCATTCATTCATCCTTGTTCGAATGTTTATTGTGAAGACTATGTGTTGCAATTTGTATCCATTGATTCATCTTGTCTATCTGTTTATCAAGATTCTAACGGATGTCACCCTCTTCAGGATGGCTCCTCCAATGCGTCTGAATCCGGAACGCAATGGTGGGAGTCATGCGAACCCTCCACCTCCACCTCCGCGTCCGGAGGCATGGTAAGCTGTCATGGAAGCCACCAATGCCAACACCCAGATGCTTTTGCAACTCTTGCAAGAGCGCAACCAAGGCCAATGCAACCAAGGTAATCAAGGCCAAGGGAATTTCAACAATCAGCCTCAGTTTGCTACCCTCAACCAGTTTCTTGCAAATCAGCCGAAGTCTTTCAGCTACTGTGTCGAGGCCACGGACGCCGATTATTGGCTCGTGGACATCAATAAGCATTTTGAATGGAGCAATGCCAGGCCTGAGGACTTTGTCAAGTTTGCTTCGTTCCAACTCAAGGACCAAGCTGCTGATTGGTATCAACAATACAAAGATTCCAGAGGAGGTCGAGTGATTACCTGGGATGATTACTGCCGAGACTTCAAAGCCCATCATATTCCAACAAGTGTTTGATACGTCTCCAACGTATCTATAATTTTTGATTGTTCCATGCTATTATATTATTTGTTTTGGATGTTAATGGCCTTTATTTTACACTTTTATATCATTTTTGGGACTAACCTACTAACCCAAGGCCTAGTGCAAATTGCTGTTTTTTGCCTATTTAAGTGTTTCGCAGAAAAGGAATAACAAACAGAATCCAAACAGAATGAAACCTTCGAGATAGTTAATTTTGGAACAAACGTGATCCAGAGGACTTGGAGTAGACATCAAGAAATCAACGAGGATTCCACAAGGCAAGGGGGTGCGCCTACCCCCCTGGGCGCACCCTCCACCCTCGTGGGCCACTCGTGGGCCCCTCGTGGCTCAACCGACCTACTTGTTCCTCCTATATATACTCATATACCCTGAAAACATCCAGGAGCACCATGAAACCCTATTTCCACCCCCGCAACCTTCTGTACCCAAGAGATCCCATCTTGGGGCCTTTCCCGGAGCTCCGCCAGAGGGGGCATCGATCATGGAGGGCCTCTACATCAACTCCATGGCCCCTCTGATGATGTGTGAGTAGTTTACTTCAGACCTTCGGGTCCATTGTTATTAGCTAGATGGCTTCTTCTCTCTCTTTGGATCTCAATACAAAGTTCTCCTCGATCTTCTTGGAGATCTATTTGATGTAACTCTTTTTGCGGTGTGTTTGTCAAGATCCGATGAATTGTGGGTTTATGATCAAGTCTATCTATGAACAATATTTGATTCTTCTCTGAAATCTTTTATGCATGATTGGTTATCTTTGCAAGTCTCTTCGAATTATCAGTTTGGTTTGGCCTACTAGATTGATCTTTCTTGCAATGGTAGAAGTGCTTAGCTTTGGGTTCAATCTTGCAGTGCTCGATCCCAGTGACAGAAAGGGAAACGACACGTATTGTATTGTTGCCATCGAGGATAAAAAGATGGGGTTTATATCATATTGCTTGAGTTTATCCCTCTACATTGTGTCATCTTACCTAATGTGTTACTCTGTTGTTATGAACTTAATACTCTAGATGCATCCTGGATAGCGGGCGATATGTGGAGTAATAGTAGCAGATGCAGGCAGGAGTCGGTCTACTTGTCACGGACGTGATGCCTATATACATGATCATGCCTAGATATTCTCATAATTACTCTCTTTTCTATCAATTGCTCGACAGTAATTTGTTCACCCACAAATACTTATGCTATCTTGAGAGAAGCTACTAGTGAAACCGGGTCTATTCTCCATTATATTTATCTCCCGTCAACAAGATATTTCTATTACCTTTTATTTTGCAATCTTTACTTTTAATCTTTATCATAAAAATACCAAAAATATTATCTTATCATCTCTACCAGATCTCACTCTCGTATGTGACCGTGAAGGGATTGACAACCCCTTTATCGCGTTGGTTGCGAGGTTCTTGTTTCTTTGTGTAGGTACGAGGGACTTGCGTGTGGCCTCCTACTGGATTGATACCTTGGTTCTCAAAAACTGAGGGAAATACTTACGCTACTTTTCTGCATCACCCTTTCCTCTTCAAGGGAAAACCAATGCAGTGCTCAAGAGGTAGCAGTGTTGCTGAAAGCAAGCGTGAGGAGTTCTGCAATCTCAAGCAAGTAAGCATGTCCATGTACCAATAGAACATCCAGTTTCAGAAACTTGCTCGCTTCGCAAGGCAGGATGTTCCTAATGAAAACAGCATGAACTATCATTTCAAAGGTGGCCTCAAAGAAGATCTACAGTTACCTCTCGTTCTTGTTGAGCCTACTAAGTTCGATCAATTCTATAACATGGCCCTCAAGCAAGAAGGTGCTCAGATCAAGTGTGAGGCTTATAAGAAGAGAATCAGGGATGCAATTCAGTCTTGTTCTTCCTCACAAGTGGCAGCTAAGAAACAGAAATTCTGGCTTCCTCCTCCTCCGTTTCATCAGCCCTACCTGCAGAAGAACAAAGGTGGCCATGCATCTCCCCCCCCCCCCCACCCCAACTATCAGAAAAAGTCTCAGACTCAAGCTCCAAAGTCAAGTGCTCCTTATCATCGTCCTCTCTCAGAGGTCACTTGCAACAAGTGTCAGCAGCAAGGTCACTATGCAAACAAGTGCTTCAACCAAAGGCGCCTTCCGCCTCCTCCTCCTATGAGATCTTCTAGCAATGCAGTGGTCAAGCATAATTCCAAGCATGCTAAGGTGAACATGATGAATGCAGCTAAGGCAGAGGATTCTTCATATGTGATCATGGGTAACCTTTCAGTTAACTCCTTTCCTGCAAAATTATTGTTTGATACTGGTGCATCGCATTGTTACATGTCAAGACCATTTTTTGCCAAGCATGAATTCCCTTCTTCACATTTGGGTAAACCCATGGATATCATTTCTCCGGGTAAACGGCTGAGCTCCAGTTTGGTGGTTGCGGATGTTTCTATCAAGATGGGCAACTATAAATTTCTGTCTAAACCAATTATTCTTGGTGACTCAGATATTGATCTAATTCTCAGCGTGGACTGGCTTTCTAAGCACAAGGCTCAACTTGACTGTGCTTCCAGGGAGATTCAAGTCACACACTCTTCTGAGGATGTGATCATCTATGCCGCTCGGGATGAAACCATTCGACTATTTTCCCTCAATGAGAAGGGCGAGCTAGACACAATTTCTCAGATTCCAGTCGTTTGTGAATACCAAGACATCATTCCAGAAGAGCTTCCAGAATGCCTCCTCACCAGCCAGTTCAATTCATTATCGATCTTGAGCCTGGTACAGAACCCGTTTGCAAGCGTCCATAAAAGCTTGGACCAAAGGAGTTGAAGGAATTGAAGAAACAGCTCAATGAACAAGAGCATCTGGGTTTGATCAGACCGATTTCATCTCCGTGGGGTTGCGGTGTTCTTTTTGTCCAGAAGAAGGATGGCACGGACCGACTTTGTGTTGACTACCGTCCAGTGAACAAGAAGACAATCAAGAACAAGTATCAGCTTCCCACTATCAATGACCTTTTCGAACAACTTAAAGGTGCTAAATTATTCTCCAAGCTTGGCCTCCGTATGGGTTATCATCAGATTCGCATTCGTGAACAAGATATTCCCAAGACAGCATTCAGAACAAGCTTTGGTTCTTATGAATATACTGTCATGTCTTTCGGCCTTGTCAATGCTCCTCCAACGTTCTCTCGCATGATGAACTTCATCTTCAACCCCTACACAAATGAATTCGTCCGGGTGTATCTCGATGATATCTTGGTCTTCTCCAAGAATAAGAAGGATCATGCCAAGCATTTGAGATTGGTGCTCGACAAGCTCGGAGAGTATCAATTCTATGTGAAGTTTTCTAAATGTGAGTTTTGGCTTGATGAAGTTCTTTACCTTAGTCATATCATCTCCACCAAGGGCATTGTTGTTAATTCGGAAAAGGTTTCTGCAATTGTGAATTGGGAACCTCCTCAGAATGTCAAGCAGCTCTGCGGTTTTCTTGGACTTGCGAGCTATTGTCGAAGATTCATTGAGAATTTCTTTAAGATTGCAAAGCCTCTTTCCAACCTCCTCCAGAATCATGTCAAGTATGTCTGGACTCCTGAGTGTGACCTTTCTTTCAACACCCTCAAAGAGAAGCTAGTCTCAGCTCCTGTCTTGACTCCTCCTAATGAATCCAAGCCATTCGCAGTTTTCTATGATGCCTCTTTACAAGGTCTCGGCGCTAAGTTAATGCAAGAGAAGAAAGTTGTGGACTATACCTCTCGTCAGTTGAAGCCCAACGAAAGGAACTACCTCACTCACGATCTTGAGTTGGCGGTAGTTGTCCATGTATTAATAGCATGGAGACATCTCTTGTTGGGAAGGCAAGTGGACATTTTCACCTATCACAAGAGCCTCAAATATATCTTCACTCAACCCAACCTCAACCTCAGGCAAACTCGTTGGGTCAAAATGATTCAAGAGTACAATCCAAGTATTGAATATACTCCAGGTAAGGCCAATGTCATTGCAGATACTTTGAGCAGGAAGGCTTATTGCAACAGCTTAATTCTCAAGCCATTCCAACCGGATCTTTATGAAGTTTTCCGCAAACTCAACCTCCAAGTTGTTCCTCAAGGTTTTCTTTCCAACCTTCAAGTCACTCCGACTTTGGAAGACCAAATTCATGAGGCTCAACTCCTTGATACCATGGTGAAGAAGGTCGAACATGGTATTGCCAAGAGCCAACCCAAATACATGTGCAATCGCATTGATGACAAAGACACTTTATTCTTCAAGGACTGGATTGTGGTTCCTAAAGGTAATCTAAGGAAGGTCATAATGAACGAAGCGCACAATTCTCTTATGTCCATTCATCCAGGCAGTTATGTACCATGACCTCAAGCAGTCATATTGGTGGACTTGAATGAAGCGAGAGATCGCTCAATTCGTGAATGAATGTGATGTCTGCCGAAGGTGTCGGGGAATGCAGTAATTTCAAAAAAAATCCTATGCACACGCAAGATCCATCTAGGTGATGCATAGCAACGAGAGGGGAGAGTGTAGTCCATGTACCCTCGTAGACCGTAAGCAGAAGTGTTATGACAACGCGGTTGATGTAGTCGTACGTCTTCACGATCTGACCGATCCTAGCACCAAAGGTACGACACCTCCGTGATCTGCACAGATTCAGCTTGGTGACGTCCCACGAACTCTATATTCCAGCTGAGGTCGAGGGAGAGTTTTGTTAGTACGACGGCGTGATGTCGGTGATGATGAAGTTACCGACGCAAGGCTTTGCCTAAGTTCTACAACCATATGATCGAGGTGGAAATCTATGGAGGGGGCACCGCACGCGGCTAAACAATCAACTTGTGTGTCTATGGGGTGCCCCCTCCCCCGTATATAAAGGAGTGGAGGAGGGGGAGGGCCGGCCCTCTCATGGCGCGCCCAAGGGAGGAGTCCTACTCCCGGTGGGAGTAGGATTCCCCCTTCCCTAGTTGGAGTAGGAGAGAAAGGAAGGGGGAGAGAGAGGAAAGGAAAGGGGTGGCCGACCCCCCACCCAATTTGGATTGGGCTTGCGGGGGCACGCCCTCCACCTTGGCTGACTCCCCCTCTCTCCCACTAAGGCCAAATAAGACCCATTGACTCCCCGGGGGGTTTCGGTAACCCCCCGGTACTACGTTAAATGCCCGAACTCATCCGGAACCCTTCCGATGTCCAAACATAGCCTTCCAATATATCGATCTTTATGTCTCGGCCATTTAGAGACTCCTCGTCATGTCCGTGATAATATCCGGGACTCTTCGGTACATCAAAACACATAAACTCATAATACCGATCGTCACCGAACGTTAAGCGTGCGGACCCTACGGGTTCGAGAACTATGCAGACATGACCGAGACTCACTTCCGGTCAATAACCAATAGCGAAACTTGGATGCTCATATTGGTTCCTACATATTCTACGAAGATCTTTACCGGTCAAACCGCATAACAACATACGTTGTTCCCTTTGTCATCGGTATGTTACTTGCCCGAGATTCGATTGTTGGTATCTCAATACCTAGTTCAATCTCGTTACCGACAAGTCTATTTACTCGTTCCATAATGCAACATCTTGTAACTAACTCACTAGTCACATTGCTTGCAAGACCTATAGTGATGTGCATTACCGAGAGGGCCCAGAGATACCTCTCCGATACATGGAGTGGCAAATCCTAATCTCAATCTATGCCAACTCAACAAACACCATTGGAGACACCTGTAGAGCATCTTTATAGTCACCCAATTATGTTGTGACATTTGATAGCACACTAAGTGTTCCTGTGGTATTCGGGAGTTGCATAATCTCATAGTCATAGGAACATGTATAAGTTATGAACAAAGCAATAGCAACAAACTAAATGATCATCGTGCTAAGCTAACGGATGGGTCAAGTCAATCACATCATTCTCTAATGATGTGATCCCGTTAATCAAATGACAACTCTTGTCTATAGTTAGGAAACTTAACCATTTTCTATTAACGAACTAGTCAAGTAGAGGCATACTATTGACACTCAGTTTGTTTATGTATTCACACATGTACTAAGTTTCCGATTAATACAATTCTAGCATGAATAATAAGCATTTATCATGATATAAGGAAATATAAATAACAACTTTATTATTGCCTCTAGGGCATATTTCCTTTAGTCTCCCACTTGCACTAGAGTCAATAATCTAGATTACACAGTGATGATTCTAACACCCATGGAGTCTTGGTGCTGATCATGTTTTGCTCATGAGAGAGGCTTAATCAATGGGTCTGCAACATTCAGATCCGTATGTATCTTGCAAATCTCTATGTCTCCCTCCTTGACTTGATCGCGTACGGAATTGAAGCCTCTCTTGATGTGCTTGGTTCTCTTGTGAAATATGGACTCCTTTGCCAAGGCAATTGCACCAGTATTGTCATAAAAGATTTTCGTTGGACCCGATGCACTAGGTATTACACCTAGATTGGATATGAACTCCTTCATCCAGACTCCTTCATTTGCTGCTTCTGAAGCAGCTATGTACTTCACTTCACATGTAGATCACGCCACGATGCTCTGCTTGGAACTGCACCAACTGATAGCTTCACCATTCAATAAAAATACGTATCTGGTTTGTGACTTAGAGTCATCCGGATCAGTGTCAAAGCTTGCATTGACGTAACTGTTTATGATAAGCTCTTTGTCACCTCCATAAACGAGAAACATATCCTTAGTCCTTTTAGGTATTTCAAGATATTCTTTACCGCTCTCCAGTGATCCACTCCTGGATTACTTTGGTACCTCCCTGCTAAACTAATAGCAAGGAACACATCAGGTCTGGTACATAGCATTGCATACATGATAGAACCTATGGCTGAAGCATAGGGAATGACTTTCATTTTCTCTCTATCTTCTGCAGTGGTCGGGCATTGAGTCTGACTCAACTTCACACCTTGTAATACAAGCAAGAACCCTTTCATTGCTTGATCCATTTTGAACTTCTTCAAAACTTTATCAAGGTATGTGCTTTGTGAAAGTCCAATTAAGCGTCTTGATCTATCTCTATAGATCTTGATGCCCAATATATAAGCAGCTTCACCGAGGTCTTTCATTGCAAAATTCTTACTCAAGTATCCTTTTATGCTATTCAGAATTTCAGTATCATTTCCGATCAACAATATGTCATCTATATATAATATCAAAAATGCTACAGAGCTCCCACTCACTTTCTTGTAAATACAGGCTTCTCCAAAAGTTTGTATAAAATGATATGCTTTGATCACACTATCAAAACGTATATTCCAACTCCGAGAGGCTTGCACCAGTACATAAATGGATCGTTGGAGCTTGCACACTTTGTTAGCACCTTTTGGATCGACAAAACCTTCTAGTTGCATGATATACAACTCTTCTTTAAGATATCCATTAAGGAATGCAGTTTTGACATCCATTTGCCAAATTTCATAATCATAAAATGCGGCAATAGCTAACATGATTCGGACGGACTTAAGCATCGCTATGGGTGAGAAAGGTCTCATTGTAGTCAACTTGTTGAACTTGTCGAAAACCTTTCGCAACAAGTCGAGCTTTGTAGACAGTAATATTACCGTCAGCGTCAGTCTTCTTCTTGAAGATCCATTTATTCTCTATGGCTTGCCGATCAACGGGCAAGTCATCCAAAGTCCACACTTTGTTCTCATACATGGATCCCATCTCAGATGTCATGTCCCCAAGCCATTTTGCGAAATCTGGGATCATCATCGCTTCCTCAAAATTCGTAGGTTCATCATGGTTAAGTAACATGACTTCCAGAACAGGATTACCGTACCACTCTAGTGCGGATCTTACTCTGGTTGACCTACGAGGTTCGGTAGTAACTTGATCAGAAGTTTCATGACCATCATCATTAGCTTCCTCACAAATTGGTGTAGGAATCACTGGAACTAATGTCTGTGATGAACTACTTTCCAATAAGGGTGTCGGATGTGGGGTTCCGGCAAACCCTTAAGGTTCGAACACTGGGGTGCGCGCGAAGTCTTTCCCTCCTACCGATCTATGCTCTAGCTCGCTAAGATCTTGCGGACGAACTCGACGAACTTGCAACACATAAAGACACGGGGTTTATACTGGTTTGGGACACCGTTGTGGTGTAATACCCTACTCAAGTGTGGTGGTGGATTGCCTCTTGGGCTGATGATGAATAATACAAGGGGAAGAACAGCTTCCTGAGGTTGAGGTGTTCTTGCGCGTAGGAACTTGTGTGTGTCTCTGGGTCTGATGAGATCTCTCCCCGCCTCTCCTTCTACTATGGTGGTGGCTAGTCCTATTTGTAGAGGCCCTGGTCCTCTTCCCAAATATCGAGCGGGAAGGGAGCCAACAATGGCGGGCTAATTTGAAGGGGGACAGCTAGTATGAGCCATCCTGACAAAAGTAGTCTTCGCCTGCACAAAGCTCTGGTGGTGACGCCATCTTGGGCTCCACGATGACCTCCGCCTTGCAGTCCATGGTCTTGGTCTTGTTGCACCGAAATGGAAACCTTTGCCTGACGCCTCGGTAATCTGCGGCTGCGCTTGCCCCCTTTGCACCAAAGAGGAAACAAGGACGCTGCGCGCTCTGGCGCCCGCCTGGTGTCGATCGTCATGGCTCACGTCACAAGAGCCTTGTGAGGTTCGTCTCGCCTTGATATCTTCGCTCCTCGTGAGCCTGCCTAGCTAGTCCACTCCAGAGGAGGTCTTGCGTTGTCCGCCTCACGAGGCTAGGCCCCTCGCGAGGGTCTTGGGTGCCTTGTTGGTGAAGATGGGTCATACGGCCTGCTGCTTGACAACGCCGCGGGCCGCAGGCAGGCAAGTCTGGGGACCCCCGTTCCAAGAACACCGACAGTAGCCCCCGGGCCCAAGTTGCGCTCGGGCTTGGCTTCGCGGCGAAGCCAAGGGTCAAGTTTGGAGCTCCGCGGGCCCCAAAAGCCTGCGGCCTCGGTTGACGCATGGTGGTTGATTGGACGTGGGTGTCTGCGCTTCCCCATGCTGCCTCGGAAACTGCTTGACCTGAAAAATGCCGATGCGGGCGGCACTTGCCTTCATTGCTTCTTCCTTGCCTCGCTCCAGATCCCCTTTCTCACTTTTCGCCACCGCTACCTACAGATCTGCTCCGGCCTTGCTCTGCATCTGCCGCCCATGGCACCGCGCAAGGTCAAGACTTCCTCGGCTCCAGCTTGGTATGAGCCCGCTCTTGAGTGACCACTGTCACAGATAAGAGCCTTGCCTCCGTGCGCCTACTGACGGCAGGAGAGAGCAACGAGTGGGGGAAGACGGAGCTCCAGCTTGCCTCCGATGAGCCGGAGCCTGAGGGGAGCACCTTCTTTCCCTTCTTTTCGAGCAGCGTTGCCGTCGGGTTGGTTCCTCCCTTCTCTGATTTCTTTTATGAAGTCCTCAACCACTATGGACCGCAAGTGTTGCATCTCCATCCCAACTCTTTCCTCCTCCTGTCCATCTTTGCCTACTACTGTGAGGCGTACCTAGGCGTGATGCCGTCCATGGCGCTCCTGCGCCATTTCTTCTTCCTCCGTGTCAGTGAGGGTCACATCTCTGGATGCGCCAACTTCGTTGCATCCGGCAAGGCCAACTTGATCTCGAGCACCGGGAAGAGGGCCGACAACATTCGGTCCAAATGGGTTATGGTGGATGCTAAGCTCGCCCATCCACGCCTGGTGTTGCCGACGGAGGCGCCCCAGCAAGTCAAGGAATGGCCTAGGGTGGAGCTTGTCAACGAGCGGGCATCATTAGTGCTGGGGCAGATGATGACGGACCTGAAGCCGGGCAATGCGAGGGCAGCCAAAATAACGGGGGCGATGCTCCTGAGGGAGTTCTTGACGCTGCGGGTTGACCCACTCCAGGCGCGCGAGCGCCCCTTCTGGGAGGTTGAAGGAGGGGAAAGCAAGGCCCGCCTGAGGCCGGGGGACCTACCTGACGACGAACTGGACGCTGTCCTGTGTCTCATAGTCGGAGAGAACCAGGAGTACCCGCCTAGCGCCTTCATTCCCCTGTTCCAATGCAGGGACTGGGAGGACTTCGTTGCCTCCAGGCCGACTTTTGATGCGTGCGGGCTGGTGCCTCCGGTGTTTTCGGGAGCTCCTACAGCACAAAAACTGGAGGAGGTGTCTTCTGGCGAGTCCCGCGGAGAGGGGGAAGAGGAGGTGGACTCGGAGGAGACCCCAGAAGAGGTGGGGGAGACCTTCCCTCCGAGCAAGGCCGAGATTCTTCGCGCCCTTCCTGATGATGCCGAGGCCGACGCTATAACACCCACGATAGCTCCGGGAAAATAAGAAGAGTCAGGTAAGATCCTGGGAAAAGACTTGTGGATTAGGGCCCACTCAAGAGAAACACCATTGAACAATTTAAGAGAGATTGCACCGGTTGAATTAAAAGGCTTGAATGAGAGGACATCCTCGAAAGATCTTGAACGAATGCAGAGTGGAAACACGAATCTTCTGAGATATCTTCAGCACTCCGGAACAATGAATAGCGACTAGTGAATGATTAAGAGGTGCACCGGCATGAGAAGGCATTTGAAACAAGGAAAGGAATATGATCAACAACGCTTGAATTGAATCCATCGTAGAAAATAAAAGAAACGAAGAATGATGAACTTGAAGCTCTGTTAGAATCTTCATGAGAAACACCAGGTAAGAACATTGACGGAAAAGAATGGAGAGACTTCCCATCAATAAAAGGATACTTGATTAAGAAAACCGAGTCCTTGAAGAAAAAGGGTGGGAGGGCGGGAAAAACAAAGGCAGCTTGGCCGGATGAAAAAAATAACGTTGAGAAGACTTAGAGTTGATCTTGCGAATGTTGAAAATGATCGGAACCACTTGAAGAGAAACACACCGGTTGAAAAAGAATTGACATGACAAACTCGATGATCATGAAGGATTGGTATTCACATAGGAGTATGAGAACACCGCTTAGGAAAAGTATGGAATCAACATTTGACTTTGAAGCAACTCGAATACCACAACTGAAAACAAAACAAAGGATTGGCTTGCAGAATAAGCCAGAACAAACATATGATAGAGATTTCATCCGAAGTTTTCATGGTGGGGCCCACACGGGCTCGATCGTACAACACCATCATGTACAAGGCAGTGCACATGACATACGAAGCGTCCCCGAGTCAGCATAGCCAAGGACTCTTTAAGACACAACGAGACCACTGTAAAACCAACCGTGGATAGGCGGGCCACTAGACGTCGAACCACAATTTCATATCATACATCTGTCAGAAAGATATCCTACGATATACTTGAATTCCCACTTATAAACTCCCGAAACTTTCCGGTTATGCAATCAAGTGTTGGGGATACAGGGGAAGCATAATATCTCACCCAGACTAGCAAATCCTACATACAGCTGTATCCATCCTTCAACACATAACCAAGAAACCTTCGGAAATCGTTTACCTCAACCTTCGAAAAGCATTCGTTATATGAGTTATGGCAATACTCCCGAACTCATGCCCCAGTAGTGGGTGGCGTCGAGGTTATCTCACCAACAACTGCATAAAAGAGATTTTCGATGTCGGCGAACTCAGGTATTCTGATTTCACCCGAAACTATTCCGATGTCCAAATATAGGCTTCCAATATATCGATCTTTATCTCTCAACCATTTCGAGACTCCTCGTCATGTCTGTGATCATATCCGGGACTCCGAACAACTTTCGGTACATCGAAACACATAAACTCATATTACCGATCGTCACCAAACTTTAAGCGTGCGGACCCTATGGGCTACGGGTTCGAGAACTATGTAGACATGACCGAGACTCATCTGCAGTCAATAACCAATAGTGGAACCTGGATGCTCATATTGGATCCTACATATTCTACGAATATCTTTATCGGTCAAACCGCATAACGGTATACGTTGTTCCCTTTGTCATCGGTATGTTACTTGCCCGAGATTCGATCGTCGGTATCCTTATACCTAGTTTAATCTCGTTATTGGCAAGTTTCTTTACTCGTTCCGTAATGCATCATCCCGCAACTTACTCATTAGTCACAATGCTTGCAAGGCTTATAGTGATGTGTGAGGGAGTCTAGGATTAGGGGGTCTCCGGACAGCCGGACTATATCCTTTGGCCGGACTGTTGGACTATGAACATGCAAGATTGAAGAATTCGTCCCGTGTCCGGATGGGACTCTCCTTGGCGTGAAAGGAAAGCTTGGCAATATGGATATGTAGATCTCCTCCCTTGTAACGAACTCTGTGTAACCCTAGCCCCCTCCAGTGTCTATATAAACCGGAGGGTTTAGTCCGTAGGACAACAACAAACATACCATAGGCTAGCTTCTAGGGTTTTAGCCTCTACGATCTCGTGGTAGATCAACTCTTGTAATACTCATATCATCAAGAACAATCAAGCAGGACGTAGGGTATTACCTCCATCAAGAGAGCCCGAACCTGGGTAAACATCGTGTCCCCTGCCTCCTGTTACCATCCGCCTTAGACGCACAGTTCGGGACCCCCTACCCGAGATCCGCCGGTTTTGACACTAACATTGGTGCTTTCATTGAGAGTTCCACTATGTCGTCATCATAAGGAGGGATGGCTCGCCTCGTTGTCAAGGACAACATCACCTCTGGGGGAGTCCTGGCTATAGGCCAAACTCTCCGACTAGGCGGCCTCGTCATGACCGCCTGCTCGGCCACTGCACCGATGATGACTTCTCGGGTCATCGAAAATAGCCTCCACATCGGCTCGAAATTCACCGAGCAGATGGATCCAATGGATCTCTACTCTTTGAACGATCTCCTGGATCGCATCGCCGCTCTGGGAGTCGCTACGGACTACGATCGTATTGGGCTTAAACCCGACCAAAGGGAGATTATCTCTCCGTCGGTCACCCATCAGATAGTGGTGGTGGAGGAGCAATGCGGTGATTCTCCCTCTATCGTGAGGACGAACTACGTCCGGATTCCTGAGCTCTCCAAGCTGGATACCCACCCACGGGAGGACATCGCCCTAACCCTAAACATAGAATCAGGCTGCATGCCGAACCTACAGGGCAACATCCCGGAGCCCAAACTTCCAAGATCAGAAACTCCCCCTCCCCAGGGTCTCAGATTGGGTCAAGGTCTGAACTTAAATCCACCCATCCACCTAGACACAAACAATCTTTCCCACATTAGGCAAGAGCCCCAAGAGACAGTACATCACTATTGGGCCAGATTCCTCCTTGTAATGAACAAGGTCAAGGACTGTCGCGAGGAAGACACAATTTCGTTCTTTTGCAACAATGGCACGGATAAGGGAATCCTCAACGCCATAAGTTGTCGTGACATAGCACCCTTCACTGACTTGGCGGCCATAGTACGGAAGTACTGTGCGATGGAAAGAGCCTGGAAAACCCAAACAAAATTTTGGGATAATCCGGCTCTGACAAAACCCCCAGTCCGAACTAAAAGGGTGCACTCTCATAAGTCGCCCGACTCAATTACAAAGAAGCAAAAGCCCACTTCAGGGTGTGGAATTGTATTGGAGGGATGGCTTAACGGGCCCTGCAAAATTCATAGTGCAGCGGATACCATACCAACACACAGCCTTAGAGCATGCTGGGTACTCCGGCAGGTAGCCAAGAGCGGTGAGGATCTCCTCATCCAAAACACCTCAAAGCACCATCCCATGGATAACAATACAGTATTGACAGTCTTCGAGACCTTCGCCTCAAATAATAGGCGTAAGAGAGCACTCCGTAGCCTTGCCGAAGTCTGCTATGTGGCAGCAATAAATCCATGGAGCGACACGGCTATCACCTTCAATGCCAGTGATGAACCTAAATTCCGAACAGCCTGAGCACCAGCCACCTTGGTCCTCAGTCCAATTGTGGATGGCTTTCGGCTCACAAAAGTGCTCATGGACAGCGGCAGCGGATTAAACCTCATTTATGAGGAGACTCTTCAAAAAATGGAAATAGACAGAAACAACATCGAGCAAAGCAGCACGACCTTCCGAGGAATCATCCCTAGTCGAGAGGCGCGTTGCGCTGGGAAAATCACACTAGATGTGGTATTCGGCACTCCGGAGAATTACAAGTCCGAAGAAATTACATTCCAAGTGGCCACGTTCAGTTGCGGATACCACGCCCTTCTAGGGCGGGAGGCCTTCATAATCTTCCAAGCCATACCCCATTACGGATACATGAAGCTCAAAATGCCCGGGCCCAATGGGATCATCACTCTAGCTAGTGACCCAGACATAGCACTCCGCGCTGAGAACAAAACAGCCGCACTGGCCCTCGAGGCATTATCCGAAGCCCTGGTGGCGGAGGAATTAACTGCGCTGCGCTTCATAGTGGACAGGGACGACGTGATACCAGACAAAAGATCCGAGTCCACTTCTTTCAAACCAGCGGATGAAATAGTCAAATTCCAAGTCCATCCAATGGACCCTTCAAAAACAGCATCCATTGGGGCACAGTTAAACCCCGCTATAGACGCCGCACTATGGGAGTTCCTGCGCGAGAATTGGGACATATTCGCCTGGCATCCTTCAGATATGCCAGGAATCCCACGCAGGCTGGCCGAGCATAGCCTTAACATTCTAAAAGGATTCAAGTCGGTTAAGAAGACTCTTCGACGTTTCTCTGAACCTAAGCGACAAGCCATGGGAGAGGAACTAGCCAAGTTACTAGAGGCTGGATTCATTAGAGAAATAAAGCATCCGGACTGGCTAGCAAACCTGGTGATGGTACCACAGAAGGACAAATCCTGGCGCCTATGCGTCGACTTCAAGGACCTCAATAAGGCTTGCCCAAAGGATCCCTTCCCCCTCCCCCACATCGATCAAATTATCGATGCTACCGCAGGACACGACTCATTGTGCTTCCTCGACGCATACTCCGGTTACCACCAAATTAAGATGGCAGAGTCCGATCAAGCCGCAACGGCATTTATCACTCCATATGGCCCCTTCTGTTTTAACACAATGCCCTTCGGGCTCAAAAACACCGGCACAACGTATCAGCGCATGATTCAGACATGTCTGGAAAAGCAGATCGGCAAAACAGTGGAGGCATACATAGATGATGTGGTCGTTAAAACCAGACACGTCGACTCCTTAATAGACGACTTGAGCCTCACGTTTGACAATCTCCGAACATACGACATTAAGCTCAATCCGTAAAAATGCATTTTTGGCATACCCGCAGGAAAGTTCCTTGGCTTTATCGTCTCCAGTAGAGGAATTGAAGCAAATCCGGCTAAAATCTGAGCTCTGTCGCAGTTGGCTATCCCAACTGACCTCAAGCAAATCCAGAAGTTAACTGGATGTGTGGCGGCCTTAAGCCGCTTTATCTCCCGATTGGGAGAAAAGGTACTCCCCCTTTATCGCCTTCTTCGGCGCACCAAACACTTCGAGTGGACGGACGCAGCCACGACCGGATTGGAAGAAATAAAAGCTCCTAGCCACCAACCCAATCTTGGCCGCGCCAGATGTCAGTGAACCAATGATGTTATATATAGTGGCAACTCACCAAGTTGTAAGCGCAGTCCTTGTCGTCGAACGAGAGGCGGACGGACATAAATTCCCACTTCGAAAGCCGATCTATTATGTGTCCACTGTCCTCACTCCATGCAAATCACGGTACCCACATTATCAAAAGATAGCATACACAGCATTTATGGCATCCCGGAAATTACGACACTACTTTCAAGAGTGTTCAATCACGGTGGCCTCAGAGGTACCACTCGACAACATGATAAACAACCGCGATGCCACGGGCCAGATTTCCAAATGGGCTATCGAGCTCCTCCCGTTCGACATAACATATAGACCAAGGCGAGCCATTAAGTCGCAAGTACTGGCCGATTTCATCGCCGAATGGACAGAAGCCGAACTCCCTAAAGAGTACGGTGCATACTCCAATTGGATCATGCACTTTGAAGGCTCTAAAATGCTGGCTGGTCTGGGGGCTGGCGTCGTCCTGACATCCCCCACCGGAGATACAGTCCAATACGTACTCCAAATACTATATACGGACTCCAACAACGCAGCCGAATACGAGGCCCTATTACATGGTCTTCGGATGGCAGTTTCCATGGCATTCAACGCCTGGAGGTGCATGGGGACTCGAACCTCGCAATATCTCAAATAAATGGACACTTCAATGCCAAGGATCCGAAAATGGCGGCATATCGCAACGCCATCCTCAAAATGTCAGCTCGGTTCGAGGGGCTTGAATTCCACCATGTGGCTGGAGAAAACAATCAAGCGGCGGATATCCTTGCCTGTATCGGCGCTAAGCGCGATCCTGTCCCACCTAACATCTTCTTGGACCCGGCCACATCATCAGATACCGAACACTCTGACACAATCGGAGGCTCTGCCATCGAAATAACACCTTCAGCCCATGTGATAATGGCCGTCATCGCCCCATGGACAGAACCATTCCTAGCCTACCTAACCAGGCAGGAACTACCCGAGGACCAAAATGAGGCATGCTGCATAGTGCAGCGATCTAAAGCCTACAAGGTCCACGAGGGAGAGCTTTATAAGAAAAGCACTACCGGAGTCCTTCAAAGGTGCATCTCCGAAGAAGAAGGGCGGAAGCTTTTGGCAGAAATCCATGCTGGACTCGGCGGCCATCACGCCGCAGCCCGGGCCCTTATAAGCAAGGCGTTCCGTATAGGTTTCAATTGGCCGACGGCCCGAGCAGATGCACAGCATCTGGTCCAACATTGCGTCGGTTGCCAGCTTTTTGCAAACCAAAGCCATATGCCGCCTACCTCTCTCCAAACAATCCCCATTACTTGGCCCTTTGCGGTCTGGGGGCTTGATATGGTTGGACCCCTTAAAGGGGGAACCCATAAGAAAAAATACTTACTGGTCATGGTGGATAAATTCACCAAATGGATAGAAGACAAACCTGTCAAAACGGCTGAATCCGGACCGGTGATAGACTTCATATCTGGGGATGTACACCGTTATGGCATCCCCCACAGCATCATCACTGACAACGGCACAAACTTTACAACCGACGAGGTAAAACTTTGGTGCAGCAACATGGGCATCAAGCTCGATTATGCTTCTGTCTATCACCCGCAAACTAACGGTCAAGTCGAGTGAGCAAATGGTCTTATCATGAGTGGCATCAAACCCAGATTAGTGCGATCCTTAAAGGAATCAAACACGCACTGGGTAGAGGAGCTCGACTCCATACTATGGGGGCTGCAGACCATGCTGAATCGCACTACGGGATACACACCGTTTTTTATGGTGTACGGTGCAGAGGCGGTTCTGCCTTGCGACATAATTCATGACTCACCTTGAGTGCGCATGTACGAAGAAAAAGAGGCCGAGCTCGATCGGCAGGACAGTTTGGACGCCCTGGAGGAGGAGCGCGATGTGGCAAAAGCCCATTATGCATTTATTAGCAACATGCTCAAAGGTATTAAAGTAGAGAAGTACGGGCCAAAACCTATAACGTTGGCGAACTAGTTCTACGCCTGCCGGAGAAGAAAAAGAACAAGCTCAAGCCCAAATGTGAAGGTCCCTTCATTATTGACCAGGTTCTCACCGGTGGAGCGTACCGTCTGCGGGATGCATCGGACAATCGACTTGAGCCAAACCCATGGAACGCAGCCAGACTCCGAAGATTCTACGCCTAGTGTCGGACTCTATGTTCGTCTCCTTACCTCCATCAATTTTTTGCATATCAATTATCTGTCTTCTCTCTCTTTCTCGCTTTTTATTCTCCTCAAGGCCTTAAAAGTCTAAACTTGTGTCTTGGTTACACAATCTTGACACGCTAACCGCGCTCATTATACCTAGGGGCTTCTTATACAGAAGCTTAATATAACTATTTTTCTGGGCTTTATGCCCCACACATGTGTTATTCTTCCGCATGTACCTTTTTTCGCCATTATATGCATCGATATGACTTAAGTTTTGGCCAAGCTATGTTGCCTGGCTCTTTTATTTATGCCCTACGTTCCCGTTAATTCGGCTAGGCCATAAGGGGAGCACCTCTGCGATTGTTACTGCCGGGTCAGCCGGATGTGTACCTCAGACTGGGTGAAGCCGAAAGCTAGCTTTCTTAAGGGAATATGCGGTCGGTGAACAAAGATGACTTTTATTCAACTTGACACATGCCCCCAGATGTTTATAGCCTGCGTCTCTTTTCACAGTTTGGACATGCACATTAGGGCATGCGTACCCAGGGAAAGGAACCTGTAACGCCCCGTATGTAACTTGCCATATTTGTACTCCAACTCTTGCCATTTTCGGCACTAAGTTATGATATTTCCCTCGTGGTTGGGTTTTGTCTTCGTTTTGTTTTTGTCCTTGTCATGCATCTCATATCATGTCATCATGTGCATCGCATTTGCATACGTGTTCGTCTCATGCATCCAAGCATTTTCCCCGTTGTCCGTTTTGCATTCCGGCACTCCTACGTCCTCCGGTGTCCCCTTTTGCCTCTTTTTGTTTGCGGGTGTTAAACGTTCTCGGATTGGACCGAGACTTGCCAAGCGGCCTTGGTTCACTACCGGTAGACCGCCTGTCAAGTTTCCTGCCATTTGGACTTCGTTTGATACTCCAACGGTTAACCGAGGAACCGTAAAGGCCTCGTGTGTGTTGCAGCCCAACACATCTCCAAAGTGGCCCAAAACCCACCTAAACCCCCTCCATCATCTCGGTCGTTCGATCACGATCGCGTGGCTAAAAAAAGCACCTCATTTGGAGTCTCCTAACTCCTTCTATGTATAAATAGGTGCTCCCCTCCGAAATCCCCGCAGTCCAAACCCTAAACCTAGTCCCTCTCCACGCCGGACACGTCCGGATGGAGCCGGACGCGTCCGCCGCCGTGCCCGTCCAACCGCGTGCTGACACGTGGCGCCTCTGAGACCACTTCGCCGTTGGCCCGCTTGGCCCGCTCGCGGCCCCCGCGGCCCGGAACCGCCGCCGCCCGCCCGGTCTCCCGATGCCCTCGTCGCGCCGCCCGGGAGCTCGCCGTGCTGCCGTTCTTCCTCCTCGCCGACCGCCGTGCTTCACCCCGCCGCCTCGCGTCTTCCTCCGGCCGCCGCCCGAGTCACCGGTGCCGGCCGCTGCCTCCGTCGCGCCGCCCCGCGCCTGCCTCCACCTGGTGCCGGCCGCCGCCTCCACCGCAGATCCGGCGGCCCCGACGCCCCTCTCCGCCACCTCAAGCTCCAGCCACCGCATCCATTAACTCTGGCGAGAACGGAGAGGAACCTCGTGAAGCGTGCTCGATCTAGATCCAGTGCTACAGTAACCCTAGGTTGACTTCGGATTTTCCCTAAGTCCCCAGTTTGCATTATTTTTGGGCAACTTCATCATGTCATATCTTTGCATCTGTAGCCCCGTTTTGGGCATGTAGCATATCAAATTGTTCGTCTAGATGTGTCGTTCATTTCATTCCATTGCACCATGTTCATTTGAGTTCATATTGATGCCCTAAATGCTGTTGCAAGAGTGCTATGTGATGTTAGTTTCTGATTCTTAAAAGATTATGGACATTTGTCATTTTTGCCATGATTGATGTGTGCCTCCTATGAACTTGAGTCCTACATGTGTTTTGGGCCATGCCATGCCATCTTTACAGGGGTGTATGCCATGTATTTTTTGTGATCATTGTGGTGACTAGAACAAGCATGCAAAGTAGCTCTCGTAATGTTGCTGATTTCAGGGACTTAAAATTCTTCTAAGTCACTTCCCTGATATTATTTTTATGCCATGTATTCTTGTTACTGCAGAGTGATCCATGCCTCTTTAGAGCATGTTCAGTAAGGAGCATTTTGAGATATTGTTATGTTCTATCAATCCATGTCTTTGTTTGGAATTATCGATTACCCTAGCATGACTCAATCTTGCTCTACTTTTGCTATAAAATGTTCCTGGCAGATTGTTTACATGTTAATCAATTTTGCCGAGGTTGTTGTAGTTGATCCATGCATGCTGTGAGAGTGTTCTTGCCATGGTTAGCTTATTTATTATGTCTTATTGCTGGGTGTATGCTTAGTTTGTCATGCAATGCCTTGTGGTGAGTGCATCAAGCTCGCAAACATGCCTACGTAACTCTGTTTTTGACATGCCCAGTTTTCTGCTAAGTCTGAATCTGTTAACGAAACTTGCTATGTTTACATGGGTGCCATTGTATTTTCTAATCCCTTTTGGCTTATGGTCAGTAAGGTACTTTTGTTATATGCTTTGAGTAGTTTCATGCCATGTCTTGCTTTGCCATGATATGTTCCTGTAGCATGTAGTTATCTTTCTCTAAACATTGCTTCGTGATGTTAAATCCTGACATGTTATTTTCACTAAGTCTGTGAACCTGATATCTTTTGCACTTTTGTCATGCTTGTTTGGACCTGCTATTGTGTGAATTAGCCATAGCTCAGTGTTCATCTTTTGTCAAGCATCTTGAGTGGATCACTTCCATGTGCTTTGTTGGTATGTTAGAGTGCAGTAGTTTATTTTCTTGAGGCATTTTAGATGGCATCGTGCTGTTAATCGCAGATTTGTGCCATGATTGTTTTGCTTGCCATTTGCAAACCGTGCATCCGATTCCGGTGATCTTTATATCGATTTCGACCGAAATCAACTCATCTTTCCAGAGGCACTCTTGGTTTGCCAAGTTGAGGTCTGGTTCAATCTTTCCCATCCGAAGCACGCATATGCATTGCATATCACATCCCGCATATCATGCCATGTTTTGCATCATGTTGCTTGCGCATTGCATCGTGGTTGATCGTGGTTCCCTTTGCTTGTGTTCTTGCTTTGGGTAGAGCCGGGAGACGAGTACGTGATCTAGGAACCCGTTGAGTACGCTTACGAGGATCAAGCTTACGTCAACTCGGAGAACTTTGCAGGCAAGATGACCATACCCTCGAAATCACTTCAATCTTTGCTTACTAGTTGCTCGCTCTATTGCTATGCCTATGCTACGATACCTACCACATGCTTTATCACGCCTCCCATATTGCCATGTCAAACCTCTAACCCACCTTGTCCTAGCAAACCGTTGTTTGGCTATGTTATTGTTTGCTCAGCCCCTCTTATAGCGTTGCTACTTGCATCCTCAGTCCTTCGTCGCTCTGGTGAGGCATCCTGATGTAGAATTTTGACTCTTCTCTTCTCAAATTTCACTAAAAAAAATTTAGGATCACACGGGTATCTTGGAATCTTTTTGATGGTTTTGTGATGAGAACATTGTTCTTGGTGCCTCCTGACATTTAGGGGTTGTGGCAGTGTCCCAGGGAGTTGAGCTCCGAGGTGTTGTCGTCACAATTTTATTGTTGCAGTTCTGGAATACCTGAGTTTCGTCGACATCAAAAATCTCTTTTATGCAATTGTTGGTGAGATAACCTCAACGCCACCCAGTACTGGCACGGGAGTTCGGGAGTATTGCCATAACTCGTATAATGGATGCTTTTCGAAGGTTGAGGTAAATGATTTTCGAAGGTTTCTTGGTTATGTGTTGAAGGATGGATATAGCTGGATGTAGGATTTGCTAGTTTTTGGTGGGATATTATGCTTCCCCTGTATCCCCAACACCTGATTGCATAACCGGAAAATTTTGGGAGTTTCATAGGTGGATATTCATGTAGCTCTAGTATTTCTTCCATAGATGTTTGGTTTGTGATTGGGTAATCCTTACCAAGTATTTGTTCATGTCCGTACCTTGTTATTTTATTCATCTACCTATATCTAAGTGGCTTCTCAATTTATGGAAGTGTGACCATTTAATCTGGAATTCATTCGTTCATTCTTGTTTGAATGTTAAGGGTATATGTTGCGATTTCGATCCATTTTATTCATCATGAATATATATCTTTCAAGATGCTAACAGATGTCACCCTCTTCAGGATGGCTCCTCCAATGCGTCAGAATCTAGAACCACCGCCACCACCTCCACCTCCGGAGGCATGGCAAGCTGTGATGGCCGCTACCAATGCCAACACGCAGCTGATTATGCAACTGTTGCAAGAGCGCAAACAAGGAAATCAAGGCAATGGAAACAATCAAAATCAGTTTGCTACCCTCAACCAGTTCCTCGCAAACCAGCTGAAGACCTTCAGTAACTGTGTCGAGGCCACAGACGCTGATGATTGGCTCGTGGATATCTGCAAACATTTTGAGTGCGGCAACGTCAGGCCTGAGGACTTTGTCAAGTTTTCTTCGTTCCAACTCAAAGACCAAGCTGCTGAGTGGTATCAACAATACAAAGATTCCAGAGGAGGTCGTGTGATTACTTGGAATGATTTCCACCAAGACTTCAGAGATCACCACATTCCTCAGAGTGTTGTTGAGAGCAAGCGTGAGGAGTTCCGCAATCTGAAGCAAGGCAGCTTGTCTGTTTACCAATACAACATCATGTTCCAAAAGCTCACTCGCTTCGCCAAGCAAGACGTCCTTGACGAGAAGAGCATGATTTATCAGTTCAGAGGTGGCCTCAGAGAAGATCTACAACTAGCCCTCGTGCTTTTTGAGCCGAAAAAGTATGACGAATTCTACAATATGGCACTAAAGCAAGAGGCTGCTCAGCTCAAGTGTGATGCTTCCAAGAAGAGAGTCAGGGATGCAACTCCTTCTTCTTCAACTCAAGTGGCAGCTAAGCAGCAAAATTACTGGTTGCCTCCTCCTCCTCCATTCCATCAGCCTTATCAGCAAAAAAGCAAAGGTGGCAATGGATCTTCCCACCCACCCAACCCAGGCTTTCAGAACAAGACTTCGTCTCATGCTCCAAGGTCAAGTGCTCCGTATCACCGACCGCTTTCAGAGGTCACGTGCAACAAGTGTCAGCGGAAGGGTCACTATGCAAACAAATGCTTCAATTAGAGGCGTCTTCCTCCTCCTGTGAGATCTGCTAGCAGTGCAGTGGTCAAGCATAATCCCAAGTCTGCTAAGGTCAACTTGATGAACGCAGCTCAGGCAGAGGACTCGTCAGAAGTGATCATGGGTAACTGTAACGCCCTCGATGCGGCTATATCTCCCACGTGGCAAAGCATGACTTAGAGGCATAACCACATTGAAAGCAATGTCGCAAGTGAGGTAATCTTCACGCAACCCATGTAATACAATAGGGGAAAAGATACATAGTTGGCTTACAATCGCCACTCCACACAATTACATGAATAAATCATTACATCATCCAGATACAATCAAGGTCCGACTACGGAACCAAAATAAAAGAATAACCCCAAATGCGACAAGGTCCCCGATCGACCCCAACTGGGCTCCACTACTGATCAACTAGAACGAAACAACACAAAGGACAAGATCTTCGTCGAGCTCCTCCTGAGCTTGGTTGCGTCATCTGCACGGTCTCATCGGCACCTGCAAGCTGGTTTTGGAAGTATTTGTGAGCCACGGGGACTCAGCAATCTCGCACCCTCGCGATCAAGACTATTTAAGCTTATGGGTAAGGTAAAGGTATGAGGTGGAGCTGCAGCAAGCGACTAGCATATATGGTGGCTAACATATGCAAATGAGAGCGAGAAGAGAAGGCAAAGCACGGTCGATAAAAGTATGATCAAGAAGTGATCCTATAGCAACCTACATCAAGCATAACTCCAACAACCGTGTTCACTTCCCGGACTCCGCCGGAAAGAGACCATCATGGTTACACACGCTGTTGATATATTTTAATTAAGGTCAACTTCAGGTTTTCTACAACCGAATGTTAACAAATTCCCATCTGCCCATAACCGCGGGCACGGCTTTCAAAAGTTCAAATCCCTGCAGGGGTGTCCCAACTTAGCCCATCACAAGCTCTCACGGTCAACGAAGGAATAGACCTTCTAGCGGGAAGACCCGATCAGACTCGGAATCCTGGTTACAAGACATTTAGACAGGGTAAAACTAAACCAGCAACACCGCCCGAATGTGCCGACAAATCCCGATAGGAGCTGCACATATCTCTTTCTCAGGGCACACTCAGATTGTCTTAGGTACGGGTAGGCCAGCCCAGAGTTGCCCCTGGTGGCCACCGGCAGCTGACAGGTGGACCAACACTCAGAGGAGCACTGGCCCGGGGGGGTAAAATAATGATGACCCTTGGGCGCGCGACCCCCAAGGGAAAAGAAAAGGCTAGGCGGCGAATGGTAAAACCAATGTTGGGCATTGCTGGAAGAGTTTTACTCAAGGCGAACTCTCAAGGGGTTCCCATTATTACCCAACCGCATAAGGAACACAAAATCCGGGAACATAACACCGATATGACAGAAACTAAGGCGGCAAGAGTGGAACAAAACACCAGGCATAAGGCCGAGCCTTCCACCCTTTACCAAGTATATAGATGCATTAATTAAATAAGATATATAGTGATATCCCAACAAGTAAACATGTTCCAAACAAGGAACAACATCTCCATGTTCCAACAAGGAACAAACTGCAATCTTCACCTGCAACTAACAACACTATAAGAGGGGCTGAGCAAAGCGGTAACATAGCCAATCAACGGTTTGCTAGGATAAGGTGGGTTAGAGGCTTGGTTCAACAATATGGGAGGCATGATAAGCAAGTGGTAGGTATCGCAGCACAGGCATAGCAAAAGAGCGAGCAACTAAGCAAGCAAAGATAGAAGTGATTTCGAGGATATGATCATCTTGCCTGAAATCCCGCAAGGAAGAAGAACGAGTCCATGAAGAAGACAAACGGACGTAGACGAGCGGGTCCTCACAAACGCGATGTTACCGAAACCAACCCAAAGACACAAACACCGGAAAGAAGCACACAACATAGTAAACAACCAACACATGAGCATGGGATGATATGCGGGATGCAGTATGTGATGCATATGCATGATTTGACAAGGAAAGCATGAACCTTACCTAAAATTGGAAATCCAAGTGTGCCGCTGGAAAGGAGAGATGAAATCGCTTGAAAACGATATAAAGATCACCGGAATCGGAGTTACGGTTTGGAAATGGCAAGCAATTCAAATATGACACCGGTCTGCGATATACAGCAAGTAGCCATTTAATGCAACAAGATGAGCATGCTACGGCACTCAAACATGACAACAAAATACATGGCAGGGATCCATTCAAGATGCTTAACAAAAGTCTAGCAATGAGCTACGGCCAAATCATCCATTAACAGGTTCAAACATGCATGGCAAAAATGCATATGGTAAACAGATTTCAGACTTAGTGAAATTAACACTTGTCTGGAATTTTAGATCAGATAGCACTCTTTGAAGCAAGAAAACTATATGCTACAAGACCTGAACATGGCAAAGCAAGGCATGGAATGGAGCTACTCAAAGAGCTTAACAAAAGTCCCTTAGTGACCTTGAGCCAAAAGGGATCAGAAAATACAATTGCAAGCATGTGAACATGGCAAAAACATAATCAGATCACAGACTTAGTGAAAAAACTGGAGCATGCAGATCAGATATCAAGTAGGCATGTTAACGAGCTCGATGCACTCACTACAGAGCAAGTCATGACAATCTAAGCATACACCCATCAAGAATACACATTATACAAGCTAGACATGGCAAGAACAATAACATAGCATGCACGGATCAACTACAGCATCCTCGGCAAAATCGCTAACAAGTAGACAATCTGCCCAGATTCACCAAATAGCAAAAGTAGAGCTCGATTGACTCAAGCTAGGGTGCTCCATAATTGCAAATAAAGACATGGATGGATAGAGCACTACAAGATTAACAAATCATCCTTACTGATCATCCTCCAAATAGGCACGGATCACTAGGAAACAACATGAACATATGGCATATTGAAATAAACAGATCAAGGACTTAGTGAAATTCCTAAGTCCCTGAAATCAGCATTAACGAATGCACCACTT